>NC_091225.1:27402506-27769030 GCF_040958095.1 Procambarus clarkii
CCATCGGTAATATAAACGGAAAATTAGGAACATTTTAGTTAATTCTAATGAAAACACATTGATTTTTATCATTTGAATTTGAAACAACAATGTCATATGTCTTTCCTTGGATCTAAATAATACGAAACCTCGCTCTATGATTTGAAGTTAAAATCCTCAAATATGGTAATATAGTGACTTTTTTCACGTTATTCATGTAGTGTGATTTTACGTATATATATTCGTTTTTACCAATATTTCGATACTACTTCATGTTTTCTAACATTATGTGATTTGGCCTTCAAATCTCAGAATTTAGCAAATTTTGCATTTTTAAGCAAGTTTTCTTGCATTTTGTTTTGTACTAAAAACCATCGAATTTAGCAATATTTTGACCTTTATCATCCCCTTTTCCTTTATGTGATTTAGACAAAATATCATCGAATTAAGCAATACTTTGCTGTTTTTCCACGTTTTTCTGAATTTTCAGTTTATTGTTATTAATTCATTAAATATACGATAAAAATTATACAAACATATAATTGATCAGAAAATAACCTTAAATACTTCATTTTCAACAATCTATTTGTTTCTCGTTAAAATACTGAGTAAGATATTAAAAAGGGGAGAAGTTCTGTTTTTATTGCATATATACCGTTTATATTACCGATGGAAGATGTACACGTAAAACCGCTCTAATCCAGCTGAAACGTCGATATATGCAATAAAAACAGAACTTCTCCCCTTTCCAATATCTTACTCAGTATTTTAACGAGAAACAAATAGTTGATTGAAAATGAAGTGTTTACGGTTAATTTCTAATCAATTATGTGTTTGCATCATTTTTATCGTATATTTAATAAATTCACAAAAACGTGGAAAAACAGCAAAATATTGCCTAATTCGATGATATTTTGTCTAAATCACATAAAGGAAAAGGGGATGATAAAGGTCAAAATATTGCTAAATTCGATGATTTTTAGTACAAAACAAAATGCAAGAAAACTTGCTTAAAAATTCAAAATTTGCGAAATTCTGAGATTTGAAAGCCAAATCATATAATGTTAGAAAACATGAAGTAGTATCGAAATATTGATAAAAACGAATATATATACGTAAAATAACACTACATGAATAACGTGAAAAAAGTCACTATATTACCATATTTGAGGATTTTAACTTCAAATCATAGAGCGAGGTTTCGTATTATTTAGATCCAAGAAAAGATATATGACAATGTTGTTTCAAATGCAAATGATAAAAATCAATGTGTTTTCATTAGAATTAACTAAAATGTTCCTGGTTTTCCGTTTATATTACCGATGGAAGATGTACACGTAAAACCGCTCTAATCCGGCTGAAACGTCGATATATGCAATAAAAACAGAACGTCTTCCCTTTTTAATATCTTACTCAGTATTTTAATGAGAAACAAATAGATTGTTGAAAATGAAGTATTTAAGGTTATTTTCTGATCAATTATATGTTTGTATAATTTTTATCGTATATTTAATGAATTAATAACAATAAACTGAAAATTCAGAAAAACGTGGAAAAACAGCAAAATATTGCCTAATTCGATGATATTTTGTCTAAATCACATAAAGGAAAAGGGGATGATAAAGGTCAAAATATTGCTAAATTCGATGGTTTTTAGTACAAAACAAAATGCAAGAAAACTTGCTTAAAAATGCAAAATTTGCTAAATTCTGAGATTTGAAGGCCAAATCACATAATGTTAGAAAACATGAAGTAGTATCGAAAGATTGGTAAAAACGAATATATATACGTAAAATCACACTACATGAATAACGTGAAAAAAGTCACTATATTACCATATTTGAGGATTTTAACTTCAAATCATAGAGCGAGGTTTCGTATTATTTAGATCCAAGGAAAGACATATGACATTGTTGTTTCAAATTCAAATGATAAAAATCAATGTGTTTTCATTAGAATTAACTAAAATGTTCCTAATTTTCCGTTTATATTACCGATGGAAGATGTACACGTAAAACCGCTCTAATCCAGCTGAAACGTCGATATATGCAATAAAAACAGAACTTCTCCCCTTTCCAATATCTTACTCAGTATTTTAACGAGAAACAAATAGTTGATTGAAAATGAAGTGTTTACGGTTAATTTCTAATCAATTATGTGTTTGCATAATTTTTATCGTATATTTAATAAATTCACAAAAACGTGGAAAAACAGCAAAATATTGCCTAATTCGATGATATTTTGTCTAAATCACATAAAGGAAAAGGAGATGATAAAGGTCAAAATATTGCTAAATTCGATGATTTTTAGTACAAAACAAAATGCAAGAAAACTTGCTTAAAAATTCAAATTTTGCGAAATTCTGAGATTTGAAAGCCAAATCATATAATGTTAGAAAACATGAAGTAGTATCGAAATATTGGTAAAAACGAATATATATACGTAAAATAACACTACATGAATAACGTGAAAAAAGTCACTATATTACCATATTTGAGGATTTTAACTTCAAATCATAGAGCGAGGTTTCGTATTATTTAGATCCAACATATGACAATGTTGTTTCAAATGCAAATGATAAAAATCAATGTGTTTTCATTAGAATTAACTAAAATGTTCCTGGTTTTCCGTTTATATTACCGATGGAAGATGTACACGTAAAACCGCTCTAATCCGGCTGAAACGTCGATATATGCAATAAAAACAGAACTTCTCCCCTTTTTAATATCTTACTCAGTATTTTAACGAGAAACAAATAGATTGTTGAAAATGAAGTATTTAAGGTTATTTTCTGATCAATTATATGTTTGTATAATTTTTATCGTATATTTAATGAATTAATAACAATAAACTGAAAATTCAGAAAAACGTGGAAAAACAGCAAAATATTGCCTAATTCGATGATATTTTGTCTAAATCACATAAAGGAAAAGGGGATGATAAAGGTCAAAATATTGCTAAATTCGATGGTTTTTAGTACAAAACAAAATGCAAGAAAACTTGCTTAAAAATGCAAAATTTGCTAAATTCTGAGATTTGAAGGCCAAATCACATAATGTTAGAAAACATGAAGTAGTATCGAAATATTGGTAAAAACGAATATATATACGTAAAATCACACTACATGAATAACGTGAAAAAAGTAACTATATTACCATATTTGAGGATTTTAACTTCAAATCATAGAGCGAGGTTTCGTATTATTTAGATCCAAGGAAAGACATATGACATTGTTGTTTCAAATTCAAATGATAAAAATCAATGTGTTTTCATTAGAATTAACTAAAATGTTCCTAATTTTCCGTTTATATTACCGATGGAAGATGTACACGTAAAACCGCTCTAATCCGGCTGAAACGTCGATATATGCAATAAAAACAGAACTTCTCCCCTTTTTAATATCTTACTCAGTATTTTAACGAGAAACAAATAGATTGTTGAAAATGAAGTATTTAAGGTTATTTTCTGATCAATTATATGTTTGTATAATTTTTATCGTATATTTAATGAATTAATAACAATAAACTGAAAATTCAGAAAAACGTGGAAAAACAGCAAAATTTTGCCTAATTCGATGATATTTTGTCTAAATCACATAAAGGAAAAGGGGATGATAAAGGTCAAAATATTGCTAAATTCGATGGTTTTTAGTACAAAACAAAATGCAAGAAAACTTGCTTAAAAATGCAAAATTTGCTAAATTCTGAGATTTGAAGGCCAAATCACATAATGTTAGAAAACATGAAGTAGTATCGAAATATTGATAAAAACGAATATATATACGTAAAATAACACTACATGAATAACGTGAAAAAAGTCACTATATTACCATATTTGAGGATTTTAACTTCAAATCATAGAGCGAGGTTTCGTATTATTTAGATCCAAGAAAAGACATATGACAATGTTGTTTCAAATGCAAATGATAAAAATCAATGTGTTTTCATTAGAATTAACTAAAATGTTCCTGGTTTTCCGTTTATATTACCGATGGAAGATGTACACGTAAAACCGCTCTAATCCGGCTGAAACGTCGATATATGCAATAAAAACAGAACTTCTCCCCTTTTTAATATCTTACTCAGTATTTTAACGAGAAACAAATAGATTGTTGAAAATGAAGTATTTAAGGTTATTTTCTGATCAATTATATGTTTGTATAATTTTTATCGTATATTTAATGAATTAATAACAATAAACTGAAAATTCAGAAAAACGTGGAAAAACAGCAAAATATTGCCTAATTCGATGATATTTTGTCTAAATCACATAAAGGAAAAGGGGATGATAAAGGTCAAAATATTGCTAAATTCGATGGTTTTTAGTACAAAACAAAATGCAAGAAAACTTGCTTAAAAATGCAAAATTTGCTAAATTCTGAGATTTGAAGGCCAAATCACATAATGTTAGAAAACATGAAGTAGTATCGAAAGATTGGTAAAAACGAATATATATACGTAAAATCACACTACATGAATAACGTGAAAAAAGTCACTATATTACCATATTTGAGGATTTTAACTTCAAATCATAGAGCGAGGTTTCGTATTATTTAGATCCAAGGAAAGACATATGACATTGTTGTTTCAAATTCAAATGATAAAAATCAATGTGTTTTCATTAGAATTAACTAAAATGTTCCTAATTTTCCGTTTATATTACCGATGGAAGATGTACACGTAAAACCGCTCTAATCCAGCTGAAACGTCGATATATGCAATAAAAACAGAACTTCTCCCCTTTCCAATATCTTACTCAGTATTTTAACGAGAAACAAATAGTTGATTGAAAATGAAGTGTTTACGGTTAATTTCTAATCAATTATGTGTTTGCATAATTTTTATCGTATATTTAATAAATTCACAAAAACGTAGAAAAACAGCAAAATATTGCCTAATTCGATGATATTTTGTCTAAATCACATAAAGGAAAAGGAGATGATAAAGGTCAAAATATTGCTAAATTCGATGATTTTTAGTACAAAACAAAATGCAAGAAAACTTGCTTAAAAATTCAAATTTTGCGAAATTCTGAGATTTGAAAGCCAAATCATATAATGTTAGAAAACATGAAGTAGTATCGAAATATTGGTAAAAACGAATATATATACGTAAAATAACACTACATGAATAACGTGAAAAAAGTCACTATATTACCATATTTGAGGATTTTAACTTCAAATCATAGAGCGAGGTTTCGTATTATTTAGATCCAACATATGACAATGTTGTTTCAAATGCAAATGATAAAAATCAATGTGTTTTCATTAGAATTAACTAAAATGTTCCTGGTTTTCCGTTTATATTACCGATGGAAGATGTACACGTAAAACCGCTCTAATCCGGCTGAAACGTCGATATATGCAATAAAAACAGAACTTCTCCCCTTTTTAATATCTTACTCAGTATTTTAACGAGAAACAAATAGATTGTTGAAAATGAAGTATTTAAGGTTATTTTCTGATCAATTATATGTTTGTATAATTTTTATCGTATATTTAATGAATTAATAACAATAAACTGAAAATTCAGAAAAACGTGGAAAAACAGCAAAATATTGCCTAATTCGATGATATTTTGTCTAAATCACATAAAGGAAAAGGGGATGATAAAGGTCAAAATATTGCTAAATTCGATGGTTTTTAGTACAAAACAAAATGCAAGAAAACTTGCTTATAAATGCAAAATTAGCTAAATTCTGAGATTTGAAGGCCAAATCACATAATGTTAGAAAACATGAAGTAGTATCGAAATATTGGTAAAAACGAATATATATACGTAAAATCACACTACATGAATAACGTGAAAAAAGTCACTCTATTACCATATTTGAGGATTTTAACTTCAAATCATAGAGCGAGGTTTCGAATTATTTAGATCCAAGGAAAGACATATGACATTGTTGTTTCAAATTCAAATGATAAAAATCAATGTGTTTTCATTAGAATTAACTAAAATGTTCCTAATTTTCCGTTTATATTACCGATGGAAGATGTACACGTAAAACCGCTCTAATCCGGCTGAAACGTCGATATATGCAATAAAAACAGAACTTCTCCCCTTTCCAATATCTTACTCAGTATTTTAACGAGAAACATATAGTTGATTGAAAATGAAGTGTTTACTGTTAATTTCTAATCAATTATGTGTTTGCATCATTTTTATCGTATATTTAATAAATTCACAAAAACGTGGAAAAACAGCAAAATATTGCCTAATTCGATGATATTTTGTCTAAATCACATAAAGGAAAAGGAGATGATAAAGGTCAAAATATTGCTAAATTCGATGATTTTTAGTACAAAACAAAATGCAAGAAAACTTGCTTAAAAATTCAAAATTTGCGAAATTCTCAGATTTGAAAGCCAAATCATATAATGTTAGAAAACATGAAGTAGTATCGAAATATTGGTAAAAACGAATATATATACGTAAAATAACACTACATGAATAACGTGAAAAAAGTCACTATATTACCATATTTGAGGATTTTAACTTCAAATCATAGAGCGAGGTTTCGTATTATTTAGATCCAAGAAAAGACATATGACAATGTTGTTTCAAATGCAAATGATAAAAATCAATGTGTTTTCATTAGAATTAACTAAAATGTTCCTGGTTTTCCGTTTATATTACCGATGGAAGATGTACACGTAAAACCGCTCTAATCCGGCTGAAACGTCGATATACGCAATAAAAACAGAACTTCTCCCCTTTTTAATATCTTACTCAGTATTTTAACGAGAAACAAATAGATTGTTGAAAATGAAGTATTTAAGGTTATTTTCTGATCAATTATATGTTTGTATAATTTTTATCGTATATTTAATGAATTAATAACAATAAACTGAAAATTCAGAAAAACGTGGAAAAACAGCAAAATATTGCCTAATTCGATGATATTTTGTCTAAATCACATAAAGGAAAAGGGGATGATAAAGGTCAAAATATTGCTAAATTCGATGGTTTTTAGTACAAAACAAAATGCAAGAAAACTTGCTTAAAAATGCAAAATTTGCTAAATTCTGAGATTTGAAGGCCAAATCACATAATGTTAGAAAACATGAAGTAGTATCGAAATATTGGTAAAAACGAATATATATACGTAAAATAACACTACATGAATAACGTGAAAAAAGTCACTATATTACCATATTTGAGGATTTTAACTTCAAATCATAGAGCGAGGTTTCGTATTATTTAGATCCAACATATGACAATGTTGTTTCAAATGCAAATGATAAAAATCAATGTGTTTTCATTAGAATTAACTAAAATGTTCCTGGTTTTCCGTTTATATTACCGATGGAAGATGTACACGTAAAACCGCTCTAATCCGGCTGAAACGTCGATATATGCAATAAAAACAGAACTTCTCCCCTTTTTAATATCTTACTCAGTATTTTAACGAGAAACAAATAGATTGTTGAAAATGAAGTATTTAAGGTTATTTTCTGATCAATTATATGTTTGTATAATTTTTATCGTATATTTAATGAATTAATAACAATAAACTGAAAATTCAGAAAAACGTGGAAAAACAGCAAAATATTGCCTAATTCGATGATATTTTGTCTAAATCACATAAAGGAAAAGGGGATGATAAAGGTCAAAATATTGCTAAATTCGATGGTTTTTAGTACAAAACAAAATGCAAGAAAACTTGCTTATAAATGCAAAATTTGCTAAATTCTGAGATTTGAAGGCCAAATCACATAATGTTAGAAAACATGAAGTAGTATCGAAATATTGGTAAAAACGAATATATATACGTAAAATCACACTACATGAATAACGTGAAAAAAGTCACTCTATTATCATATTTGAGGATTTTAACTTCAAATCATAGAGCGAGGTTTCGAATTATTTAGATCCAAGGAAAGACATATGACATTGTTGTTTCAAATTCAAATGATAAAAATCAATGTGTTTTCATTAGAATTAACTAAAATGTTCCTAATTTTCCGTTTATATTACCGATGGAAGATGTACACGTAAAACCGCTCTAATCCGGCTGAAACGTCGATATATGCAATAAAAACAGAACTTCTCCCCTTTCCAATATCTTACTCAGTATTTTAACGAGAAACATATAGTTGATTGAAAATGAAGTGTTTACTGTTAATTTCTAATCAATTATGTGTTTGCATCATTTTTATCGTATATTTAATAAATTCACAAAAACGTGGAAAAACAGCAAAATATTGCCTAATTCGATGATATTTTGTCTAAATCACATAAAGGAAAAGGAGATGATAAAGGTCAAAATATTGCTAAATTCGATGATTTTTAGTACAAAACAAAATGCAAGAAAACTTGCTTAAAAATTCAAAATTTGCGAAATTCTCAGATTTGAAAGCCAAATCATATAATGTTAGAAAACATGAAGTAGTATCGAAATATTGGTAAAAACGAATATATATACGTAAAATAACACTACATGAATAACGTGAAAAAAGTCACTATATTACCATATTTGAGGATTTTAACTTCAAATCATAGAGCGAGGTTTCGTATTATTTAGATCCAAGAAAAGACATATGACAATGTTGTTTCAAATGCAAATGATAAAAATCAATGTGTTTTCATTAGAATTAACTAAAATGTTCCTGGTTTTCCGTTTATATTACCGATGGAAGATGTACACGTAAAACCGCTCTAATCCGGCTGAAACGTCGATATACGCAATAAAAACAGAACTTCTCCCCTTTTTAATATCTTACTCAGTATTTTAACGAGAAACAAATAGATTGTTGAAAATGAAGTATTTAAGGTTATTTTCTGATCAATTATATGTTTGTATAATTTTTATCGTATATTTAATGAATTAATAACAATAAACTGAAAATTCAGAAAAACGTGGAAAAACAGCAAAATATTGCCTAATTCGATGATATTTTGTCTAAATCACATAAAGGAAAAGGGGATGATAAAGGTCAAAATATTGCTAAATTCGATGGTTTTTAGTACAAAACAAAATGCAAGAAAACTTGCTTAAAAATGCAAAATTTGCTAAATTCTGAGATTTGAAGGCCAAATCACATAATGTTAGAAAACATGAAGTAGTATCGAAATATTGGTAAAAACGAATATATATACGTAAAATAACACTACATGAATTACGTGAAAAAAGTCACTATATTACCATATTTGAGGATTTTAACTTCAAATCATAGAGCGAGGTTTCGTATTATTTAGATCCAAGAAAAGACATATGACAATGTTGTTTCAAATGCAAATGATAAAAATCAATGTGTTTTCATTAGAATTAACTAAAATGTTCCTAATTTTCCGTTTATATTACCGATGGAAGATGTACACGTAAAACCGCTCTAATCCAGCTGAAACGTCGATATATGCAATAAAAACAGAACTTCTCCCCTTTCCAATATCTTACTCAGTATTTTAACGAGAAACAAATAGTTGATTGAAAATGAAGTGTTTACGGTTAATTTCTAATCAATTATGTGTTTGCATAATTTTTATCGTATATTTAATAAATTCACAAAAACGTGGAAAAAAAGCAAAATATTGCCTAATTCGATGATATTTTGTCTAAATCACATAAAGGAAAAGGAGATGATAAAGGTCAAAATATTGCTAAATTCGATGATTTTTAGTACAAAACAAAATGCAAGAAAACTTGCTTAAAAATTCAAATTTTGCGAAATTCTGAGATTTGAAAGCCAAATCATATAATGTTAGAAAACATGAAGTAGTATCGAAATATTGGTAAAAACGAATATATATACGTAAAATAACACTACATGAATAACGTGAAAAAAGTCACTATATTACCATATTTGAGGATTTTAACTTCAAATCATAGAGCGAGGTTTCATATTATTTAGATCCAACATATGACAATGTTTTTTCAAATGCAAATGATAAAAATCAATGTGTTTTCATTAGAATTAACTAAAATGTTCCTGGTTTTCCGTTTATATTACCGATGGAAGATGTACACGTAAAACCGCTCTAATCCGGCTGAAACGTCGATATATGCAATAAAAACAGAACTTCTCCCCTTTTTAATATCTTACTCAGTATTTTAACGAGAAACAAATAGATTGTTGAAAATGAAGTATTTAAGGTTATTTTCTGATCAATTATATGTTTGTATAATTTTTATCGTATATTTAATGAATTAATAACAATAAACTGAAAATTCAGAAAAACGTGGAAAAACAGCAAAATATTGCCTAATTCGATGATATTTTGTCTAAATCACATAAAAGAAAAGGGGATGATAAAGGTCAAAATATTGCTAAATTCGATGGTTTTTAGTACAAAACAAAATGCAAGAAAACTTGCTTAAAAATGCAAAATTTGCTAAATTCTGAGATTTGAAGGCCAAATCACATAATGTTAGAAAACATGAAGTAGTATCGAAATATTGGTAAAAACGAATATATATACGTAAAATCATACTACATGAATAACGTGAAAAAAGTCACTATATTACCATATTTGAGGATTTTAACTTCAAATCATAGAGCGAGGTTTCGTATTATTTAGATCCAAGGAAAGACATATGACATTGTTGTTTCAAATTCAAATGATAAAAATCAATGTGTTTTCATTAGAATTAACTAAAATGTTCCTAATTTTCCGTTTATATTACCGATGGAAGATGTACACGTAAAACCGCTCTAATCCGGCTGAAACGTCGATATATGCAATAAAAACAGAACTTCTCCCCTTTTTAATATCTTACTCAGTATTTTAACGAGAAACAAATAGATTGTTGAAAATGAAGTATTTAAGGTTATTTTCTGATCAATTATATGTTTGTATAATTTTTATCGTATATTTAATGAATTAATAACAATAAACTGAAAATTCAGAAAAACGTGGAAAAACAGCAAAATATTGCCTAATTCGATGATATTTTGTCTAAATCACATAAAGGAAAAGGGGATGATAAAGGTCAAAATATTGCTAAATTCGATGGTTTTTAGTACAAAACAAAATGCAAGAAAACTTGCTTATAAATGCAAAATTTGCTAAATTCTGAGATTTGAAGGCCAAATCACATAATGTTAGAAAACATGAAGTAGTATCGAAATATTGGTAAAAACGAATATATATACGTAAAATCACACTACATGAATAACGTGAAAAAAGTCACTCTATTACCATATTTGAGGATTTTAACTTCAAATCATAGAGCGAGGTTTCGAATTATTTAGATCCAAGGAAAGACATATGACATTGTTGTTTCAAATTCAAATGATAAAAATCAATGTGTTTTCATTAGAATTAACTAAAATGTTCCTAATTTTCCGTTTATATTACCGATGGAAGATGTACACGTAAAACCGCTCTAATCCGGCTGAAACGTCGATATATGCAATAAAAACAGAACTTCTCCCCTTTCCAATATCTTACTCAGTATTTTAACGAGAAACAAATAGTTGATTGAAAATGAAGTGTTTACGGTTAATTTCTAATCAATTATGTGTTTGCATCATTTTTATCGTATATTTAATAAATTCACAAAAACGTGGAAAAACAGCAAAATATTGTCTAATTCGATGATATTTTGTCTAAATCACATAAAGGAAAAGGAGATGATAAAGGTCAAAATATTGCTAAATTCGATGATTTTTAGTACAAAACAAAATGCAAGAAAACTTGCTTAAAAATTCAAAATTTGCGAAATTCTCAGATTTGAAAGCCAAATCATATAATGTTAGAAAACATGAAGTAGTATCGAAATATTGGTAAAAACGAATATATATACGTAAAATAACACTACATGAATAACGTGAAAAAAGTCACTATATTACCATATTTGAGGATTTTAACTTCAAATCATAGAGCGAGGTTTCGTATTATTTAGATCCAAGAAAAGACATATGACAATGTTGTTTCAAATGCAAATGATAAAAATCAATGTGTTTTCATTAGAATTAACTAAAATGTTCCTGGTTTTCCGTTTATATTACCGATGGAAGATGTACACGTAAAACCGCTCTAATCCGGCTGAAACGTCGATATATGCAATAAAAACAGAACTTCTCCCCTTTTTAATATCTTACTCAGTATTTTAACGAGAAACAAATAGATTGTTGAAAATGAAGTATTTAAGGTTATTTTCTGATCAATTATATGTTTGTATAATTTTTATCGTATATTTAATGAATTAATAACAATAAACTGAAAATTCAGAAAAACGTGGAAAAACAGCAAAATATTGCCTAATTCGATGATATTTTGTCTAAATCACATAAAGGAAAAGGGGATGATAAAGGTCAAAATATTGCTAAATTCGATGGTTTTTAGTACAAAACAAAATGCAAGAAAACTTGCTTATAAATGCAAAATTTGCTAAATTCTGAGATTTGAAGGCCAAATCACATAATGTTAGAAAACATGAAGTAGTATCGAAATATTGGTAAAAACGAATATATATACGTAAAATCACACTACATGAATAACGTGAAAAAAGTCACTCTATTACCATATTTGAGGATTTTAACTTCAAATCATAGAGCGAGGTTTCGAATTATTTAGATCCAAGGAAAGACATATGACATTGTTGTTTCAAATTCAAATGATAAAAATCAATGTGTTTTCATTAGAATTAACTAAAATGTTCCTAATTTTCCGTTTATATTACCGATGGAAGATGTACACGTAAAACCGCTCTAATCCGGCTGAAACGTCGATATATGCAATAAAAACAGAACTTCTCCCCTTTCCAATATCTTACTCAGTATTTTAACGAGAAACAAATAGTTGATTGAAAATGAAGTGTTTACGGTTAATTTGTAATCAATTATGTGTTTGCATCATTTTTATCGTATATTTAATAAATTCACAAAAACGTGGAAAAACAGCAAAATATTGCCTAATTCGATGATATTTTGTCTAAATCACATAAAGGAAAAGGAGATGATAAAGGTCAAAATATTGCTAAATTCGATGATTTTTAGTACAAAACAAAATGCAAGAAAACTTGCCTAAAAATTCAAAATTTGCGAAATTCTCAGATTTGAAAGCCAAATCATATAATGTTAGAAAACATGAAGTAGTATCGAAATATTGGTAAAAACGAATATATATACGTAAAATAACACTACATGAATAACGTGAAAAAAGTCACTATATTACCATATTTGAGGATTTTAACTTCAAATCATAGAGCGAGGTTTCGTATTATTTAGATCCAAGAAAAGACATATGACAATGTTGTTTCAAATGCAAATGATAAAAATCAATGTGTTTTCATTAGAATTAACTAAAATGTTCCTGGTTTTCCGTTTATATTACCGATGGAAGATGTACACGTAAAACCGCTCTAATCCGGCTGAAACGTCGATATATGCAATAAAAACAGAACTTCTCCCCTTTTTAATATCTTACTCAGTATTTTAACGAGAAACAAATAGATTGTTGAAAATGAAGTATTTAAGGTTATTTTCTGATCAATTATATGTTTGTATAATTTTTATCGTATATTTAATGAATTAATAACAATAAACTGAAAATTCAGAAAAACGTGGAAAAACAGCAAAATATTGCCTAATTCGATGATATTTTGTCTAAATCACATAAAGGAAAAGGGGATGATAAAGGTCAAAATATTGCTAAATTCGATGGTTTTTAGTACAAAACAAAATGCAAGAAAACTTGCTTAAAAATGCAAAATTTGCTAAATTCTGAGATTTGAAGGCCAAATCACATAATGTTAGAAAACATGAAGTAGTATCGAAATATTGGTAAAAACGAATATATATACGTAAAATCACACTACATGAATAACGTGAAAAAAGTCACTATATTACCATATTTGAGGATTTTAACTTCAAATCATAGAGCGAGGTTTCGTATTATTTAGATCCAAGAAAAGACATATGACATTGTTGTTTCAAATTCAAATGATAAAAATCAATGTGTTTTCATTAGAATTAACTAAAATGTTCCTAATTTTCCGTTTATATTACTGATGGAAGATGTACACGTAAAACCGCTCTAATCCGGCTGAAACGTCGATATATGCAATAAAAACAGAACTTCTCCCCTTTTTAATATCTTACTCAGTATTTTAACGAGAAACAAATAGATTGTTGAAAATGAAGTATTTAAGGTTATTTTCTGATCAATTATATGTTTGTATAATTTTTATCGTATATTTAATGAATTAATAACAATAAACTGAAAATTCAGAAAAACGTGGAAAAACAGCAAAATATTGCCTAATTCGATGATATTTTGTCTAAATCACATAGAGGAAAAGGGGATGATAAAGGTCAAAATATTGCTAAATTCGATGGTTTTTAGTACAAAACAAAATGCAAGAAAACTTGCTTAAAAATGCAAAATTTGCTAAATTCTGAGATTTGAAGGCCAAATCACATAATGTTAGAAAACATGAAGTAGTATCGAAATATTGGTAAAAAGGAATATATATACGTAAAATCACACTACATGAATAACGTGAAAAAAGTCACTATATTACCATATTTGAGGATTTTACCTTCAAATCATAGAGCGAGGTTTCGTATTATTTAGATCCAAGGAAAGACATATGACATTGTTGTTTCAAATTCAAATGATAAAAATCAATGTGTTTTCATTAGAATTAACTAAAATGTTCCTAATTTTCCGTTTATATTACCGATGGAAGATGTACACGTAAAACCGCTCTAATCCGGCTGAAACGTCGATATATGCAATAAAAACAGAACTTCTCCCCTTTCCAATATCTTACTCAGTATTTTAACGAGAAACAAATAGTTGATTGAAAATGAAGTGTTTACGGTTAATTTCTAATCAATTATGTGTTTGCATCAATTTTTATCGTATATTTAATAAATTCACAAAAACGTGGAAAAACAGCAAAATATTGCCTAATTCGATGATATTTTGTCTAAATCACATAAAGGAAAAGGGAGATGATAAAGGTCAAAATATTGCTAAATTCGATGATTTTTAGTACAAAACAAAATGCAAGAAAACTTGCTTAAAAATGCAAAATTTGCGAAATTCTGAGATTTGAAAGCCAAATCATATAATGTTAGAAAACATGAAGTAGTATCGAAATATTGGTAAAAACGAATATATATACGTAAAATAACACTACATGAATAACGTGAAAAAAGTCACTATATTACCATATTTGAGGATTTTAACTTCAAATCATAGAGCGAGGTTTCGTATTATTTAGATCCAAGAAAAGACATATGACAATGTTGTTTCAAATGCAAATGATAAAAATCAATGTGTTTTCATTAGAATTAACTAAAATGTTCCTGGTTTTCCGTTTATATTACCGATGGAAGATGTACACGTAAAACCGCTCTAATCCGGCTGAAACGTCGATATATGCAATAAAAACAGAACTTCTACCCTTTTTAATATCTTACTCAGTATTTTAACGAGAAACAAATAGATTGTTGAAAATGAAGTATTTAAGGTTATTTTCTGATCAATTATATGTTTGTATAATTTTTATCGTATATTTAATGAATTAATAACAATAAACTGAAAATTCAGAAAAACGTGGAAAAACAGCAAAATATTGCCTAATTCGATGATATTTTGTCTAAATCACATAAAGGAAAAGGGGATGATAAAGGTCAAAATATTGCTAAATTCGATGAGTTTTTAGTACAAAACAAAATGCAAGAAAACTTGCTTAAAATGCAAAATTTGCGAAATTCTGAGATTTGAAGGCCAAATCACATAATGTTAGAAAAAATGAAGTAGTATCGAAATATTGGTAAAAACGAATATATATACGTAAAATCACACTACATGAATAACGTGAAAAAAGTCACTATATTACCATATTTGAGGATTTTAACTTCAAATCATAGAGCGAGGTTTCGTATTATTTAGATCCAAGGAAAGACATATGACATTGTTGTTTCAAATTCAAATGATAAAAATCAATGTGTTTTCATTAGAATTAACTAAAATGTTCCTAATTTTCCGTTTATATTACCGATGGAAGATGTACACGTAAAACCGCTCTAATCCGGCTGAAACGTCGATATATGCAATAAAAACAGAACTTCTCCCCTTTCCAATATCTTACTCAGTATTTTAACGAGAAACAAATAGTTGATTGAAAATGAAGTGTTTACGGTTAATTTCTAATCAATTATGTGTTTGCATCATTTTTATCGTATATTTAATAAATTCACAAAAACGTGGAAAAACAGCAAAATATTGCCTAATTCGATGATATTTTGTCTAAATCACATAAAGGAAAAGGAGATGATAAAGGTCAAAATATTGCTAAATTCGATGATTTTTAGTACAAAACAAAATGCAAGAAAACTTGCTTAAAAATTCAAAATTTGCGAAATTCTCAGATTTGAAAGCCAAATCATATAATGTTAGAAAACATGAAGTAGTATCGAAATATTGGTAAAAACGAATATATATACGTAAAATAACACTACATGAATAACGTGAAAAAAGTCACTATATTACCATATTTGAGGATTTTAACTTCAAATCATAGAGCGAGGTTTCGTATTATTTAGATCCAAGAAAAGACATATGACAATGTTGTTTCAAATGCAAATGATAAAAATCAATGTGTTTTCATTAGAATTAACTAAAATGTTCCTGGTTTTCCGTTTATATTACCGATGGAAGATGTACACGTAAAACCGCTCTAATCCGGCTGAAACGTCGATATATGCAATAAAAACAGAACTTCTCCCCTTTTTAATATCTTACTCAGTATTTTAACGAGAAACAAATAGATTGTTGAAAATGAAGTATTTAAGGTTATTTTCTGATCAATTATATGTTTGTATAATTTTTATCGTATATTTAATGAATTAATAACAATAAACTGAAAATTCAGAAAAACGTGGAAAAACAGCAAAATATTGCCTAATTCGATGATATTTTGTCTAAATCACATAAAGGAAAAGGGGATGATAAAGGTCAAAATATTGCTAAATTCGATGGTTTTTAGTACAAAACAAAATGCAAGAAAACTTGCTTAAAAATGCAAAATTTGCTAAATTCTGAGATTTGAATGGCCAAATCACATAATGTTAGAAAACATGAAGTAGTATCGAAATATTGGTAAAAACGAATATATATACGTAAAATCACACTACATGAATAACGTGAAAAATGTCACTATATTACCATATTTGAGGATTTTAACTTCAAATCATAGAGCGAGGCTTCGTATTATTTAGATCCAAGGAAAGACATATGACATTGTTGTTTCAAATTCAAATGATAAAAATCAATGTGTTTTCATTAGAATTAACTAAAATGTTCCTAATTTTCCGTTTATATTACCGATGGAAGATGTACACGTAAAACCGCTCTAATCCAGCTGAAACGTCGATATATGCAATAAAAACAGAACTTCTCCCCTTTCCAATATCTTACTCAGTATTTTAACGAGAAACAAATAGTTGATTGAAAATGAAGTGTTTACGGTTAATTTCTAATCAATTATGTGTTTGCATCATTTTTATCGTATATTTAATAAATTCACAAAAACGTGGAAAAACAGCAAAATATTGCCTAATTCGATGATATTTTGTCTAAATCACATAAAGGAAAAGGGGATGATAAAGGTCAAAATATTGCTAAATTCGATGATTTTTAGTACAAAACAAAATGCAAGAAAACTTGCTTAAAAATTCAAAATTTGAGAAATTCTGAGATTTGAAAGCCAATTCATATAATGTTAGAAAACATGAAGTAGTATCGAAATATTGATAAAAACGAATATATATACGTAAAATAACACTACATGAATAACGTGAAAAAAGTCACTATATTACCATATTTGAGGATTTTAACTTCAAATCATAGAGCGAGGTTTCGTATTATTTAGATCCAAGAAAAGACATATGACAATGTTGTTTCAAATGCAAATGATAAAAATCAATGTGTTTTCATTAGAATTAACTAAAATGTTCCTGGTTTTCCGTTTATATTACCGATGGAAGATGTACACGTAAAACCGCTCTAATCCGGCTGAAACGTCGATATATGCAATAAAAACAGAACGTCTCCCCTTTTTAATATCTTTCTCAGTATTTTAATGAGAAAAAAATAGATTGTTGAAAATGAAGTGTTTACAGTTAATTTCTAATCAATTATGTGTTTGCATCATTTTTATCGTATATTTAATAAATTCACAAAAACGTGGAAAAACTGCAAAATATTGCCTAATTCGATGATATTTTGTCTAAATCACATAATGGAAAAGGAGATGATAAAGGTCAAAATATTGCTAAATTCGATGATTTTTAGTACAAAACAAAATGCAAGAAAACTTGTTTAAAAATTCAAAATTTGCGAAATTCTGAGATTTGAAAGCCAAATCATATAATGTTAGAAAACATGAAGTAGTATCGAAATATTGGTAAAAACGAATATATATACGTAAAATAACACTACATGAATAACGTGAAAAAAGTCACTATATTACCATATTTGAGGATTTTAACTTCAAATCATAGAGCGAGGTTTCGTATTATTTAGATCCAACATATGACAATATTGTTTCAAATGCAAATGATAAAAATCAATGTGTTTTCATTAGAATTAACTAAAATGTTCCTGGTTTTCCGTTTATATTACCGATGGAAGATGTACACGTAAAACCGCTCTAATCCGGCTGAAACGTCGATATATGCAATAAAAACAGAACTTCTCCCCTTTTTAATATCTTACTCAGTATTTTAACGAGAAACAAATAGTATTGTTGAAAATGAAGTATTTAAGGTTATTTTCTGATCAATTATATGTTTGTATAATTTTTATCGTATATTTAATGAATTAATAACAATAAACTGAAAATTCAGAAAAACGTGGAAAAACAGCAAAATATTGCCTAATTCGATGATATTTTGTCTAAATCACATAAAGGAAAAGGGGATGATAAAGGTCAAAATATTGCTAAATTCGATGGTTTTTAGTACAAAACCAAATGCAAGAAAACTTGCTTAAAAATGCAAAATTTGCTAAATTCTGAGATTTGAAGGCCAAATCACATAATGTTAGAAAACATGAAGTAGTATCGAAATATTGGTAAAAACGAATATATATACGTAAAATCACACTACATGAATAACGTGAAAAAAGTCACTATATTACCATATTTGAGGATTTTAACTTCAAATCATAGAGCGAGGTTTCGTATTATTTAGATCCAAGGAAAGACATATGACATTGTTGTTTCAAATTCAAATGATAAAAATCAATGTGTTTTCATTAGAATTAACTAAAATGTTCCTAATTTTCCGTTTATATTACCGATGGAAGATGTACACGTAAAACCGCTCTAATCCAGCTAAACGTCGATATATGCAATAAAAACAGAACTTCTCCCCTTTCCAATATCTTACTCAGTATTTTAACGAGAAACAAATAGTTGATTGAAAATGAAGTGTTTACCGTTAATTTCTAATCAATTATGTGTTTGCATCATTTTTATCGTATATTTAATAAATTCACAATAACGTGGAAAAACAGCAAAATATTACCTAATTCGATGATATTTTGTCTAAATCACATAAAGGAAAAGGAGATGATAAAGGTCAAAATATTGCTAAATTCTATGATTTTTAGTACAAAACAAAATGCAAGAAAACTTGCTTAAAAATTCAAAATTTGCGAAATTCTGAGATTTGAAAGCCAAATCATATAATGTTAGAAAACATGAGGTAGTATCGAAATATTGGTAAAAACGAATATATATACGTAAAATAACACTACATGAATAACGTGAAAAAAGTCACTATATTACCATATTTGAGGATTTGAACTTCAAATCATAGAGCGAGGTTTCGTATTATTTAGATCCAAGAAAAGACATATGACAATGTTGTTTCAAATGCAAATGATAAAAATCAATGTGTTTTCATTAGAATTAAATCAAATGTTCCTGGTTTTCCGTTTATATTACCGCTGGAAGATGTACACGTAAAACCGCTCTAATCCGGCTGAAACGTCGATATATGCAATAAAAACAGAACTTCTACCCTTTTTAATATCTTACTCAGTATTTTAACGAGAAACAAATAGATTGTTGAAAATGAAGTATTTAAGGTTATTTTCTGATCAATTATATGTTTGTATAATTTTTATCGTATATTTAATGAATTAATAACAATAAACTGAAAATTCAGAAAAACGTGGAAAAACAGCAAAATATTGCCTAATTCGATGATATTTTGTCTAAATCACATAAAGGAAAAGGGGATGATAAAGGTCAAAATATTGCTAAATTCGATGGTTTTTAGTACAAAACAAAATGCAAGAAAACTTGCTTAAAAATTCAAAATTTGCGAAATTCTCAGATTTGAAAGCCAAATCATATAATGTTAGAAAACATGAAGTAGTATCGAAATATTGGTAAAAACGAATATATATACGTAAAATAACACTACATGAATAACGTGAAAAAAGTCACTATATTACCATATTTGAGGATTTTAACTTCAAATCATAGAGCGAGGTTTCGTATTATTTAGATCCAAGAAAAGACATATGACAATGTTCTTTCAAATGCAAATGATAAAAATCAATGTGTTTTCATTAGAATTAACCAAAATGTTCCTGGTTTTCCGTTTATATTACCGATGGAAGATGTACACGTAAAACCGCTCTAATCCGGCTGAAACGTCGATATATGCAATAAAAACAGAACTTCTCCCCTTTTTAATATCTTACTCAGTATTTTAACGAGAAACAAATAGATTGTTGAAAATGATGTATTTAAGGTTATTTTCTGATCAATTATATGTTTGTATAATTTTTATCGTATATTTAATGAATTAATAACAATAAACTGAAAATTCAGAAAAACGTGGAAAAACAGCAAAATATTGCTTAATTCGATGATATTTTGTCTAAATCACATAAAGGAAAAGGGGATGATAAAGGGGATATTGCTAAATTCGATGTTTTTTAGTACAAAACAAAATGCAAGAAAACTTGCTTAAAAATGCAAAATTTGCTAAATTCTGAGATTTGAAGGCCAAATCACATAATGTTAGAAAACATGAAGTAGTATCGAAATATTGGTTAAAACGAATATATATACGTAAAATCACACTACATTAATAACGTGAAAAAAGTCACTATATTACCATATTTGAGGATTTTAACTTCAAATCATAGAGCGAGGTTTCGTATTATTTAGATCCAAGGAAAGACATATGACATTGTTGTTTCAAATTCAAATGATAAAAATCAATGTGTTTTCATTAGAATTAACTAAAATGTTCCTAATTTTCCGTTTATATTACCGATGGAAGATGTACACGTAAAACCGCTCTAATCCAGCTAAACGTCGATATATGCAATAAAAACAGAACTTCTCCCCTTTCCAATATCTTACTCAGTATTTTAACGAGAAACAAATAGTTGATTGAAAATGAAGTGTTTACGGTTAATTTCTAATCAATTATGTGTTTGCATCATTTTTATCGTATATTTAATAAATTCACAAAAACGTGGAAAAACAGCAAAATATTGCCTAATTCGATGATATTTTGTCTAAATCACATAAAGGAAAAGGAGATGATAAAGGTCAAAATATTGCTAAATTCGATGATTTTTAGTACAAAACAAAATGCAAGAAAACTTGCTTAAAAATTCAAAATTTGCGAAATTCTGAGATTTGAAAGCCAAATCATATAATGTTAGAAAACATGAAGTAGTATCGAAATATTGGTAAAAACGAATATATATACGTAAAATAACACTACATGAATAACGTGAAAAAGTCACTATATTACCATATTTGAGGATTTTAACTTCAAATCATAGAGCGAGGTTTCGTATTATTTAGATCCAAGAAAAGACATATGACAATGTTGTTTCAAATGCAAATGATAAAAATCAATGTGTTTTCATTAGAATTAAATAAAATGTTCCTGGTTTTCCGTTTATATTACCGATGGAAGATGTACACGTAAAACCGCTCTAATCCGGCTGAAACGTCGATATATGCAATAAAAACAGAACTTCTACCCTTTTTAATATCTTACTCAGTATTTTAACGAGAAACAAATAGATTGTTGAAAATGAAGTATTTAAGGTTATTTTCTGATCAATTATATGTTTGTATAATTTTTATCGTATATTTAATGAATTAATAACAATAAACTGAAAATTCAGAAAAACGTGGAAAAACAGCAAAATATTGCTTAATTCGATGATATTTTGTCTAAATCACATAAAGGAAAAGGGGATGATAAAGGGGATATTGCTAAATTCGATGGTTTTTAGTACAAAACAAAATGCAAGAAAACTTGCTTAAAAATGCAAAATTTGCTAAATTCTGAGATTTGAAGGCCAAATCACATAATGTTAGAAAACATGAAGTAGTATCGAAATATTGGTATAAACGAATATATATACGTTTATACATATATATAATCACACTACATTAATAACGTGAAAAAAGTCACTATATTACCATATTTGAGGATTTTAACTTCAAATCATAGAGCGAGGTTTCGTATTATTTAGATCCAAGGAAAGACATATGACATTGTTGTTTCAAATTCAAATGATAAAAATCAATGTGTTTTCATTAGAATTAACTAAAATGTTCCTAATTTTCCGTTTATATTACCGATGGAAGATGTACGCGTAAAACCGCTCTAATCCGGCAGAAACGTCGATATATGCAATAAAAACAGAACTTCTCCCCTTTCCAATATCTTACTCAGTATTTTAACGAGAAACAAATAGTTGATTGAAAATGAAGTGTTTACCGTTAATTTCTAATCAATTATGTGTTTGCATCATTTTTATCGTATATATAATAAATTCACAAAAACGTGGAAAAACAGCAAAATATTACCTAATTCGATGATATTTTGTCTAAATCACATAAAGGAAAAGGAGATGATAAAGGTCAAAATATTGCTAAATTCGATGATTTTTAGTACAAAACAAAATGCAAGAAAACTTGCTTAAAAATTCAAAATTTGCGAAATTCTGAGATTTGAAAGCCAAATCATATAATGTTAGAAAACATGAGGTAGTATCGAAATATTGGTAAAAACGAATATATATACGTAAAATAACACTACATGAATAACGTGAAAAAAGTCACTATATTACCATATTTGAGGATTTGAACTTCAAATCATAGAGCGAGGTTTCGTATTATTTAGATCCAAGAAAAGACATATGACAATGTTGTTTCAAATGCAAATGATAAAAATCAATGTGTTTTCATTAGAATTAAATCAAATGTTCCTGGTTTTCCGTTTATATTACCGCTGGAAGATGTACACGTAAAACCGCTCTAATCCGGCTGAAACGTCGATATATGCAATAAAAACAGAACTTCTACCCTTTTTAATATCTTACTCAGTATTTTAACGAGAAACAAATAGATTGTTGAAAATGAAGTATTTAAGGTTATTTTCTGATCAATTATATGTTTGTATAATTTTTATCGTATATTTAATGAATTAATAACAATAAACTGAAAATTCAGAAAAACGTGGAAAAACAGCAAAATATTGCCTAATTCGATGATATTTTGTCTAAATCACATAAAGGAAAAGGGGATGATAAAGGTCAAAATATTGCTAAATTCGATGGTTTTTAGTACAAAACAAAATGCAAGAAAACTTGCTTAAAAATTCAAAATTTGCGAAATTCTCAGATTTGAAAGCCAAATCATATAATGTTAGAAAACATGAAGTAGTATCGAAATATTGGTAAAAACGAATATATATACGTAAAATCACACTACATGAATAACGTGAAAAAAGTCACTATATTACCATATTTGAGGATTTTAACTTCAAATCATAGAGCGAGGTTTCGTATTATTTAGATCCAAGGAAAGACATATGACATTGTTGTTTCAAATTCAAATGATAAAAATCAATGTGTTTTCATTAGAATTAACTAAAATGTTCCTAATTTTCCGTTTATATTACCGATGGAAGATGTACACGTAAAACCGCTCTAATCCAGTTAAACGTCGATATATGCAATAAAAACAGAACTTCTCCCCTTTCCAATATCTTACTCAGTATTTTAACGAGAAACAAATAGTTGATTGAAAATGAAGTGTTTACGGTTAATTTCTAATCAATTATGTGTTTGCATCATTTTTATCGTATATTTAATAAATTCACAAAAACGTGGAAAAACAGCAAAATATTGCCTAATTCGATGATATTTTGTCTAAATCACATAAAGGAAAAGGAGATGATAAAGGTCAAAATATTGCTAAATTCGATGATTTTTAGTACAAAACAAAATGCAAGAAAACTTGCTTAAAAATTCAAAATTTGCGAAATTCTGAGATTTGAAAGCCAAATCATATAATGTTAGAAAACATGAAGTAGTATCGAAATATTGGTAAAAACGAATATATATACGTAAAATAACACTACATGAATAACGTGAAAAAGTCACTATATTACCATATTTGAGGATTTTAACTTCAAATCATAGAGCGAGGTTTCGTATTATTTAGATCCAAGAAAAGACATATGACAATGTTGTTTCAAATGCAAATGATAAAAATCAATGTGTTTTCATTAGAATTAAATAAAATGTTCCTGGTTTTCCGTTTATATTACCGATGGAAGATGTACACGTAAAACCGCTCTAATCCGGCTGAAACGTCGATATATGCAATAAAAACAGAACTTCTACCCTTTTTAATATCTTACTCAGTATTTTAACGAGAAACAAATAGATTGTTGAAAATGAAGTATTTAAGGTTATTTTCTGATCAATTATATGTTTGTATAATTTTTATCGTATATTTAATGAATTAATAACAATAAACTGAAAATTCAGAAAAACGTGGAAAAACAGCAAAATATTGCTTAATTCGATGATATTTTGTCTAAATCACATAAAGGAAAAGGGGATGATAAAGGGGATATTGCTAAATTTGATGGTTTTTAGTACAAAACAAAATGCAAGAAAACTTGCTTAAAAATGCAAAATTTGCTAAATTCTGAGATTTGAAGGCCAAATCACATAATGTTAGAAAACATGAAGTAGTATCGAAATATTGGTATAAACGAATATATATACGTAAAATCACACTACATTAATAACGTGAAAAAAGTCACTATATTACCATATTTGAGGATTTTAACTTCAAATCATAGAGCGAGGTTTCGTATTATTTAGATCCAAGGAAAGACATATGACATTGTTGTTTCAAATTCAAATGATAAAAATCAATGTGTTTTCATTAGAATTAACTAAAATGTTCCTAATTTTCCGTTTATATTACCGATGGAAGATGTACACGTAAAACCGCTCTAATCCGGCTGAAACGTCGATATATGCAATAAAAACAGAACTTCTCCCCTTTCCAATATCTTACTCAGTATTTTAACGAGAAACAAATAGTTGATTGAAAATGAAGTGTTTACGGTTAATTTCTAATCAATTATGTGTTTGCATCATTTTTATCGTATATTTAATAAATTCACAAAAACGTGGAAAAACAGCAAAATATTGCCTAATTCGATGATATTTTGTCTAAATCACATAAAGGAAAAGGGGATGATAAAGGTCAAAATATTGCTAAATTCGATGATTTTTAGTACAAAACAAAATGCAAGAAAACTTGCTTAAAAATTCAAAATTTGCGAAATTCTGAGATTTGAAAGCCAAATCACATAATGTTAGAAAACATGAACTAGTATCGAAATATTGATAAAAACGAATATATATACGTAAAATAACACTACATGAATAACGTGAAAAAAGTCACTATATTACCATATTTGAGGATTCTAACTTCAAATCATAGAGCGAGGTTTCGTATTATTTAGATCCAAGGAAAGACATATGACATTGTTGTTTCAAATTCAAATGATAAAAATCAATGTGTTTTCATTAGAATTAACTAAAATGTTCCTAATTTTCCGTTTATATTACCGATGGAAGATGTACACGTAAAACCGCTCTAATCCAGCTAAACGTCGATATATGCAATAAAAACAGAACTTCTCCCCTTTCCAATATCTTACTCAGTATTTTAACGAGAAACAAATAGTTGATTGAAAATGAAGTGTTTACCGTTAATTTCTAATCAATTATGTGTTTGCATCATTTTTATCGTATATTTAATAAATTCACAAAAACGTGGAAAAACAGCAAAATATTACCTAATTCGATGATATTTTGTCTAAATCACATAAAGGAAAAGGAGATGATAAAGGTCAAAATATTGCTAAATTCTATGATTTTTAGTACAAAACAAAATGCAAGAAAACTTGCTTAAAAATTCAAAATTTGCGAAATTCTGAGATTTGAAAGCCAAATCATATAATGTTAGAAAACATGAGGTAGTATCGAAATATTGGTAAAAACGAATATATATACGTAAAATAACACTACATGAATAACGTGAAAAAAGTCACTATACTACCATATTTGAGGATTTGAACTTCAAATCATAGAGCGAGGTTTCGTATTATTTAGATCCAAGAAAAGACATATGACAATGTTGTTTCAAATGCAAATGATAAAAATCAATGTGTTTTCATTAGAATTAAATCAAATGTTCCTGGTTTTCCGTTTATATTACCGCTGGAAGATGTACACGTAAAACCGCTCTAATCCGGCTGAAACGTCGATATATGCAATAAAAACAGAACTTCTACCCTTTTTAATATCTTACTCAGTATTTTAACGAGAAACAAATAGATTGTTGAAAATGAAGTATTTAAGGTTATTTTCTGATCAATTATATGTTTGTATAATTTTTATCGTATATTTAATGAATTAATAACAATAAACTGAAAATTCAGAAAAACGTGGAAAAACAGCAAAATATTGCCTAATTCGATGATATTTTGTCTAAATCACATAAAGGAAAAGGGGATGATAAAGGTCAAAATATTGCTAAATTCGATGGTTTTTAGTACAAAACAAAATGCAAGAAAACTTGCTTAAAAATTCAAAATTTGCGAAATTCTCAGATTTGAAAGCCAAATCATATAATGTTAGAAAACATGAAGTAGTATCGAAATATTGGTAAAAACGAATATATATACGTAAAATAACACTACATGAATAACGTGAAAAAAGTCACTATATTACCATATTTGAGGATTTTAACTTCAAATCATAGAGCGAGGTTTCGTATTATTTAGATCCAAGAAAAGACATATGACAATGTTCTTTCAAATGCAAATGATAAAAATCAATGTGTTTTCATTAGAATTAACTAAAATGTTCCTGGTTTTCCGTTTATATTACCGATGGAAGATGTACACGTAAAACCGCTCTAATCCGGCTGAAACGTCGATATATGCAATAAAAACAGAACGTCTCCCCTTTTTAATATCTTACTCAGTATTTTAATGAGAAACAAATAGATTGTTGAAAATGAAGTATTTAAGGTTATTTTCTGATCAATTATATGTTTGTATAATTTTTATCGTATATTTAATGAATTAATAACAATAAACTGAAAATTCAGAAAAACGTGGAAAAACAGCAAAATATTGCCTAATTCGATGATATTTTGTCTAAATCACATAAAGGAAAAGGGGATGATAAAGGTCAAAATATTGCTAAATTCGATGGTTTTTAGTACAAAACCAAATGCAAGAAAACTTGCTTAAAAATGCAAAATTTGCTAAATTCTGAGATTTGAAGGCCAAATCACATAATGTTAGAAAACATGAAGTAGTATCGAAATATTGGTAAAAACGAATATATATACGTAAAATCACACTACATGAATAACGTGAAAAAAGTCACTATATTACCATATTTGAGGATTTTAACTTCAAATCATAGAGCGAGGTTTCGTATTATTTAGATCCAAGGAAAGACATATGACATTGTTGTTTCAAATTCAAATGATAAAAATCAATGTGTTTTCATTAGAATTAACTAAAATGTTCCTAATTTTCCGTTTATATTACCGATGGAAGATGTACACGTAAAACCGCTCTAATCCAGCTAAACGTCGATATATGCAATAAAAACAGAACTTCTCCCCTTTCCAATATCTTACTCAGTATTTTAACGAGAAACAAATAGTTGATTGAAAATGAAGTGTTTACGGTTAATTTCTAATCAATTATGTGTTTGCATCATTTTTATCGTATATTTAATAAATTCACAAAAACGTGGAAAAACAGCAAAATATTGCCTAATTCGATGATATTTTGTCTAAATCACATAAAGGAAAAGGGGATGATAAAGGTCAAAATATTGCTAAATTCGATGATTTTTAGTACAAAACAAAATGCAAGAAAACTTGCTTAAAAATTCAAAATTTGCGAAATTCTGAGATTTGAAAGCCAAATCATATAATGTTAGAAAACATGAACTAGTATCGAAATATTGATAAAAACGAATATATATACGTAAAATAACACTACATGAATAACGTGAAAAAAGTCACTATATTACCATATTTGAGGATTTTAACTTCAAATCATAGAGCGAGGTTTCGTATTATTTAGATCCAAGAAAAGACATATGACAATGTTGTTTCAAATGCAAATGATAAAAATCAATGTGTTTTCATTAGAATTAACTAAAATGTTCCTGGTTTTCCGTTTATATTACCGATGGAAGATGTACACGTAAAACCGCTCTAATCCGGCTGAAACGTCGATATATGCAATAAAAACAGAACGTCTCCCCTTTTTAATATCTTACTCAGTATTTTAATGAGAAACAAATAGATTGTTGAAAATGAAGTATTTAAGGTTATTTTCTGATCAATTATATGTTTGTATAATTTTTATCGTATATTTAATGAATTAATAACAATAAACTGAAAATTCAGAAAAACGTGGAAAAACAGCAAAATATTGCCTAATTCGATGATATTTTGTCTAAATCACATAAAGGAAAAGGGGATGATAAAGGTCAAAATATTGCTAAATTCGATGGTTTTTAGTACAAAACCAAATGCAAGAAAACTTGCTTAAAAATGCAAAATTTGCTAAATTCTGAGATTTGAAGGCCAAATCACATAATGTTAGAAAACATGAAGTAGTATCGAAATATTGGTAAAAACGAATATATATACGTAAAATCACACTACATGAATAACGTGAAAAAAGTCACTATATTACCATATTTGAGGATTTTAACTTCAAATCATAGAGCGAGGTTTCGTATTATTTAGATCCAAGGAAAGACATATGACATTGTTGTTTCAAATTCAAATGATAAAAATCAATGTGTTTTCATTAGAATTAACTAAAATGTTCCTAATTTTCCGTTTATATTACCGATGGAAGATGTACACGTAAAACCGCTCTAATCCAGCTAAACGTCGATATATGCAATAAAAACAGAACTTCTCCCCTTTCCAATATCTTACTCAGTATTTTAACGAGAAACAAATAGTTGATTGAAAATGAAGTGTTTACCGTTAATTTCTAATCAATTATGTGTTTGCATCATTTTTATCGTATATTTAATAAATTCACAAAAACGTGGAAAAACAGCAAAATATTACCTAATTCGATGATATTTTGTCTAAATCACATAAAGGAAAAGGAGATGATAAAGGTCAAAATATTGCTAAATTCGATGATTTTTAGTACAAAACAAAATGCAAGAAAACTTGCTTAAAAATTCAAAATTTGCGAAATTCTGAGATTTGAAAGCCAAATCATATAATGTTAGAAAACATGAGGTAGTATCGAAATATTGGTAAAAACGAATATATATACGTAAAATAACACTACATGAATAACGTGAAAAAAGTCACTATATTACCATATTTGAGGATTTGAACTTCAAATCATAGAGCGAGGTTTCGTATTATTTAGATCCAAGAAAAGACATATGACAATGTTGTTTCAAATGCAAATGATAAAAATCAATGTGTTTTCATTAGAATTAAATCAAATGTTCCTGGTTTTCCGTTTATATTACCGCTGGAAGATGTACACGTAAAACCGCTCTAATCCGGCTGAAACGTCGATATATGCAATAAAAACAGAACTTCTACCCTTTTTAATATCTTACTCAGTATTTTAACGAGAAACAAATAGATTGTTGAAAATGAAGTATTTAAGGTTATTTTCTGATCAATTATATGTTTGTATAATTTTTATCGTATATTTAATGAATTAATAACAATAAACTGAAAATTCAGAAAAACGTGGAAAAACAGCAAAATATTGCCTAATTCGATGATATTTTGTCTAAATCACATAAAGGAAAAGGGGATGATAAAGGTCAAAATATTGCTAAATTCGATGGTTTTTAGTACAAAACAAAATGCAAGAAAACTTGCTTAAAAATTCAAAATTTGCGAAATTCTCAGATTTGAAAGCCAAATCATATAATGTTAGAAAACATGAAGTAGTATCGAAATATTGGTAAAAACGAATATATATACGTAAAATAACACTACATGAATAACGTGAAAAAAGTCACTATATTACCATATTTGAGGATTTTAACTTCAAATCATAGAGCGAGGTTTCGTATTATTTAGATCCAAGAAAAGACATATGACAATGTTGTTTCAAATGCAAATGATAAAAATCAATGTGTTTTCATTAGAATTAACTAAAATGTTCCTGGTTTTCCGTTTATATTACCGATGGAAGATGTACACGTAAAACCGCTCTAATCCGGCTGAAACGTCGATATATGCAATAAAAACAGAACTTCTCCCCTTTTTAATATCTTACTCAGTATTTTAACGAGAAACAAATAGATTGTTGAAAATGATGTATTTAAGGTTATTTTCTGATCAATTATATGTTTGTATAATTTTTATCGTATATTTAATGAATTAATAACAATAAACTGAAAATTCAGAAAAACGTGGAAAAACAGCAAAATATTGCTTAATTCGATGATATTTTGTCTAAATCACATAAAGGAAAAGGGGATGATAAAGGGGATATTGCTAAATTCGATGGTTTTTAGTACAAAACAAAATGCAAGAAAACTTGCTTAAAAATGCAAAATTTGCTAAATTCTGAGATTTGAAGGCCAAATCACATAATGTTAGAAAACATGAAGTAGTATCGAAATATTGGTTAAAACGAATATATATACGTAAAATCACACTACATTAATAACGTGAAAAAAGTCACTATATTACCATATTTGAGGATTTTAACTTCAAATCATAGAGCGAGGTTTCGTATTATTTAGATCCAAGGAAAGACATATGACATTGTTGTTTCAAATTCAAATGATAAAAATCAATGTGTTTTCATTAGAATTAACTAAAATGTTCCTAATTTTCCGTTTATATTACCGATGGAAGATGTACACGTAAAACCGCTCTAATCCAGCTAAACGTCGATATATGCAATAAAAACAGAACTTCTCCCCTTTCCAATATCTTACTCAGTATTTTAACGAGAAACAAATAGTTGATTGAAAATGAAGTGTTTACGGTTAATTTCTAATCAATTATGTGTTTGCATCATTTTTATCGTATATTTAATAAATTCACAAAAACGTGGAAAAACAGCAAAATATTGCCTAATTCGATGATATTTTGTCTAAATCACATAAAGGAAAAGGAGATGATAAAGGTCAAAATATTGCTAAATTCGATGATTTTTAGTACAAAACAAAATGCAAGAAAACTTGCTTAAAAATTCAAAATTTGCGAAATTCTGAGATTTGAAAGCCAAATCATATAATGTTAGAAAACATGAAGTAGTATCGAAATATTGGTAAAAACGAATATATATACGTAAAATAACACTACATGAATAACGTGAAAAAGTCACTATATTACCATATTTGAGGATTTTAACTTCAAATCATAGAGCGAGGTTTCGTATTATTTAGATCCAAGAAAAGACATATGACAATGTTGTTTCAAATGCAAATGATAAAAATCAATGTGTTTTCATTAGAATTAAATAAAATGTTCCTGGTTTTCCGTTTATATTACCGATGGAAGATGTACACGTAAAACCGCTCTAATCCGGCTGAAACGTCGATATATGCAATAAAAACAGAACTTCTACCCTTTTTAATATCTTACTCAGTATTTTAACGAGAAACAAATAGATTGTTGAAAATGAAGTATTTAAGGTTATTTTCTGATCAATTATATGTTTGTATAATTTTTATCGTATATTTAATGAATTAATAACAATAAACTGAAAATTCAGAAAAACGTGGAAAAACAGCAAAATATTGCTTAATTCGATGATATTTTGTCTAAATCACATAAAGGAAAAGGGGATGATAAAGGGGATATTGCTAAATTCGATGGTTTTTAGTACAAAACAAAATGCAAGAAAACTTGCTTAAAAATGCAAAATTTGCTAAATTCTGAGATTTGAAGGCCAAATCACATAATGTTAGAAAACATGAAGTAGTATCGAAATATTGGTATAAACGAATATATATACGTTTATACATATATATAATCACACTACATTAATAACGTGAAAAAAGTCACTATATTACCATATTTGAGGATTTTAACTTCAAATCATAGAGCGAGGTTTCGTATTATTTAGATCCAAGGAAAGACATATGACATTGTTGTTTCAAATTCAAATGATAAAAATCAATGTGTTTTCATTAGAATTAACTAAAATGTTCCTAATTTTCCGTTTATATTACCGATGGAAGATGTACACGTAAAACCGCTCTAATCCGGCAGAAACGTCGATATATGCAATAAAAACAGAACTTCTCCCCTTTCCAATATCTTACTCAGTATTTTAACGAGAAACAAATAGTTGATTGAAAATGAAGTGTTTACCGTTAATTTCTAATCAATTATGTGTTTGCATCATTTTTATCGTATATATAATAAATTCACAAAAACGTGGAAAAACAGCAAAATATTACCTAATTCGATGATATTTTGTCTAAATCACATAAAGGAAAAGGAGATGATAAAGGTCAAAATATTGCTAAATTCGATGATTTTTAGTACAAAACAAAATGCAAGAAAACTTGCTTAAAAATTCAAAATTTGCGAAATTCTGAGATTTGAAAGCCAAATCATATAATGTTAGAAAACATGAGGTAGTATCGAAATATTGGTAAAAACGAATATATATACGTAAAATAACACTACATGAATAACGTGAAAAAAGTCACTATATTACCATATTTGAGGATTTGAACTTCAAATCATAGAGCGAGGTTTCGTATTATTTAGATCCAAGAAAAGACATATGACAATGTTGTTTCAAATGCAAATGATAAAAATCAATGTGTTTTCATTAGAATTAAATCAAATGTTCCTGGTTTTCCGTTTATATTACCGCTGGAAGATGTACACGTAAAACCGCTCTAATCCGGCTGAAACGTCGATATATGCAATAAAAACAGAACTTCTACCCTTTTTAATATCTTACTCAGTATTTTAACGAGAAACAAATAGATTGTTGAAAATGAAGTATTTAAGGTTATTTTCTGATCAATTATATGTTTGTATAATTTTTATCGTATATTTAATGAATTAATAACAATAAACTGAAAATTCAGAAAAACGTGGAAAAACAGCAAAATATTGCCTAATTCGATGATATTTTGTCTAAATCACATAAAGGAAAAGTGGATGATAAAGGTCAAAATATTGCTAAATTCGATGGTTTTTAGTACAAAACAAAATGCAAGAAAACTTGCTTAAAAATTCAAAATTTGCGAAATTCTCAGATTTGAAAGCCAAATCATATAATGTTAGAAAACATGAAGTAGTATCGAAATATTGGTAAAAACGAATATATATACGTAAAATCACACTACATGAATAACGTGAAAAAAGTCACTATATTACCATATTTGAGGATTTTAACTTCAAATCATAGAGCGAGGTTTCGTATTATTTAGATCCAAGGAAAGACATATGACATTGTTGTTTCAAATTCAAATGATAAAAATCAATGTGTTTTCATTAGAATTAACTAAAATGTTCCTAATTTTCCGTTTATATTACCGATGGAAGATGTACACGTAAAACCGCTCTAATCCAGCTAAACGTCGATATATGCAATAAAAACAGAACTTCTCCCCTTTCCAATATCTTACTCAGTATTTTAACGAGAAACAAATAGTTGATTGAAAATGAAGTGTTTACGGTTAATTTCTAATCAATTATGTGTTTGCATCATTTTTATCGTATATTTAATAAATTCACAAAAACGTGGAAAAACAGCAAAATATTGCCTAATTCGATGATATTTTGTCTAAATCACATAAAGGAAAAGGAGATGATAAAGGTCAAAATATTGCTAAATTCGATGATTTTTAGTACAAAACAAAATGCAAGAAAACTTGCTTAAAAATTCAAAATTTGCGAAATTCTGAGATTTGAAAGCCAAATCATATAATGTTAGAAAACATGAAGTAGTATCGAAATATTGGTAAAAACGAATATATATACGTAAAATAACACTACATGAATAACGTGAAAAAGTCACTATATTACCATATTTGAGGATTTTAACTTCAAATCATAGAGCGAGGTTTCGTATTATTTAGATCCAAGAAAAGACATATGACAATGTTGTTTCAAATGCAAATGATAAAAATCAATGTGTTTTCATTAGAATTAAATAAAATGTTCCTGGTTTTCCGTTTATATTACCGATGGAAGATGTACACGTAAAACCGCTCTAATCCGGCTGAAACGTCGATATATGCAATAAAAACAGAACTTCTACCCTTTTTAATATCTTACTCAGTATTTTAACGAGAAACAAATAGATTGTTGAAAATGAAGTATTTAAGGTTATTTTCTGATCAATTATATGTTTGTATAATTTTTATCGTATATTTAATGAATTAATAACAATAAACTGAAAATTCAGAAAAACGTGGAAAAACAGCAAAATATTGCTTAATTCGATGATATTTTGTCTAAATCACATAAAGGAAAAGGGGATGATAAAGGGGATATTGCTAAATTTGATGGTTTTTAGTACAAAACAAAATGCAAGAAAACTTGCTTAAAAATGCAAAATTTGCTAAATTCTGAGATTTGAAGGCCAAATCACATAATGTTAGAAAACATGAAGTAGTATCGAAATATTGGTATAAACGAATATATATACGTAAAATCACACTACATTAATAACGTGAAAAAAGTCACTATATTACCATATTTGAGGATTTTAACTTCAAATCATAGAGCGAGGTTTCGTATTATTTAGATCCAAGGAAAGACATATGACATTGTTGTTTCAAATTCAAATGATAAAAATCAATGTGTTTTCATTAGAATTAACTAAAATGTTCCTAATTTTCCGTTTATATTACCGATGGAAGATGTACACGTAAAACCGCTCTAATCCGGCTGAAACGTCGATATATGCAATAAAAACAGAACTTCTCCCCTTTCCAATATCTTACTCAGTATTTTAACGAGAAACAAATAGTTGATTGAAAATGAAGTGTTTACGGTTAATTTCTAATCAATTATGTGTTTGCATCATTTTTATCGTATATTTAATAAATTCACAAAAACGTGGAAAAACAGCAAAATATTGCCTAATTCGATGATATTTTGTCTAAATCACATAAAGGAAAAGGGGATGATAAAGGTCAAAATATTGCTAAATTCGATGATTTTTAGTACAAAACAAAATGCAAGAAAACTTGCTTAAAAATTCAAAATTTGCGAAATTCTGAGATTTGAAAGCCAAATCACATAATGTTAGAAAACATGAACTAGTATCGAAATATTGATAAAAACGAATATATATACGTAAAATAACACTACATGAATAACGTGAAAAAAGTCACTATATTACCATATTTGAGGATTCTAACTTCAAATCATAGAGCGAGGTTTCGTATTATTTAGATCCAAGGAAAGACATATGACATTGTTGTTTCAAATTCAAATGATAAAAATCAATGTGTTTTCATTAGAATTAACTAAAATGTTCCTAATTTTCCGTTTATATTACCGATGGAAGATGTACACGTAAAACCGCTCTAATCCAGCTAAACGTCGATATATGCAATAAAAACAGAACTTCTCCCCTTTCCAATATCTTACTCAGTATTTTAACGAGAAACAAATAGTTGATTGAAAATGAAGTGTTTACCGTTAATTTCTAATCAATTATGTGTTTGCATCATTTTTATCGTATATTTAATAAATTCACAAAAACGTGGAAAAACAGCAAAATATTACCTAATTCGATGATATTTTGTCTAAATCACATAAAGGAAAAGGAGATGATAAAGGTCAAAATATTGCTAAATTCTATGATTTTTAGTACAAAACAAAATGCAAGAAAACTTGCTTAAAAATTCAAAATTTGCGAAATTCTGAGATTTGAAAGCCAAATCATATAATGTTAGAAAACATGAGGTAGTATCGAAATATTGGTAAAAACGAATATATATACGTAAAATAACACTACATGAATAACGTGAAAAAAGTCACTATACTACCATATTTGAGGATTTGAACTTCAAATCATAGAGCGAGGTTTCGTATTATTTAGATCCAAGAAAAGACATATGACAATGTTGTTTCAAATGCAAATGATAAAAATCAATGTGTTTTCATTAGAATTAAATCAAATGTTCCTGGTTTTCCGTTTATATTACCGCTGGAAGATGTACACGTAAAACCGCTCTAATCCGGCTGAAACGTCGATATATGCAATAAAAACAGAACTTCTACCCTTTTTAATATCTTACTCAGTATTTTAACGAGAAACAAATAGATTGTTGAAAATGAAGTATTTAAGGTTATTTTCTGATCAATTATATGTTTGTATAATTTTTATCGTATATTTAATGAATTAATAACAATAAACTGAAAATTCAGAAAAACGTGGAAAAACAGCAAAATATTGCCTAATTCGATGATATTTTGTCTAAATCACATAAAGGAAAAGGGGATGATAAAGGTCAAAATATTGCTAAATTCGATGGTTTTTAGTACAAAACAAAATGCAAGAAAACTTGCTTAAAAATTCAAAATTTGCGAAATTCTCAGATTTGAAAGCCAAATCATATAATGTTAGAAAACATGAAGTAGTATCGAAATATTGGTAAAAACGAATATATATACGTAAAATAACACTACATGAATAACGTGAAAAAAGTCACTATATTACCATATTTGAGGATTTTAACTTCAAATCATAGAGCGAGGTTTCGTATTATTTAGATCCAAGAAAAGACATATGACAATGTTCTTTCAAATGCAAATGATAAAAATCAATGTGTTTTCATTAGAATTAACTAAAATGTTCCTGGTTTTCCGTTTATATTACCGATGGAAGATGTACACGTAAAACCGCTCTAATCCGGCTGAAACGTCGATATATGCAATAAAAACAGAACGTCTCCCCTTTTTAATATCTTACTCAGTATTTTAATGAGAAACAAATAGATTGTTGAAAATGAAGTATTTAAGGTTATTTTCTGATCAATTATATGTTTGTATAATTTTTATCGTATATTTAATGAATTAATAACAATAAACTGAAAATTCAGAAAAACGTGGAAAAACAGCAAAATATTGCCTAATTCGATGATATTTTGTCTAAATCACATAAAGGAAAAGGGGATGATAAAGGTCAAAATATTGCTAAATTCGATGGTTTTTAGTACAAAACCAAATGCAAGAAAACTTGCTTAAAAATGCAAAATTTGCTAAATTCTGAGATTTGAAGGCCAAATCACATAATGTTAGAAAACATGAAGTAGTATCGAAATATTGGTAAAAACGAATATATATACGTAAAATCACACTACATGAATAACGTGAAAAAAGTCACTATATTACCATATTTGAGGATTTTAACTTCAAATCATAGAGCGAGGTTTCGTATTATTTAGATCCAAGGAAAGACATATGACATTGTTGTTTCAAATTCAAATGATAAAAATCAATGTGTTTTCATTAGAATTAACTAAAATGTTCCTAATTTTCCGTTTATATTACCGATGGAAGATGTACACGTAAAACCGCTCTAATCCAGCTAAACGTCGATATATGCAATAAAAACAGAACTTCTCCCCTTTCCAATATCTTACTCAGTATTTTAACGAGAAACAAATAGTTGATTGAAAATGAAGTGTTTACGGTTAATTTCTAATCAATTATGTGTTTGCATCATTTTTATCGTATATTTAATAAATTCACAAAAACGTGGAAAAACAGCAAAATATTGCCTAATTCGATGATATTTTGTCTAAATCACATAAAGGAAAAGGGGATGATAAAGGTCAAAATATTGCTAAATTCGATGATTTTTAGTACAAAACAAAATGCAAGAAAACTTGCTTAAAAATTCAAAATTTGCGAAATTCTGAGATTTGAAAGCCAAATCATATAATGTTAGAAAACATGAACTAGTATCGAAATATTGATAAAAACGAATATATATACGTAAAATAACACTACATGAATAACGTGAAAAAAGTCACTATATTACCATATTTGAGGATTTTAACTTCAAATCATAGAGCGAGGTTTCGTATTATTTAGATCCAAGAAAAGACATATGACAATGTTGTTTCAAATGCAAATGATAAAAATCAATGTGTTTTCATTAGAATTAACTAAAATGTTCCTGGTTTTCCGTTTATATTACCGATGGAAGATGTACACGTAAAACCGCTCTAATCCGGCTGAAACGTCGATATATGCAATAAAAACAGAACGTCTCCCCTTTTTAATATCTTACTCAGTATTTTAATGAGAAACAAATAGATTGTTGAAAATGAAGTATTTAAGGTTATTTTCTGATCAATTATATGTTTGTATAATTTTTATCGTATATTTAATGAATTAATAACAATAAACTGAAAATTCAGAAAAACGTGGAAAAACAGCAAAATATTGCCTAATTCGATGATATTTTGTCTAAATCACATAAAGGAAAAGGGGATGATAAAGGTCAAAATATTGCTAAATTCGATGGTTTTTAGTACAAAACCAAATGCAAGAAAACTTGCTTAAAAATGCAAAATTTGCTAAATTCTGAGATTTGAAGGCCAAATCACATAATGTTAGAAAACATGAAGTAGTATCGAAATATTGGTAAAAACGAATATATATACGTAAAATCACACTACATGAATAACGTGAAAAAAGTCACTATATTACCATATTTGAGGATTTTAACTTCAAATCATAGAGCGAGGTTTCGTATTATTTAGATCCAAGGAAAGACATATGACATTGTTGTTTCAAATTCAAATGATAAAAATCAATGTGTTTTCATTAGAATTAACTAAAATGTTCCTAATTTTCCGTTTATATTACCGATGGAAGATGTACACGTAAAACCGCTCTAATCCAGCTAAACGTCGATATATGCAATAAAAACAGAACTTCTCCCCTTTCCAATATCTTACTCAGTATTTTAACGAGAAACAAATAGTTGATTGAAAATGAAGTGTTTACCGTTAATTTCTAATCAATTATGTGTTTGCATCATTTTTATCGTATATTTAATAAATTCACAAAAACGTGGAAAAACAGCAAAATATTACCTAATTCGATGATATTTTGTCTAAATCACATAAAGGAAAAGGAGATGATAAAGGTCAAAATATTGCTAAATTCGATGATTTTTAGTACAAAACAAAATGCAAGAAAACTTGCTTAAAAATTCAAAATTTGCGAAATTCTGAGATTTGAAAGCCAAATCATATAATGTTAGAAAACATGAGGTAGTATCGAAATATTGGTAAAAACGAATATATATACGTAAAATAACACTACATGAATAACGTGAAAAAAGTCACTATATTACCATATTTGAGGATTTGAACTTCAAATCATAGAGCGAGGTTTCGTATTATTTAGATCCAAGAAAAGACATATGACAATGTTGTTTCAAATGCAAATGATAAAAATCAATGTGTTTTCATTAGAATTAAATCAAATGTTCCTGGTTTTCCGTTTATATTACCGCTGGAAGATGTACACGTAAAACCGCTCTAATCCGGCTGAAACGTCGATATATGCAATAAAAACAGAACTTCTACCCTTTTTAATATCTTACTCAGTATTTTAACGAGAAACAAATAGATTGTTGAAAATGAAGTATTTAAGGTTATTTTCTGATCAATTATATGTTTGTATAATTTTTATCGTATATTTAATGAATTAATAACAATAAACTGAAAATTCAGAAAAACGTGGAAAAACAGCAAAATATTGCCTAATTCGATGATATTTTGTCTAAATCACATAAAGGAAAAGGGGATGATAAAGGTCAAAATATTGCTAAATTCGATGGTTTTTAGTACAAAACAAAATGCAAGAAAACTTGCTTAAAAATTCAAAATTTGCGAAATTCTCAGATTTGAAAGCCAAATCATATAATGTTAGAAAACATGAAGTAGTATCGAAATATTGGTAAAAACGAATATATATACGTAAAATAACACTACATGAATAACGTGAAAAAAGTCACTATATTACCATATTTGAGGATTTTAACTTCAAATCATAGAGCGAGGTTTCGTATTATTTAGATCCAAGAAAAGACATATGACAATGTTGTTTCAAATGCAAATGATAAAAATCAATGTGTTTTCATTAGAATTAACTAAAATGTTCCTGGTTTTCCGTTTATATTACCGATGGAAGATGTACACGTAAAACCGCTCTAATCCGGCTGAAACGTCGATATATGCAATAAAAACAGAACTTCTCCCCTTTTTAATATCTTACTCAGTATTTTAACGAGAAACAAATAGATTGTTGAAAATGATGTATTTAAGGTTATTTTCTGATCAATTATATGTTTGTATAATTTTTATCGTATATTTAATGAATTAATAACAATAAACTGAAAATTCAGAAAAACGTGGAAAAACAGCAAAATATTGCTTAATTCGATGATATTTTGTCTAAATCACATAAAGGAAAAGGGGATGATAAAGGGGATATTGCTAAATTCGATGGTTTTTAGTACAAAACAAAATGCAAGAAAACTTGCTTAAAAATGCAAAATTTGCTAAATTCTGAGATTTGAAGGCCAAATCACATAATGTTAGAAAACATGAAGTAGTATCGAAATATTGGTAAAAACGAATATATATACGTAAAATCACACTACATGAATAACGTGAAAAAAGTCACTATATTACCATATTTGAGGATTTTAACTTCAAATCATAGAGCGAGGTTTCGTATTATTTAGATCCAAGGAAAGACATATGACATTGTTGTTTCAAATTCAAATGATAAAAATCAATGTGTTTTCATTAGAATTAACTAAAATGTTCCTAATTTTCCGTTTATATTACCGATGGAAGATGTACACGTAAAACCGCTCTAATCCAGCTAAACGTCGATATATGCAATAAAAACAGAACTTCTCCCCTTTCCAATATCTTACTCAGTATTTTAACGAGAAACAAATAGTTGATTGAAAATGAAGTGTTTACGGTTAATTTCTAATCAATTATGTGTTTGCATCATTTTTATCGTATATTTAATAAATTCACAAAAACGTGGAAAAACAGCAAAATATTGCCTAATTCGATGATATTTTGTCTAAATCACATAAAGGAAAAGGAGATGATAAAGGTCAAAATATTGCTAAATTCGATGATTTTTAGTACAAAACAAAATGCAAGAAAACTTGCTTAAAAATTCAAAATTTGCGAAATTCTGAGATTTGAAAGCCAAATCATATAATGTTAGAAAACATGAAGTAGTATCGAAATATTGGTAAAAACGAATATATATACGTAAAATAACACTACATTAATAACGTGAAAAAAGTCACTATATTACCATATTTGAGGATTTTAACTTCAAATCATAGAGCGAGGTTTCGTATTATTTAGATCCAAGAAAAGACATATGACAATGTTGTTTCAAATGCAAATGATAAAAATCAATGTGTTTTCATTAGAATTAACTAAAATGTTCCTGGTTTTCCGTTTATATTACCGATGGAAGATGTACACGTAAAACCGCTCTAATCCGGCTGAAACGTCGATATATGCAATAAAAACAGAACTTCTCCCCTTTTTAATATCTTACTCAGTATTTTAACGAGAAACAAATATATTGTTGAAAATGAAGTATTTAAGGTTATTTTCTGATCAATTATATGTTTGTATAATTTTTATCGTATATTTAATGAATTAATAACAATAAACTGAAAATTCAGAAAAACGTGGAAAAACAGCAAAATATTGCCTAATTCGATGATATTTTGTCTAAATCACCTAAAGGAAAAGGGGATGATAAAGGTCAAAATATTGCTAAATTCGATGGTTTTTAGTACAAAACAAAATGCAAGAAAACTTGCTTAAAAATGCAAAATTTGCTAAATTCTGAGATTTGAAGGCCAAATCACATAATGTTAGAAAACATGAAGTAGTATCGAAATATTGGTAAAAACGAATATATATACGTAAAATCACACTACATTAATAACGTGAAAAAAGTCACTATATTACCATATTTGAGGATTTTAACTTCAAATCATAGAGCGAGGTTTCGTATTATTTAGATCCAAGGAAAGACATATGACATTGTTGTTTCAAATTCAAATGATAAAAATCAATGTGTTTTCATTAGAATTAACTAAAATGTTCCTAATTTTCCGTTTATATTACCGATGGAAGATGTACACGTAAAACCGCTCTAATCCGGCTGAAACGTCGATATATGCAATAAAAACAGAACTTCTCCCCTTTCCAATATCTTACTCAGTATTTTAACGAGAAACAAATAGTTGATTGAAAATGAAGTGTTTACGGTTAATTTCTAATCAATTATGTGTTTGCATCATTTTTATCGTATATTTAATAAATTCACAAAAACGTGGAAAAACAGCAAAATATTGCCTAATTCGATGATATTTTGTCTAAATCACATAAAGGAAAAGGAGATGATAAAGGTTAAAATATTGCTAAATTCGATGATTTTTAGTACAAAACAAAATGCAAGAAAACTTGCTTAAAAATTCAAAATTTGCGAAATTCTGAGATTTGAAAGCCAAATCATATAATGTTAGAAAACATGAAGTAGTATCGAAATATTGGTAAAAACGAATATATATACGTAAAATAACACTACATGAATAACATGAAAAAAGTCACTATATTACCATATTTGAGGATTTGAACTTCAAATCATAGAGCGAGGTTTCGTATTATTTAGATCCAAGAAAAGACATATGACAATATTGTTTCAAATGCAAATGATAAAAATCAATGTGTTTTCATTAGAATTAAATAAAATGTTCCTGGTTTTCCGTTTATATTACCGATGGAATATGTACACGTAAAACCGCTCTAATCCGGCTGAAACGTCGATATATGCAATAAAAACAGAACTTCTACCCTTTTTAATATCTTACTCAGTATTTTAACGAGAAACAAATAGATTGTTGAAAATGAAGTATTTAAGGTTATTTTCTGATCAATTATATGTTTGTATAATTTTTATCGTATATTTAATGAATTAATAACAATAAACTGAAAATTCAGAAAAACGTGGAAAAACAGCAAAATATTGCCTAATTCGATGATATTTTGTCTAAATCACATAAAGGAAAAGGGGATGATAAAGGTCAAAATATTGCTAAATTCGATGGTTTTTAGTACAAAACAAAATGCAAGAAAACTTGCTTAAAAATTCAAAATTTGCGAAATTCTCAGATTTGAAAGCCAAATCATATAATGTTAGAAAACATGAAGTAGTATCGAAATATTGGTAAAAACGAATATATATACGTAAAATAACACTACATGAATAACGTGAAAAAAGTCACTATATTACCATATTTGAGGATTTTAACTTCAAATCATAGAGCGAGGTTTCGTATTATTTAGATCCAAGAAAAGACATATGACAATGTTGTTTCAAATGCAAATGATAAAAATCAATGTGTTTTCATTAGAATTAACTAAAATGTTCCTGGTTTTCCGTTTATATTACCGATGGAAGATGTACACGTAAAACCGCTCTAATCCGGCTGAAACGTCGATATATGCAATAAAAACAGAACTTCTCCCCTTTTTAATATCTTACTCAGTATTTTAACGAGAAACAAATATATTGTTGAAAATGAAGTATTTAAGGTTATTTACTGATCAATTATATGTTTGTATAATTTTTATCGTATATTTAATGAATTAATAACAATAAACTGAAAATTCAGAAAAACGTGGAAAAACAGCAAAATATTGCCTAATTCGATGTTATTTTGTCTAAATCACATAAAGGAAAAGGGGATGATAAAGGGGATATTGCTAAATTCGATGGTTTTTAGTACAAAACAAAATGCAAGAAAACTTGCTTAAAAATGCAAAATTTGCTAAATTCTGAGATTTGAAGGCCAAATCACATAATGTTAGAAAACATGAAGTAGTATCGAAATATTGGTAAAAACGAATATATATACGTAAAATCACACTACATGAATAACGTGAAAAAAGTCACTATATTACCATATTTGAGGATTTTAACTTCAAATCATAGAGCGAGGTTTCGTATTATTTAGATCCAAGGAAAGACATATGACATTGTTGTTTCAAATTCAAATGATAAAAATCAATGTGTTTTCATTAGAATTAACTAAAATGTTCCTAATTTTCCGTTTATATTACCGATGGAAGATGTACACGTAAAACCGCTCTAATCCAGCTAAACGTCGATATATGCAATAAAAACAGAACTTCTCCCCTTTCCAATATCTTACTCAGTATTTTAACGAGAAACAAATAGTTGATTGAAAATGAAGTGTTTACGGTTAATTTCTAATCAATTATGTGTTTGCATCATTTTTATCGTATATTTAATAAATTCACAAAAACGTGGAAAAACAGCAAAATATTGCCTAATTCGATGATATTTTGTCTAAATCACATAAAGGAAAAGGAGATGATAAAGGTCAAAATATTGCTAAATTCGATGATTTTTAGTACAAAACAAAATGCAAGAAAACTTGCTTAAAAATTCAAAATTTGCGAAATTCTGAGATTTGAAAGCCAAATCATATAATGTTAGAAAACATGAGGTAGTATCGAAATATTGGTAAAAACGAATATAGAACGAATATAGAAAAAACAGAACTTCTACCCGTTTTAATATCTTACTCAGTATTTTAACGAGAAACAAATAGATTGTTGAAAATGAAGTATTTAAGGTTATTTTCTGATCAATTATATGTTTGTATAATTTTTATCGTATATTTAATGAATTAATAACAATAAACTGAAAATTCAGAAAAACGTGGAAAAACAGCAAAATATTGCCTAATTCGATGATATTTTGTCTAAATCACATAAAGGAAAAGGGGATGATAAAGGTCAAAATATTGCTAAATTCGATGGTTTTTTAGTACAAAACAAAATGCAAGAAAACTTGCTTAAAAATTCAAAATTTGCGAAATTCTCAGATTTGAAAGCCAAATCATATAATGTTAGAAAACATGAAGTAGTATCGAAATATTGGTAAAAACGAATATATATACGTAAAATAACACTACATGAATAACGTGAAAAAAGTCACTATATTACCATATTTGAGGATTTTAACTTCAAATCATAGAGCGAGGTTTCGTATTATTTAGATCCAAGAAAAGACATATGACAATGTTGTTTCAAATGCAAATGATAAAAATCAATGTGTTTTCATTAGAATTAACTAAAATGTTCCTGGTTTTCCGTTTATATTACCGATGGAAGATGTACACGTAAAACCGCTCTAATCCGGCTGAAACGTCGATATATGCAATAAAAACAGAACTTCTCCCCTTTTTAATATCTTACTCAGTATTTTAACGAGAAACAAATATATTGTTGAAAATGAAGTATTTAAGGTTATTTACTGATCAATTATATGTTTGTATAATTTTTATCGTATATTTAATGAATTAATAACAATAAACTGAAAATTCAGAAAAACGTGGAAAAACAGCAAAATATTGCCTAATTCGATGATATTTTGTCTAAATCACATAAAGGAAAAGGGGATGATAAAGGTCAAAATATTGCTAAATTCGATGGTTTTTAGTACAAAACCAAATGCAAGAAAACTTGCTTAAAAATGCAAAATTTGCTAAATTCTGAGATTTGAAGGCCAAATCACATAATGTTAGAAAACATGAAGTAGTATCGAAATATTGGTAAAAACGAATATATATACGTAAAATCACACTACATGAATAACGTGAAAAAAGTCACTATATTACCATATTTGAGGATTTTAACTTCAAATCATAGAGCGAGGTTTCGTATTATTTAGATCCAAGGAAAGACATATGACATTGTTGTTTCAAATTCAAATGATAAAAATCAATGTGTTTTCATTAGAATTAACTAAAATGTTCCTAATTTTCCGTTTATATTACCGATGGAAGATGTACACGTAAAACCTCTCTAATCCAGCTAAACGTCGATATATGCAATAAAAACAGAACTTCTCCCCTTTCCAATATCTTACTCAGTATTTTAACGAGAAACAAATAGTTGATTGAAAATGAAGTGTTTACGGTTAATTTCTAATCAATTATGTGTTTGCATCATTTTTATCGTATATTTAATAAATTCACAAAAACGTGGAAAAACAGCAAAATATTGCCTAATTCGATGATATTTTGTCTAAATCACATAAAGGAAAAGGAGATGATAAAGGTCAAAATATTGCTAAATTCGATGATTTTTAGTACAAAACAAAATGCAAGAAAACTTGCTTAAAAATTCAAAATTTGCGAAATTCTGAGATTTGAAAGCCAAATCATATAATGTTAGAAAACATGAAGTAGTATCGAAATATTGGTAAAAACGAATATATATACGTAAAATAACACTACATGAATAACGTGAAAAAAGTCACTATATTACCATATTTGAGGATTTTAACTTCAAATCATAGAGCGAGGTTTCGTATTATTTAGATCCAAGAAAAGACATGACAATGTTGTTTCAAATGCAAATGATAAAAATCAATGTGTTTTCATTAGAATTAAATAAAATGTTCCTGGTTTTCCGTTTATATTACCGATGGAAGATGTACACGTAAAACCGCTCTAATCCGGCTGAAACGTCGATATATGCAATAAAAACAGAACTTCTACCCTTTTTAATATCTTACTCAGTATTTTAACGAGAAACAAATAGATTGTTGAAAATGAAGTATTTAAGGTTATTTTCTGATCAATTATATGTTTGTATAATTTTTATCGTATATTTAATGAATTAATAACAATAAACTGAAAATTCAGAAAAACGTGGAAAAACAGCAAAATATTGCCTAATTCGATGATATTTTGTCTAAATCACATAAAGGAAAAGGGGATGATAAAGGTCAAAATATTGCTAAATTCGATGGTTTTTAGTACAAAACAAAATGCAAGAAAACTTGCTTAAAATTCAAAATTTGCGAAATTCTCAGATTTGAAAGCCAAATCATATAATGTTAGAAAACATGAAGTAGTATCGAAATATTGGTAAAAACGAATATATATACGTAAAATAACACTACATGAATAACGTGAAAAAAGTCACTATATTACCATATTTGAGGATTTTAACTTCAAATCATAGAGCGAGGTTTCGTATTATTTAGATCCAAGAAAAGACATATGACAATGTTGTTTCAAATGCAAATGATAAAAATCAATGTGTTTTCATTAGAATTAACCAAAATGTTCCTGGTTTTCCGTTTATATTACCGATGGAAGATGTACACGTAAAACCGCTCTAATCCGGCTGAAACGTCGATATATGCAATAAAAACAGAACTTCTCCCCTTTTTAATATCTTACTCAGTATTTTAACGAGAAACAAATATATTGTTGAAAATGAAGTATTTAAGGTTATTTACTGATCAATTATATGTTTGTATAATTTTTATCGTATATTTAATGAATTAATAACAATAAATTGAAAATTCAGAAAAACGTGGAAAAACAGCAAAATATTGCCTAATTCGATGTTATTTTGTCTAAATCACATAAAGGAAAAGGGGATGATAAAGGTCAAAATATTGCTAAATTCGATGGTTTTTAGTACAAAACCAAATGCAAGAAAACTTGCTTAAAAATGCAAAATTTGCTAAATTCTGAGATTTGAAGGCCAAATCACATAATGTTAGAAAACATGAAGTAGTATCGAAATATTGGTAAAAACGAATATATATACGTAAAATCACACTACATGAATAACGTGAAAAAAGTCACTATATTACCATATTTGAGGATTTTAACTTCAAATCATAGAGCGAGGTTTCGTATTATTTAGATCCAAGGAAAGACATATGACATTGTTGTTTCAAATTCAAATGATAAAAATCAATGTGTTTTCATTAGAATTAACTAAAATGTTCCTAATTTTCCGTTTATATTACCGATGGAAGATGTACACGTAAAACCTCTCTAATCCAGCTAAACGTCGATATATGCAATAAAAACAGAACTTCTCCCCTTTCCAATATCTTACTCAGTATTTTAACGAGAAACAAATAGTTGATTGAAAATGAAGTGTTTACGGTTAATTTCTAATCAATTATGTGTTTGCATCATTTTTATCGTATATTTAATAAATTCACAAAAACGTGGAAAAACAGCAAAATATTGCCTAATTCGATGATATTTTGTCTAAATCACATAAAGGAAAAGGAGATGATAAAGGTCAAAATATTGCTAAATTCGATGATTTTTAGTACAAAACAAAATGCAAGAAAACTTGCTTAAAAATTCAAAATTTGCGAAATTCTGAGATTTGAAAGCCAAATCATATAATGTTAGAAAACATGAAGTAGTATCGAAATATTGGTAAAAACGAATATATATACGTAAAATAACACTACATGAATAACGTGAAAAAAGTCACTATATTACCATATTAGGGGATTTTAACTTCAAATCATAGAGCGAGGTTTCGTATTATTTAGATCCAAGAAAAGACATGACAATGTTGTTTCAAATGCAAATGATAAAAATCAATGTGTTTTCATTAGAATTAAATAAAATGTTCCTGGTTTTCCGTTTATATTACCGATGGAAGATGTACACGTAAAACCGCTCTAATCCGGCTGAAACGTCGATATATGCAATAAAAACAGAACTTCTACCCTTTTTAATATCTTACTCAGTATTTTAACGAGAAACAAATAGATTGTTGAAAATGAAGTATTTAAGGTTATTTTCTGATCAATTATATGTTTGTATAATTTTTATCGTATATTTAATGAATTAATAACAATAAACTGAAAATTCAGAAAAACGTGGAAAAACAGCAAAATATTGCCTAATTCGATGATATTTTGTCTAAATCACATAAAGGAAAAGGGGATGATAAAGGTCAAAATATTGCTAAATTCGATGGTTTTTAGTACAAAACAAAATGCAAGAAAACTTGCTTAAAAATTCAAAATTTGCGAAATTCTCAGATTTGAAAGCCAAATCATATAATGTTAGAAAACATGAAGTAGTATCGAAATATTGGTAAAAACGAATATATATACGTAAAATAACACTACATGAATAACGTGAAAAAAGTCACTATATTACCATATTTGAGGATTTTAACTTCAAATCATAGAGCGAGGTTTCGTATTATTTAGATCCAAGAAAAGACATATGACAATGTTGTTTCAAATGCAAATGATAAAAATCAATGTGTTTTCATTAGAATTAACTAAAATGTTCCTGGTTTTCCGTTTATATTACCGATGGAAGATGTACACGTAAAACCGCTCTAATCCGGCTGAAACGTCGATATATGCAATAAAAACAGAACTTCTCCCCTTTTTAATATCTTACTCAGTATTTTAAAGAGAAACAAATATATTGTTGAAAATGAAGTATTTAAGGTTATTTTCTGATCAATTATATGTTTGTATAATTTTTATCGTATATTTAATGAATTAATAACAATAAACTGAAAATTCAGAAAAACGTGGAAAAACAGCAAAATATTGCCTAATTCGATGATATTTTGTCTAAATCACATAAAGGAAAAGGAGATGATAAAGGTCAAAATATTGCTAAATTCGATGATTTTTAGTACAAAACAAAATGCAAGAAAACTTGCTTAAAAATTCAAAATTTGCGAAATTCTGAGATTTGAAAGCCAAATCATATAATGTTAGAAAACATGAAGTAGTATCGAAATATTGGTAAAAACGAATATATATACGTAAAATAACACTACATGAATAACGTGAAAAAAGTCACTATATTACCATATTTGAGGATTTTAACTTCAAATCATAGAGCGAGGTTTCGTATTATTTAGATCCAAGAAAAGACATATGACAATGTTGTTTCAAATGCAAATGATAAAAATCAATGTGTTTTCATTAGAATTAAATAAAATGTTCCTGGTTTTCCGTTTATATTACCGATGGAAGATGTACACGTAAAACCGCTCTAATCCGGCTGAAACGTCGATATATGCAATAAAAACAGAACTTCTACCCTTTTTAATATCTTACTCAGTATTTTAACGAGAAACAAATAGATTGTTGAAAATGAAGTATTTAAGGTTATTTTCTGATCAATTATATGTTTGTATAATTTTTATCGTATATTTAATGAATTAATAACAATAAACTGAAAATTCAGAAAAACGTGGAAAAACAGCAAAATATTGCCTAATTCGATGATATTTTGTCTAAATCACATAAAGGAAAAGGGGATGATAAAGGTCAAAATATTGCTAAATTCGATGGTTTTTAGTACAAAACAAAATGCAAGAAAACTTGCTTAAAAATGCAAAATTTGCTAAATTCTGAGATTTGAAGGCCAAATCACATAATGTTAGAAAACATGAAGTAGTATCGAAATATTGGTAAAAACGAATATATATACGTAAAATCACACTACATTAATAACGTGAAAAAAGTCACTATATTACCATATTTGAGGATTTTAACTTCAAATCATAGAGCGAGGTTTCGTATTATTTAGATCCAAGGAAAGACATATGACATTGTTGTTTCAAATTCAAATGATAAAAATCAATGTGTTTTCATTAGAATTAACTAAAATGTTCCTAATTTTCCGTTTATATTACCGATGGAAGATGTACACGTAAAACCGCTCTAATCCGGCTGAAACGTCGATATATGCAATAAAAACAGAACTTCTACCCGTTTTAATATCTTACTCAGTATTTTAACGAGAAACAAATAGATTGTTGAAAATGAAGTATTTAAGGTTATTTTCTGATCAATTATATGTTTGTATAATTTTTATCGTATATTTAATGAATTAATAACAATAAACTGAAAATTCAGAAAAACGTGGAAAAACAGCAAAATATTGCCTAATTCGATGATATTTTGTCTAAATCACATAAAGGAAAAGGGGATGATAAAGGTCAAAATATTGCTAAATTCGATGGTTTTTTAGTACAAAACAAAATGCAAGAAAACTTGCTTAAAAATTCAAAATTTGCGAAATTCTCAGATTTGAAAGCCAAATCATATAATGTTAGAAAACATGAAGTAGTATCGAAATATTGGTAAAAACGAATATATATACGTAAAATAACACTACATGAATAACGTGAAAAAAGTCACTATATTACCATATTTGAGGATTTTAACTTCAAATCATAGAGCGAGGTTTCGTATTATTTAGATCCAAGAAAAGACATATGACAATGTTGTTTCAAATGCAAATGATAAAAATCAATGTGTTTTCATTAGAATTAACTAAAATGTTCCTGGTTTTCCGTTTATATTACCGATGGAAGATGTACACGTAAAACCGCTCTAATCCGGCTGAAACGTCGATATATGCAATAAAAACAGAACTTCTCCCCTTTTTAATATCTTACTCAGTATTTTAACGAGAAACAAATATATTGTTGAAAATGAAGTATTTAAGGTTATTTACTGATCAATTATATGTTTGTATAATTTTTATCGTATATTTAATGAATTAATAACAATAAACTGAAAATTCAGAAAAACGTGGAAAAACAGCAAAATATTGCCTAATTCGATGATATTTTGTCTAAATCACATAAAGGAAAAGGGGATGATAAAGGTCAAAATATTGCTAAATTCGATGGTTTTTAGTACAAAACCAAATGCAAGAAAACTTGCTTAAAAATGCAAAATTTGCTAAATTCTGAGATTTGAAGGCCAAATCACATAATGTTAGAAAACATGAAGTAGTATCGAAATATTGGTAAAAACGAATATATATACGTAAAATCACACTACATGAATAACGTGAAAAAAGTCACTATATTACCATATTTGAGGATTTTAACTTCAAATCATAGAGCGAGGTTTCGTATTATTTAGATCCAAGGAAAGACATATGACATTGTTGTTTCAAATTCAAATGATAAAAATCAATGTGTTTTCATTAGAATTAACTAAAATGTTCCTAATTTTCCGTTTATATTACCGATGGAAGATGTACACGTAAAACCTCTCTAATCCAGCTAAACGTCGATATATGCAATAAAAACAGAACTTCTCCCCTTTCCAATATCTTACTCAGTATTTTAACGAGAAACAAATAGTTGATTGAAAATGAAGTGTTTACGGTTAATTTCTAATCAATTATGTGTTTGCATCATTTTTATCGTATATTTAATAAATTCACAAAAACGTGGAAAAACAGCAAAATATTGCCTAATTCGATGATATTTTGTCTAAATCACATAAAGGAAAAGGAGATGATAAAGGTCAAAATATTGCTAAATTCGATGATTTTTAGTACAAAACAAAATGCAAGAAAACTTGCTTAAAAATTCAAAATTTGCGAAATTCTGAGATTTGAAAGCCAAATCATATAATGTTAGAAAACATGAAGTAGTATCGAAATATTGGTAAAAACGAATATATATACGTAAAATAACACTACATGAATAACGTGAAAAAAGTCACTATATTACCATATTTGAGGATTTTAACTTCAAATCATAGAGCGAGGTTTCGTATTATTTAGATCCAAGAAAAGACATATGACAATGTTGTTTCAAATGCAAATGATAAAAATCAATGTGTTTTCATTAGAATTAAATAAAATGTTCCTGGTTTTCCGTTTATATTACCGATGGAAGATGTACACGTAAAACCGCTCTAATCCGGCTGAAACGTCGATATATGCAATAAAAACAGAACTTCTACCCTTTTTAATATCTTACTCAGTATTTTAACGAGAAACAAATAGATTGTTGAAAATGAAGTATTTAAGGTTATTTTCTGATCAATTATATGTTTGTATAATTTTTATCGTATATTTAATGAATTAATAACAATAAACTGAAAATTCAGAAAAAACGTGGAAAAACAGCAAAATATTGCCTAATTCGATGATATTTTGTCTAAATCACATAAAGGAAAAGGGGATGATAAAGGTCAAAATATTGCTAAATTCGATGGTTTTTAGTACAAAACAAAATGCAAGAAAACTTGCTTAAAAATTCAAAATTTGCGAAATTCTCAGATTTGAAAGCCAAATCATATAATGTTAGAAAACATGAAGTAGTATCGAAATATTGGTAAAAACGAATATATATACGTAAAATAACACTACATGAATAACGTGAAAAAAGTCACTATATTACCATATTTGAGGATTTTAACTTCAAATCATAGAGCGAGGTTTCGTATTATTTAGATCCAAGAAAAGACATATGACAATGTTGTTTCAAATGCAAATGATAAAAATCAATGTGTTTTCATTAGAATTAACTAAAATGTTCCTGGTTTTCCGTTTATATTACCGATGGAAGATGTACACGTAAAACCGCTCTAATCCGGCTGAAACGTCGATATATGCAATAAAAACAAAACTTCTCCCCTTTTTAATATCTTACTCAGTATTTTAACGAGAAACAAATATATTGTTGAAAATGAAGTATTTAAGGATATTTACTGATCAATTATATGTTTGTATAATTTTTATCGTATATTTAATGAATTAATAACAATAAACTGAAAATTCAGAAAAACGTGGAAAAACAGCAAAATATTGCCTAATTCGATGATATTTTGTCTAAATCACATAAAGGAAAAGGGGATGATAAAGGTCAAAATATTGCTAAATTCGATGGTTTTTAGTACAAAACCAAATGCAAGAAAACTTGCTTAAAAATGCAAAATTTGCTAAATTCTGAGATTTGAAGGCCAAATCACATAATGTTAGAAAACATGAAGTAGTATCGAAATATTGGTAAAAACGAATATATATACGTAAAATCACACTACATGAATAACGTGAAAAAAGTCACTATATTACCATATTTGAGGATTTTAACTTCAAATCATAGAACGAGGTTTCGTATTATTTAGATCCAAGGAAAGACATATGACATTGTTGTTTCAAATTCAAATGATAAAAATCAATGTGTTTTCATTAGAATTAACTAAAATGTTCCTAATTTTCCGTTTATATTACCGATGGAAGATGTACACGTAAAACCTCTCTAATCCAGCTAAACGTCGATACATGCAATAAAAACAGAACTTCTCCCCTTTCCAATATCTTACTCAGTATTTTAACGAGAAACAAATAGTTGATTGAAAATGAAGTGTTTACGGTTAATTTCTAATCAATTATGTGTTTGCATCATTTTTATCGTATATTTAATAAATTCACAAAAACGTGGAAAAACAGCAAAATATTGCCTAATTCGATGATATTTTGTCTAAATCACATAAAGGAAAAGGAGATGATAAAGGTCAAAATATTGCTAAATTCGATGATTTTTAGTACAAACCAAAATGCAAGAAAACTTGCTTAAAAATTCAAAATTTGCGAAATTCTGAGATTTGAAAGCCAAATCGTATAATGTTAGAAAACATGAAGTAGTATCGAAATATTGGTAAAAACGAATATATATACGTAAAATAACACTACATGAATAACGTGAAAAAAGTCACTATATTACCATATTTGAGGATTTTAACTTCAAATCATAGAGCGAGGTTTCGTATTATTTAGATCCAAGAAAAGACATATGACAATGTTGTTTCAAATGCAAATGATAAAAATCAATGTGTTTTCATTAGAATTAAATAAAATGTTCCTGGTTTTCCGTTTATATTACCGATGGAAGATGTACACGTAAAACCGCTCTAATCCGGCTGAAACGTCGATATATGCAATAAAAACAGAACTTCTACCCTTTTTAATATCTTACTCAGTATTTTAACGAGAAACAAATAGATTGTTGAAAATGAAGTATTTAAGGTTATTTTCTGATCAATTATATGTTTGTATAATTTTTATCGTATATTTAATGAATTAATAACAATAAACTGAAAATTCAGAAAAACGTGGAAAAACAGCAAAATATTGCCTAATTCGATGATATTTTGTCTAAATCACATAAAGGAAAAGGGGATGATAAAGGTCAAAATATTGCTAAATTCGATGGTTTTTAGTACAAAACAAAATGCAAGAAAACTTGCTTAAAAATTCAAAATTTGCGAAATTCTCAGATTTGAAAGCCAAATCATATAATGTTAGAAAACATGAAGTAGTATCGAAATATTGGTAAAAACGAATATATATACGTAAAATAACACTACATGAATAACGTGAAAAAAGTCACTATATTACCATATTTGAGGATTTTAACTTCAAATCATAGAGCGAGGTTTCGTATTATTTAGATCCAAGAAAAGACATATGACAATGTTGTTTCAAATGCAAATGATAAAAATCAATGTGTTTTCATTAGAATTAACTAAAATGTTCCTGGTTTTCCGTTTATATTACCGATGGAAGATGTACACGTAAAACCGCTCTAATCCGGCTGAAACGTCGATATATGCAATAAAAACAGAACTTCTCCCCTTTTTAATATCTTACTCAGTATTTTAACGAGAAACAAATATATTGTTGAAAATGAAGTATTTAAGGTTATTTTCTGATCAATTATATGTTTGTATAATTTTTATCGTATATTTAATGAATTAATAACAATAAACTGAAAATTCAGAAAAACGTGGAAAAACAGCAAAATATTGCCTAATTCGATGATATTTTGTCTAAATCACATAAAGGAAAAGGGGATGATAAAGGTCAAAATATTGCTAAATTCGATGGTTTTTAGTACAAAACAAAATGCAAGAAAACTTGCTTAAAAATGCAAAATTTGCTAAATTCTGAGATTTGAAGGCCAAATCACAAAATGTTAGAAAACATGAAGTAGTATCGAAATATTGGTAAAAACGAATATATATACGTAAAATCACACTACATGAATAACGTGAAAAAAGTCACTATATTACCATATTTGAGGATTTTAACTTCAAATCATAGAGCGAGGTTTCGTATTATATAGATCCAAGGAAAGACATATGACATTGTTGTTTCAAATTCAAATGATAAAAATCAATGTGTTTTCATTAGAATTAACTAAAATGTTCCTAATTTTCCGTTTATATTACCAATGGAAGATGTACACGTAAAACCGCTCTAATCCGGCTGAAACGTCGATATATGCAATAAAAACAGAACTTCTCCCCTTTCCAATATCTTACTCAGTATTTTAACGAGAAACAAATAGTTGATTGAAAATGAAGTGTTTACGGTTAATTTCTAATCAATTATGTGTTTGCATCATTTTTATCGTATATTTAATAAATTCACAAAAACGTGGAAAAACAGCAAAATATTGCCTAATTCGATGATATTTTGTCTAAATCACATAAAGGAAAAGGGGATGATAAAGGTCAAAATATTGCTAAATTCGATGATTTTTAGTACAAAACAAAATGCAAGAAAACTTGCTTAAAAATTCAAAATTTGCGAAATTCTGAGATTTGAAAGCCAAATCATATAATGTTAGAAAACATGAAGTAGTATCGAAATATTGGTAAAAACGAATATATATACGTAAAATAACACTACATGAATAAAATGTTCCTGATTTTCTGTTTATATTACCGATGGAAGATGTACACTTAAAACCGCTCTAATCCGGCTGAAACTTCGATTTATGCAATAAAAACAGAACTTCTCCCCTTTCCAATATCTTACTCAGTATTTTAACGAGAAACAAATAGTTGATTGAAAATGAAGTGTTTAAGGTTAATTTCTAATCAATTATGTGTTTGCATCATTTTTATCGTATATTTAATGAATTAATAACAATAAACTGAAAACTCACAAAAACGTGGAAAAACAGCAAAATATTGCCTAATTCGATGATATTTTGTTCATATCACATAAAGAAAAAGGGGATGATAAACGTCAAAATATTGCTGAATTCGATGATTTTTAGTACGAAACAAAATGCAAGAAAACTTGCTTAAAATGCAATTTTGTGCGAAAATCTGAGATTTGAAGGCAAAAGCACATATCGTGATACTACATGAAATAGTATCGAAATATTCTTACAAATGAATATATTTACGTAATATCAAACTATATCAAAAACGTGAAAAAAGTCATTATTATACCAAATTTAAGGATTTTAACTTCGAATCATAGAGCGAAGTTTCGTATTTTTTAGACCCTAGAAAAGACGTATAAAGATGTTGCTTCCAATACAAATGATAGAAATCAATGTGTTTTCATTAGAATTAACAAAATGTTCCTGATTTTCCGTTTATATTACCGATGGAAGATGTACATGTAAAACCGCTCTAATCCAGCTGAAACGTTGATATATGCAATAAAAACAGAACTTCTCCCCTTTTCAATATCTTACTCAGTATTTTAACGAGAAACAAATAGATGATTGAAAATGAAGTATTTAAGGTTATTTTCTGATCAATTATGTGTTTGCATAATTTTTATCGTATATTTAATGAATTAATAACAATAAACTGAAAATTCACAAAAACGTGGAAAAACGGCAAAATATTGCCTAATTCGATGATATTTTGTTTAAATCACATAAAGGAAAAGGGGATGATAAACGTCAAAATATTGCTAAATTCGATGATTTTTAGTACAAAACAAAATGCAAGAAAACTTACTTAAAAATGCAAAATTTGCGAAATTCTGAGATTTGAAGGCCAAATCACATATTGTTAGAAAACATGAAGTAGTATCGAGATATTGGTAAAAACGAATATATATACGTAAAATCACACTACATGAATAACGTGAAAAAAGTCATTATATTATCATATTTGAGGAATTTAACTTCAAATCATAGAGCGAGGTTTCGTATTATTTAGATCCAAGAAAAGGCATATGACAATGTTGTTTCAAATGCAAATGATAAAAATCAATGTGTTTTCATTAGAATTATCTAAAATGTTCCTTATTTTTCGTTTATATTACCGATGGAAGATGTACACGTAAAACCGCTCTAATTCGGCTGAAACGTCGATATATGCAATAAAAACAGAACTCCCCTTTTCAATATCTTACTCAGTATTTTAACGAGAAACAAATAGATGATTGAAAATGTAGTATTTAAGGTTATTTTCTGATCAATTATGTGTTTGCATAATTTTTATCGTATATTTATTGAATTAATAACAATAAACTGAAAATTCACAAAAACGTGGAAAAACGGCAAAATATTGCCTAATTCGATGATATTTTGTTTATGTCGGAAAATCCGACACCATTTAATAATATTATACAGACAGATAATAATTGCTGCTGTATTGTATAAACAAGTTACCCATAGAAAATGTAAATTGTAGTAGTATTTTCCGTCTATAGAAAACGGGATATCATTACCACATACTATTATAAATTCACCACCTATTATGGTGGGAATTATTCTTAAATACATTAGTCTTTGGACTTTACCATCATAAAAACATCTCATATAAATTAAGTTAATTATCAGAATTAAAATAGAGTAAATGTGACCCTTCTATCGCTTACTGTCATCTGGACAATGTAGGCCAGTAGCGTCAGGAGGAGGGAGTGGTCAGCCATTGTTATTGTATTAGACCAGAGGCACACCAGAGGGAGCAATTCGGCTCCTGTTAATTTTACTTGGACGAAGTGTTATGGAAACCAAAGGTGTACCATCATCAACACACTGTCAACAAATTCAAGTTAAGTGTTCTGCCGAAACCCATTTATCTTTCATTATTGGCCATTAATGTCAGTGGATATAGGGTGCCCGGTTAGAGCACGAGATCGCCTCATACTAAAGGTAATTAAGCCTAGGTCTGTATGGTTCCATGTACAGTGTTTTCTCTGATATAGCTGTCATATATTAGGATTCTGGCTTTATAGCTAGCGCCCTTTTGACAGGTCAAGACGAGGAAGCATTCTTGTGCATCAGTTACCAGGGTGATGGAAGCTACCTCACAAGAGGAAAATGTGGTGTCTACACCCTAGTTATACCTGGTGGACTAAGGCCTGCTGTACAAATAAGATAAGGAACCTTTTCAATGTATGTAGTCTAATACCGTAGTTTGGTTGGCTGCATATATATAAATTCAATTAATATACCCCTCTAATGTGTAGAGGATCGATTTGTGAGATTATGAGATTATTTCAGAAATACAGTCCACTTATCATACAAATTGCTATCGAAGTATATAAATTAACGTAAATGTAAATTCTATATAAATTCATATAAATTAAATAAATATAAATCTCACAGGTCGGTTCCCACAGTTTAAATCACATAAAGGAAAAGGGGATGATAAAGGTCAAATATTGCTAAATTCGATGATTTTTAATACAAAACAAAATGCAAGAAAACTTGCTTAAAAATGCAAAATTTGCAAAATTCTGAGATTTGAAGGCCAAATCACATATCGTGAGAAAACATGAAGTAGTATCGAAATATTGGTAAAATCGAATATATATATGTAAAATATGAATACTTGAATATTACTACATGAATAACGTGAAAAAAGTCACTATATTACCATATTTGAGGATTTTAACTTCAAATCATAGAGCGAGGTTTCGTATTATTTAGATCCAAGAAAAGACATATGACAATGTTGTTTCAAATACAAATGATAAAAATCAATGTGTTTTCATTAGAATTAACTAAAATGTTCCTGATTTTCCGTTTATATTAGCGATGGAAGATGTACACTTAAAACCGCTCTAATCCGGCTGAAACGTCGATATATGCAATAAAAACAAAACTTCTCCCCTTTCCAATATCTTACTCAGTATTTTAACGAGAAACAAATAGTTGATTGAAAATGAAGTATTTAAGGTTATTTGCTGATCAATTATGTGTTGGCATAATTTTTAAAGTATATATAATGAATTAATAACAATAAACTGAAAATTCACAAAAACGTGGAAAAACGGCAAAATATTGCCTAATTCGATGATATTTTGTTTAAATCACATTAACGAAAAGGGGATGATAAAGGTCAAAATATTGCTAAATTCGATGATTTTTAGTACAAAACAAAATGCAAGAAAACTTGCTTAAAAATGCAAAATTTGCGAGATTCTGAGATTTGAAGGCCAAATCACATATCATGAGAAAACATGAAGTTGTATCGAAATATTGGTAAAAAGGAATATATATACGTAAAATCACACTACATGAATAATGTGAAAAAAGTCACTATATTACCATATTTGAGGATTTTAACTTCAAATCATAGAGCGAGGTTTCGTATTATTTAGATCCAAGAAAAGACATATGACAATGTTGTTTCAAATACAAATGATAAAAATCAATGTGTTTTCATTAGAATTAACAAAATGTTCCTGATTTTCCGTTTATATTACCGATGGAAGATGTACACGTAAAACCGCTCTAATCCGGCTGAAACGTTGATATATGCAATAAAAACAGAACTTCTCCCCTTTTCAATATCTTACTCAGTATTTTAACGAGAAACAAATAGATGATTGAAATGAAGTATTTAAGGTTATTTTCTGATCAATTATGTGTTTGCATAATTTTTATTGTATATTTAATGAATTAATAACAATAAACTGAAAATTCACAAAAACGTGGAAAAACGGCAAAATATTGCCTAATTCGATGATATTTTGTTTAAATCACATAAAGGAAAAGTGGATGATAAACGTCAAAATATTGCTAAATTCGATGATTTTTAGTACAAAACAAAATGCAAGAAAACTTGCTTAAAAATGCAAAATTTGCGAAATTCTGAGATTTGAAGGCCAAATCACATATTGTTAGAAAACATGAAGTAGTATCGAGATATTGGTAAAAACGAATATATATACGTAAAATCACACTACATGAATAACGTGAAAAAAGTCACTATATTATCATATTTGAGGAATTTAACTTCAAATCATAGAGCGAGGTTTCTTATTATTTAGATCCAAGAAAAGACATATGACAATGTTGTTTCAAATTCAAATGATAAAAATCAAAGTGTTTTCATTAGAATTAACTAAAATGTTCCTGATTTTCTGTTTATATTACCGATGGAAGATGTACACTTAAAACCGCTCTAATCCGGCTGAAACTTCGATTTATGCAATAAAAACAGAACTTCTCCCCTTTCCAATATCTTACTCAGTATTTTAACGAGAAACAAATAGTTGATTGAAAATGAAGTGTTTAAGGTTAATTTCTAATCAATTATGTGTTTGCATCATTTTTATCGTATATTTAATGAATTAATAACAATAAACTGAAAACTCACAAAAACGTGGAAAAACAGCAAAATATTGCCTAATTCGATGATATTTTGTTCATATCACATAAAGAAAAAGGGGATGATAAACGTCAAAATATTGCTGAATTCGATGATTTTTAGTACGAAACAAAATGCAAGAAAACTTGCTTAAAATGCAATTTTGTGCGAAAATCTGAGATTTGAAGGCAAAAGCACATATCGTGATACTACATGAAATAGTATCGAAATATTCTTACAAATGAATATATTTACGTAATATCAAACTACATCAAAAACGTGAAAAAAGTCATTATTATACCAAATTTAAGGATTTTAACTTCGAATCATAGAGCGAAGTTTCGTATTTTTTAGACCCTAGAAAAGACGTATAAAGATGTTGCTTCCAATACAAATGATAGAAATCAATGTGTTTTCATTAGAATTAACAAAATGTTCCTGATTTTCCGTTTATATTACCGATGGAAGATGTACATGTAAAACCGCTCTAATCCAGCTGAAACGTTGATATATGCAATAAAAACAGAACTTCTCCCCTTTTCAATATCTTACTCAGTATTTTAACGAGAAACAAATAGATGATTGAAAATGAAGTATTTAAGGTTATTTTCTGATCAATTATGTGTTTGCATAATTTTTATCGTATATTTAATGAATTAATAACAATAAACTGAAAATTCACAAAAACGTGGAAAAACGGCAAAATATTGCCTAATTCGATGATATTTTGTTTAAATCACATAAAGGAAAAGGGGATGATAAACGTCAAAATATTGCTAAATTCGATGATTTTTAGTACAAAACAAAATGCAAGAAAACTTACTTAAAAATGCAAAATTTGCGAAATTCTGAGATTTGAAGGCCAAATCACATATTGTTAGAAAACATGAAGTAGTATCGAGATATTGGTAAAAACGAATATATATACGTAAAATCACACTACATGAATAACGTGAAAAAAGTCATTATATTATCATATTTGAGGAATTTAACTTCAAATCATAGAGCGAGGTTTCGTATTATTTAGATCCAAGAAAAGGCATATGACAATGTTGTTTCAAATGCAAATGATAAAAATCAATGTGTTTTCATTAGAATTATCTAAAATGTTCCTTATTTTTCGTTTATATTACCGATGGAAGATGTACACGTAAAACCGCTCTAATTCGGCTGAAACGTCGATATATGCAATAAAAACAGAACTCCCCTTTTCAATATCTTACTCAGTATTTTAACGAGAAACAAATAGATGATTGAAAATGTAGTATTTAAGGTTATTTTCTGATCAATTATGTGTTTGCATAATTTTTATCGTATATTTATTGAATTAATAACAATAAACTGAAAATTCACAAAAACGTGGAAAAACGGCAAAATATTGCCTAATTCGATGATATTTTGTTTATGTCGGAAAATCCGACACCATTTAATAATATTATACAGACAGATAATAATTGCTGCTGTATTGTATAAACAAGTTACCCATAGAAAATGTAAATTGTAGTCGTATTTTCCGTCTATAGAAAACGGGATATCATTACCACATACTATTATAAATTCACCACCTATTATGGTGGGAATTATTCTTAAATACATTAGTCTTTGGACTTTACCATCATAAAAACATCTCATATAAATTAAGTTAATTATCAGAATTAAAATAGAGTAAATGTGACCCTTCTATCACTTACTGTCATCTGGACAATGTAGGCCAGTAGCGTCAGGAGGAGGGAGTGGTCAGCCATTGTTATTGTATTAGACCAGAGGCACACCAGAGGGAGCAATTCGGCTCCTGTTAATTTTACTTGGACGAAGTGTTATGGAAACCAAAGGTGTACCATCATCAACACACTGTCAACAAATTCAAGTTAAGTGTTCTGCCGAAACCCATTTATCTTTCATTATTGGCCATTAATGTCAGTGGATATAGGGTGCCCGGTTAGAGCACGAGATCGCCTCATACTAAAGGTAATTAAGCCTAGGTCTGTATGGTTCCATGTACAGTGTTTTCTCTGATATAGCTGTCATATATTAGGATTCTGGCTTTATAGCTAGCGCCCTTTTGACAGGTCAAGACGAGGAAGCATTCTTGTGCATCAGTTACCAGGGTGATGGAAGCTACCTCACAAGAGGAAAATGTGGTGTCTACACCCTAGTTATACCTGGTGGACTAAGGCCTGCTGTACAAATAAGATAAGGAACCTTTTCAATGTATGTAGTCTAATACTGTAGTTTGGTTGGCTGCATATATATAAATTCAATTAATATACCCCCCCCCCAATGTGTAGAGGATCGATTTGTGAGATTATGAGATTATTGCAGAAATACAGTCCACTTATCATACAAATTGCTATCGAAGTATATAAATTAACGTAAATATAAATTCGATATAAATTCATATAAATTAAATAAATATAAATCTCACAGGTCGGTTCCCACATTATTTGGTCCTTCGAAACCGAATTATTTGGACCTTCAGAACTGGAATATTCGGTCCTTTGAACCCACATTTGGTCATCTTAGTACCGGATGAACCAGTTAACCAGTGGATTCATTAAATATACTAGTGTAGTGTGATTTGACGGCGGCGTTGCCTCGAGCGAGTTCACGAGCCCCGCTCAGTTCAGATCAGCCTCATCAGCGGTTTCATGCACATCCACAGATTTGGTGGCGTGTTATTCTGTGAGATGACAGTGCTAATATTGATGCCAGCCAAATTAGTGACTGTGTCTTCGAGATTGTTCACGGATTTCGTGGTGTTAAATTTCCCGAGACATTATCTACGAATTTTGTGGACTTTATTTGGCGAGGTCACTAATAATATTTAATACTTCTTGATAATATTAGAAGTTTTATAGAGGCTAATTAAGAGGCTATTATCAATAATTGTGTATATTATTTCTCCAAAATAGAGAATTATTTAATATATATTGCACTAGTGATCTCAATATAATATTTACTAATTGCCAACCCACAACAGCGTAGGATATTACCATTGACTAGTTGAACTATTATTGTTCATCCTAGTCCCATTATTACCATAGTCAGTTGTACTATATTGAACAACCTAGCACCATTAATGAATGGTACAGACCCTATTTTGGGTGTAATTTTTATCAACTCGAGTTGAGTTGTATATATAAGAATTTACTTATGATCATTACACCTTTGAGTGATTAATTAGTGTCTATTCCATCCTAGGGTGATATAGAAGAGCTAACCTAAAGGTACTTCCAATGACACTGGTTTATCACTCAAATCATTAGTGTGTATGATTGTATATATATATAATGTGTATTAATTTTAAGTGCTAACCTCTAGTAGAGGTAGGATTACAGCCTAGTGATTGCAGAAATTTTATCCTAGGCTACCATCAGTACTTGCTCACAATTTATGAGCCAGTGGTGCCCAATTAACAAGTCACCATGTCTAATCCACAGAAAGCAAAGCGTGCTTTAATAGCAAGTAAACGCCAACTAACAAGAGATCTCGACCAATATGAACAGTTGTTATATGAGCCTGTAATTAATTATCGTCGGTTGAAAATACCACTGTTACAGATTCAAACCCAATTGCATATATTGAAAGCAAATATGAAATCTTACGAAAATCAGGTCCACGACGACGACATAGTAGTTGAAGATGTGGAACCATTCCTGTCTGACCTAGCACAATATGAAGAAGAAACTCAAGGCAGGTTGGAACATTTACACAGAATAATTGAATCAGAACAATTAGCCAGTACATCAAATAAAGTAGATAATGTTATGGAAGATCTGGATCTTTTTGAGAATAAATGTCAAGCCAGATTAGATCCTTTAATCAACAAGGATAAAGATTCACCCAGTAAAGCTTCACCCAATACAGCTTCACCCAATATTATACCACCAGAAATTAAGCAGTTCTCAGACAATTTATCCACAGTCTCTGTTGTTTCTGAAAACCCAATACCTGAGGCTACTAAGTTAATATGCCTCCAAACTAGAGGTGAAGCTGAACCAGTAGTAGAAAATGTAAATGAAAATAGCGACAGCACTAATTTCCCAGTCCAGCTTTCTAGGGATAATGCTGGCAATGAGAAAACTGTCATACATCTAGTACTACAATTGCTGGATTTACCTCAACCTGATCAGACTGCTGACTCATTACAATCCTTCAGCATGGAGTTTGAGTCACTACTAAGAACATTTAGTCTTAAGGTTGATATAACTACTAGTGAATGGATGACCAAAGTAGTCCTTCAACGAAAATTGTCCAGCGATATACTAGATGAATTATATGCACATCAACATAATGCCATCCTGACAGTACAGGACATCACTGAAGGTTTACATTCCATCATAAACAAACGACGAGCAAATGAGGAAGTTAAAGCCTCTTGCAAGCCTTCAGAAATAGAAAATAATAGTCAATCAAAGGGTAAAACAACTACCCCAAATAAACATCAGTCAATTACTCTAACATCAAGTTGCAGAAAATCTGACAATGCAGCAGCATCCTCCAAGCCTACTGTTACTAGTTCACCCAAACCGGTAACTTCCAAACGTGCAGTAGGCTGGGGGACATGTATGTTCTGCAAAAAGAAACATTCAACATACTGTTGTGCTAATTATCCAACCAGAGACACTCGTATTGGGCGACTCCAGGAATTAGGGAGATGTTCAAGGTGTCTCAAGTCACACAACATAGACTATTGTGATACCCAATTCAACACCTGCAACAGGTGTAGAAGAGGTAGGCACCATGCAGCACTGTGCAAATATACAAAATTAACGTATTCAAGACCCAAGGTGGAAGATAGCATTCCCACCACTGTACAGTACTGCAAGGTGCAACAAACAAAGAGTGTCACATCGGCAAAGTCTAAAGGTAATACGACTTTACCTACTGCCCAAATTACCATCCTGAATAAGAGGGCCAAGGTCCATACCCGTGGGTTGTTTGACCAAGGATCCCAGAGAACATTTGTCACTAAAAAGTTGGCAGATGAACTACAATTAAGGCCTGTAGCCCAGATGTCATTCAATCTCAGGGTTTGTAACAGATGCAGGACCTCAAGTCTACCAGGTGGTACAACCATCAGTACGCTTAGGCAGGTACGTTTGTAGAGTACAAGCCATTGTGGTGGACAAAATACCAGTAGACCTACAAGTTCAAGGTCTGAGAGCAACAGCCAAATTCCTAAGAAATAGAGAAATAAAATTGGCAGATAATATTAAGTCTGATCACCTAACCGACTTCGGTCTCCTTGTAGGGACAGACTATTGTCATCGATTCATCGGTAGCCCTACTAAATATCAGGGCATAACCATGTTAAACTCTGCAGGAGGTAAATTACTCTCAGGCCCAGTATCAAGCCTGAGGAGACCTATGACTGCAGATAAACAACACCAATAGAAATCTAAATTTGTCAGCTGATTATTTCTCCAGTAGCATTATACTAAGGAGATTACAGCTGACTATACCAACAGAGGTTGATGTTAGTATCATCATTTGAAGCTGAAGATGATTTCATGAGGCCTCAGTGGCAAATCAGTGAACAGTAGCCTAAAACAGCTACAAGTCACTGCGAATAATGTCACTGGACCCACTGCAGTCTCAGAACCATACTTTACTTTAATGATGAGCTATTCAATCTTCTGAATCAATTAAATAAATTAAACTCCAATAAATCTGATGACTGATTTGATAGATTTATTATTTAATCAAGATGTATTCCATGGGCCTCAGTGTTTATATATCAGTGACCAGTTACCTGAACAAACTTCAAGTTATAGCTAATGTCACTGATCTCACTGCAGTCCCTGAATCATACATGACTGTAGTACTTGATCACATTCAGTCTTCTGGGTTAAATAATATGTAATTAGGCTTGAATTTTAGCCTTTCAAGAGTTAACAGGGAAATGAAATCGCATTAGACTTCTAACCCCTGCAATTCTAGTACGGGAAATCCGTCCTGTACGAACAGACACACAAATGTGTGATTACTAACTACTAACATCAAATTAATCTAATAATTCGAAGGAGGAGTATCGGTGTTCGTCTGTTCTAAATAGGACTTCGACCCGTGAGCAGCCCCTGGGGAATTATGTCAGAAAATCCGACACCATTTAATAATATCATACAGAAAGATAATAATTGCTGCTGTATTGTATAAACAAGTTACCCATAGAAAATGTAAATTGTAGTGGAATTTCCGTCTATAGAAAACGGGATATCATTACCACATTCTATTATATATTCACCACCTATTATGGTGGGAATTATTCTTAAATACATTAGTCTTTGGACTTTACCATCATAAAATTATCTCATATAAATTAAGTTAATTATCAGAATTAAAATAGAGTAAATGTGACCCTTCTATCACTTACTGTCATCTGGACAATGTAGGCCAGTAGCGTCAGGAGGAGGGAGTGGTCAGCCATTGTTATTGTATTAGACCAGAGGCATGGGAGCAATTCGGCTCCTGTTAATTTTACTTGGACGAAGTGTTATGGAAACCAAAGGTGTACCATCATCAACACGCTGTCAACAAATTCAAGTTAAGTGTTCTGCCGAAACCCATTTATCTTTCATTTATGGCCATTAATGTCAGTGGATATAGGGTGGGCCGGTTAGAGCACGAGATCGCATCATACTTAAGGTAATTAAGCCTAGGTCTGTATGGTTCCATGTACAGTGTTTTCTCTGATATAGCTGTCATATATTAGGATTCTGGCTTTATAGCTAGCGCCCTTTTCACAGGTCAAGACGAGGAAGCATGCTTGTGCATCAGTTACCAGGGTGATGGAAGCTACCTCACAAGAGGAAAATGTGGTGTCTACACCCTAGTTATACATGGTGGACTAAGGCCTGCTGTACAAATAAGATAAGGAACCTTTTCAATGTATGTAGTCTAATACCGTAGTTTGGTTGGCTGCATATATATAAATTCAATTAATATACCCCTCTAATGTGTAGAGGATCGATTTGTGAGATTATGAGATTATTGCAGAAATACAGTCCACTTATCATACAAATTGCTATCGAAGTATATAAATTAACGTAAATGTAAATTCTATATAAATTCATATAAATTAAATAAATATAAATCTCACAGGTCGGTTCCCACAGTTTAAATCACATAAAGGAAAAGGGGATGATAAAGGTCAAATATTGCTAAATTCGATGATTTTTAATACAAAACAAAATGCAAGAAAACTTGCTTAAAAATGCAAAATTTGCAAAATTCTGAGATTTGAAGGCCAAATCACATATCGTGAGAAAACATGAAGTAGTATCGAAATATTGGTAAAATCGAATATATATATGTAAAATATGAATACTTGAATATTACTACATGAATAACGTGAAAAAAGTCACTATATTACCATATTTGAGGATTTTAACTTCAAATCATAGAGCGAGGTTTCGTATTATTTAGATCCAAGAAAAGACATATGACAATGTTGTTTCAAATACAAATGATAAAAATCAATGTGTTTTCATTAGAATTAACTAAAATGTTCCTGATTTTCCGTTTATATTAGCGATGGAAGATGTACACTTAAAACCGCTCTAATCCGGCTGAAACGTCGATATATGCAATAAAAACAAAACTTCTCCCCTTTCCAATATCTTACTCAGTATTTTAACGAGAAACAAATAGTTGATTGAAAATGAAGTATTTAAGGTTATTTGCTGATCAATTATGTGTTGGCATAATTTTTAAAGTATATATAATGAATTAATAACAATAAACTGAAAATTCACAAAAACGTGGAAAAACGGCAAAATATTGCCTAATTCGATGATATTTTGTTTAAATCACATTAACGAAAAGGGGATGATAAAGGTCAAAATATTGCTAAATTCGATGATTTTTAGTACAAAACAAAATGCAAGAAAACTTGCTTAAAAATGCAAAATTTGCGAGATTCTGAGATTTGAAGGCCAAATCACATATCATGAGAAAACATGAAGTTGTATCGAAATATTGGTAAAAAGGAATATATATACGTAAAATCACACTACATGAATAATGTGAAAAAAGTCACTATATTACCATATTTGAGGATTTTAACTTCAAATCATAGAGCGAGGTTTCGTATTATTTAGATCCAAGAAAAGACATATGACAATGTTGTTTCAAATACAAATGATAAAAATCAATGTGTTTTCATTAGAATTAACAAAATGTTCCTGATTTTCCGTTTATATTACCGATGGAAGATGTACACGTAAAACCGCTCTAATCCGGCTGAAACGTTGATATATGCAATAAAAACAGAATTTCTCCCCTTTTCAATATCTTACTCAGTATTTTAACGAGAAACAAATAGATGATTGAAATGAAGTATTTAAGGTTATTTTCTGATCAATTATGTGTTTGCATAATTTTTATTGTATATTTAATGAATTAATAACAATAAACTGAAAATTCACAAAAACGTGGAAAAACGGCAAAATATTGCCTAATTCGATGATATTTTGTTTAAATCACATAAAGGAAAAGTGGATGATAAACGTCAAAATATTGCTAAATTCGATGATTTTTAGTACAAAACAAAATGCAAGAAAACTTGCTTAAAAATGCAAAATTTGCGAAATTCTGAGATTTGAAGGCCAAATCACATATTGTTAGAAAACATGAAGTAGTATCGAGATATTGGTAAAAACGAATATATATACGTAAAATCACACTACATGAATAACGTGAAAAAAGTCACTATATTATCATATTTGAGGAATTTAACTTCAAATCATAGAGCGAGGTTTCTTATTATTTAGATCCAAGAAAAGACATATGACAATGTTGTTTCAAATTCAAATGATAAAAATCAAAGTGTTTTCATTAGAATTAACTAAAATGTTCCTGATTTTCTGTTTATATTACCGATGGAAGATGTACACTTAAAACCGCTCTAATCCGGCTGAAACTTCGATTTATGCAATAAAAACAGAACTTCTCCCCTTTCCAATATCTTACTCAGTATTTTAACGAGAAACAAATAGTTGATTGAAAATGAAGTGTTTAAGGTTAATTTCTAATCAATTATGTGTTTGCATCATTTTTATCGTATATTTAATGAATTAATAACAATAAACTGAAAACTCACAAAAACGTGGAAAAACAGCAAAATATTGCCTAATTCGATGATATTTTGTTCATATCACATAAAGAAAAAGGGGATGATAAACGTCAAAATATTGCTGAATTCGATGATTTTTAGTACGAAACAAAATGCAAGAAAACTTGCTTAAAATGCAATTTTGTGCGAAAATCTGAGATTTGAAGGCAAAAGCACATATCGTGATACTACATGAAATAGTATCGAAATATTCTTACAAATGAATATATTTACGTAATATCAAACTACATCAAAAACGTGAAAAAAGTCATTATTATACCAAATTTAAGGATTTTAACTTCGAATCATAGAGCGAAGTTTCGTATTTTTTAGACCCTAGAAAAGACGTATAAAGATGTTGCTTCCAATACAAATGATAGAAATCAATGTGTTTTCATTAGAATTAACAAAATGTTCCTGATTTTCCGTTTATATTACCGATGGAAGATGTACATGTAAAACCGCTCTAATCCAGCTGAAACGTTGATATATGCAATAAAAACAGAACTTCTCCCCTTTTCAATATCTTACTCAGTATTTTAACGAGAAACAAATAGATGATTGAAAATGAAGTATTTAAGGTTATTTTCTGATCAATTATGTGTTTGCATAATTTTTATCGTATATTTAATGAATTAATAACAATAAACTGAAAATTCACAAAAACGTGGAAAAACGGCAAAATATTGCCTAATTCGATGATATTTTGTTTAAATCACATAAAGGAAAAGGGGATGATAAACGTCAAAATATTGCTAAATTCGATGATTTTTAGTACAAAACAAAATGCAAGAAAACTTACTTAAAAATGCAAAATTTGCGAAATTCTGAGATTTGAAGGCCAAATCACATATTGTTAGAAAACATGAAGTAGTATCGAGATATTGGTAAAAACGAATATATATACGTAAAATCACACTACATGAATAACGTGAAAAAAGTCATTATATTATCATATTTGAGGAATTTAACTTCAAATCATAGAGCGAGGTTTCGTATTATTTAGATCCAAGAAAAGGCATATGACAATGTTGTTTCAAATGCAAATGATAAAAATCAATGTGTTTTCATTAGAATTATCTAAAATGTTCCTTATTTTTCGTTTATATTACCGATGGAAGATGTACACGTAAAACCGCTCTAATTCGGCTGAAACGTCGATATATGCAATAAAAACAGAACTCCCCTTTTCAATATCTTACTCAGTATTTTAACGAGAAACAAATAGATGATTGAAAATGTAGTATTTAAGGTTATTTTCTGATCAATTATGTGTTTGCATAATTTTTATCGTATATTTATTGAATTAATAACAATAAACTGAAAATTCACAAAAACGTGGAAAAACGGCAAAATATTGCCTAATTCGATGATATTTTGTTTATGTCGGAAAATCCGACACCATTTAATAATATTATACAGACAGATAATAATTGCTGCTGTATTGTATAAACAAGTTACCCATAGAAAATGTAAATTGTAGTCGTATTTTCCGTCTATAGAAAACGGGATATCATTACCACATACTATTATAAATTCACCACCTATTATGGTGGGAATTATTCTTAAATACATTAGTCTTTGGACTTTACCATCATAAAAACATCTCATATAAATTAAGTTAATTATCAGAATTAAAATAGAGTAAATGTGACCCTTCTATCACTTACTGTCATCTGGACAATGTAGGCCAGTAGCGTCAGGAGGAGGGAGTGGTCAGCCATTGTTATTGTATTAGACCAGAGGCACACCAGAGGGAGCAATTCGGCTCCTGTTAATTTTACTTGGACGAAGTGTTATGGAAACCAAAGGTGTACCATCATCAACACACTGTCAACAAATTCAAGTTAAGTGTTCTGCCGAAACCCATTTATCTTTCATTATTGGCCATTAATGTCAGTGGATATAGGGTGCCCGGTTAGAGCACGAGATCGCCTCATACTAAAGGTAATTAAGCCTAGGTCTGTATGGTTCCATGTACAGTGTTTTCTCTGATATAGCTGTCATATATTAGGATTCTGGCTTTATAGCTAGCGCCCTTTTGACAGGTCAAGACGAGGAAGCATTCTTGTGCATCAGTTACCAGGGTGATGGAAGCTACCTCACAAGAGGAAAATGTGGTGTCTACACCCTAGTTATACCTGGTGGACTAAGGCCTGCTGTACAAATAAGATAAGGAACCTTTTCAATGTATGTAGTCTAATACTGTAGTTTGGTTGGCTGCATATATATAAATTCAATTAATATACCCCCCCCCCTAATGTGTAGAGGATCGATTTGTGAGATTATGAGATTATTGCAGAAATACAGTCCACTTATCATACAAATTGCTATCGAAGTATATAAATTAACGTAAATATAAATTCGATATAAATTCATATAAATTAAATAAATATAAATCTCACAGGTCGGTTCCCACATTATTTGGTCCTTCGAAACCGAATTATTTGGACCTTCAGAACTGGAATATTCGGTCCTTTGAACTCACATTTGGTCATCTTAGTACCGGATGAACCAGTTAACCAGTGGATTCATTAAATATACTAGTGTAGTGTGATTTGACGGCGGCGTTGCCTCGAGCGAGTTCACGAGCCCCGCTCAGTTCAGATCAGCCTCATCAGCGGTTTCATGCACATCCACAGATTTGGTGGCGTGTTATTCTGTGAGATGACAGTGCTAATATTGATGCCAGCCAAATTAGTGACTGTGTCTTCGAGATTGTTCACGGATTTCGTGGTGTTAAATTTCCCGAGACATTATCTACGAATTTTGTGGACTTTATTTGGCGAGGTCACTAATAATATTTAATACTTCTTGATAATATTAGAAGTTTTATAGAGGCTAATTAAGAGGCTATTATCAATAATTGTGTATATTATTTCTCCAAAATAGAGAATTATTTAATATATATTGCACTAGTGATCTCAATATAATATTTACTAATTGCCAACCCACAACAGCGTAGGATATTACCATTGACTAGTTGAACTATTATTGTTCATCCTAGTCCCATTATTACCATAGTCAGTTGTACTATATTGAACAACCTAGCACCATTAATGAATGGTACAGACCCTATTTTGGGTGTAATTTTTATCAACTCGAGTTGAGTTGTATATATAAGAATTTACTTATGATCATTACACCTTTGAGTGATTAATTAGTGTCTATTCCATCCTAGGGTGATATAGAAGAGCTAACCTAAAGGTACTTCCAATGACACTGGTTTATCACTCAAATCATTAGTGTGTATGATTGTATATATATATAATGTGTATTAATTTTAAGTGCTAACCTCTAGTAGAGGTAGGATTACAGCCTAGTGATTGCAGAAATTTTATCCTAGGCTACCATCAGTACTTGCTCACAATTTATGAGCCAGTGGTGCCCAATTAACAAGTCACCATGTCTAATCCACAGAAAGCAAAGCGTGCTTTAATAGCAAGTAAACGCCAACTAACAAGAGATCTCGACCAATATGAACAGTTGTTATATGAGCCTGTAATTAATTATCGTCGGTTGAAAATACCACTGTTACAGATTCAAACCCAATTGCATATATTGAAAGCAAATATGAAATCTTACGAAAATCAGGTCCACGACGACGACATAGTAGTTGAAGATGTGGAACCATTCCTGTCTGACCTAGCACAATATGAAGAAGAAACTCAAGGCAGGTTGGAACATTTACACAGAATAATTGAATCAGAACAATTAGCCAGTACATCAAATAAAGTAGATAATGTTATGGAAGATCTGGATCTTTTTGAGAATAAATGTCAAGCCAGATTAGATCCTTTAATCAACAAGGATAAAGATTCACCCAGTAAAGCTTCACCCAATACAGCTTCACCCAATATTATACCACCAGAAATTAAGCAGTTCTCAGACAATTTATCCACAGTCTCTGTTGTTTCTGAAAACCCAATACCTGAGGCTACTAAGTTAATATGCCTCCAAACTAGAGGTGAAGCTGAACCAGTAGTAGAAAATGTAAATGAAAATAGCGACAGCACTAATTTCCCAGTCCAGCTTTCTAGGGATAATGCTGGCAATGAGAAAACTGTCATACATCTAGTACTACAATTGCTGGATTTACCTCAACCTGATCAGACTGCTGACTCATTACAATCCTTCAGCATGGAGTTTGAGTCACTACTAAGAACATTTAGTCTTAAGGTTGATATAACTACTAGTGAATGGATGACCAAAGTAGTCCTTCAACGAAAATTGTCCAGCGATATACTAGATGAATTATATGCACATCAACATAATGCCATCCTGACAGTACAGGACATCACTGAAGGTTTACATTCCATCATAAACAAACGACGAGCAAATGAGGAAGTTAAAGCCTCTTGCAAGCCTTCAGAAATAGAAAATAATAGTCAATCAAAGGGTAAAACAACTACCCCAAATAAACATCAGTCAATTACTCTAACATCAAGTTGCAGAAAATCTGACAATGCAGCAGCATCCTCCAAGCCTACTGTTACTAGTTCACCCAAACCGGTAACTTCCAAACGTGCAGTAGGCTGGGGGACATGTATGTTCTGCAAAAAGAAACATTCAACATACTGTTGTGCTAATTATCCAACCAGAGACACTCGTATTGGGCGACTCCAGGAATTAGGGAGATGTTCAAGGTGTCTCAAGTCACACAACATAGACTATTGTGATACCCAATTCAACACCTGCAACAGGTGTAGAAGAGGTAGGCACCATGCAGCACTGTGCAAATATACAAAATTAACGTATTCAAGACCCAAGGTGGAAGATAGCATTCCCACCACTGTACAGTACTGCAAGGTGCAACAAACAAAGAGTGTCACATCGGCAAAGTCTAAAGGTAATACGACTTTACCTACTGCCCAAATTACCATCCTGAATAAGAGGGCCAAGGTCCATACCCGTGGGTTGTTTGACCAAGGATCCCAGAGAACATTTGTCACTAAAAAGTTGGCAGATGAACTACAATTAAGGCCTGTAGCCCAGATGTCATTCAATCTCAGGGTTTGTAACAGATGCAGGACCTCAAGTCTACCAGGTGGTACAACCATCAGTACGCTTAGGCAGGTACGTTTGTAGAGTACAAGCCATTGTGGTGGACAAAATACCAGTAGACCTACAAGTTCAAGGTCTGAGAGCAACAGCCAAATTCCTAAGAAATAGAGAAATAAAATTGGCAGATAATATTAAGTCTGATCACCTAACCGACTTCGGTCTCCTTGTAGGGACAGACTATTGTCATCGATTCATCGGTAGCCCTACTAAATATCAGGGCATAACCATGTTAAACTCTGCAGGAGGTAAATTACTCTCAGGCCCAGTATCAAGCCTGAGGAGACCTATGACTGCAGATAAACAACACCAATAGAAATCTAAATTTGTCAGCTGATTATTTCTCCAGTAGCATTATACTAAGGAGATTACAGCTGACTATACCAACAGAGGTTGATGTTAGTATCATCATTTGAAGCTGAAGATGATTTCATGAGGCCTCAGTGGCAAATCAGTGAACAGTAGCCTAAAACAGCTACAAGTCACTGCGAACAATGTCACTGGACCCACTGCAGTCTCAGAACCATACTTTACTTTAATGATGAGCTATTCAATCTTCTGAATCAATTAAATAAATTAAACTCCAATAAATCTGATGACTGATTTGATAGATTTATTATTTAATCAAGATGTATTCCATGGGCCTCAGTGTTTATATATCAGTGACCAGTTACCTGAACAAACTTCAAGTTATAGCTAATGTCACTGATCTCACTGCAGTCCCTGAATCATACATGACTGTAGTACTTGATCACATTCAGTCTTCTGGGTTAAATAATATGTAATTAGGCTTGAATTTTAGCCTTTCAAGAGTTAACAGGGAAATGAAATCGCATTAGACTTCTAACCCCTGCAATTCTAGTACGGGAAATCCGTCCTGTACGAACAGACACACAAATGTGTGATTACTAACTACTAACATCAAATTAATCTAATAATTCGAAGGAGGAGTATCGGTGTTCGTCTGTTCTAAATAGGACTTCGACCCGTGAGCAGCCCCTGGGGAATTATGTCAGAAAATCCGACACCATTTAATAATATCATACAGAAAGATAATAATTGCTGCTGTATTGTATAAACAAGTTACCCATAGAAAATGTAAATTGTAGTGGAATTTCCGTCTATAGAAAACGGGATATCATTACCACATTCTATTATAAATTCACCACCTATTATGGTGGGAATTATTCTTAAATACATTAGTCTTTGGACTTTACCATCATAAAATTATCTCATATAAATTAAGTTAATTATCAGAATTAAAATAGAGTAAATGTGACCCTTCTATCACTTACTGTCATCTGGACAATGTAGGCCAGTAGCGTCAGGAGGAGGGAGTGGTCAGCCATTGTTATTGTATTAGACAAGAGGCATGGGAGCAATTCGGCTCCTGTTAATTTTACTTGGACGAAGTGTTATGGAAACCAAAGGTGTACCATCATCAACACGCTGTCAACAAATTCAAGTTAAGTGTTCTGCCGAAACCCATTTATCTTTCATTTATGGCCATTAATGTCAGTGGATATAGGGTGGGCCGGTTAGAGCACGAGATCGCATCATACTAAAGGTAATTAAGCCTAGGTCTGTATGGTTCCATGTACAGTGTTTTCTCTGATATAGCTGTCATATATTAGGATTCTGGCTTTATAGCTAGCGCCCTTTTCACAGGTCAAGACGAGGAAGCATGCTTGTGCATCAGTTACCAGGGTGATGGAAGCTACCTCACAAGAGGAAAATGTGGTGTCTACACCCTAGTTATACATGGTGGACTAAGGCCTGCTGTACAAATAAGATAAGGAACCTTTTCAATGTATGTAGTCTAATACCGTAGTTTGGTTGGCTGCATATATATAAATTCAATTAATATACCCCTCTAATGTGTAGAGGATCGATTTGTGAGATTATGAGATTATTGCAGAAATACAGTCCACTTATCATACAAATTGCTATCGAAGTATATAAATTAACGTAAATGTAAATTCTATATAAATTCATATAAATTAAATAAATATAAATCTCACAGGTCGGTTCCCACAGTTTAAATCACATAAAGGAAAAGGGGATGATAAAGGTCAAATATTGCTAAATTCGATGATTTTTAATACAAAACAAAATGCAAGAAAACTTGCTTAAAAATGCAAAATTTGCAAAATTCTGAGATTTGAAGGCCAAATCACATATCGTGAGAAAACATGAAGTAGTATCGAAATATTGGTAAAATCGAATATATATATGTAAAATATGAATACTTGAATATTACTACATGAATAACGTGAAAAAAGTCACTATATTACCATATTTGAGGATTTTAACTTCAAATCATAGAGCGAGGTTTCGTATTATTTAGATCCAAGAAAAGACATATGACAATGTTGTTTCAAATACAAATGATAAAAATCAATGTGTTTTCATTAGAATTAACTAAAATGTTCCTGATTTTCCGTTTATATTAGCGATGGAAGATGTACACTTAAAACCGCTCTAATCCGGCTGAAACGTCGATATATGCAATAAAAACAAAACTTCTCCCCTTTCCAATATCTTACTCAGTATTTTAACGAGAAACAAATAGTTGATTGAAAATGAAGTATTTAAGGTTATTTGCTGATCAATTATGTGTTGGCATAATTTTTAAAGTATATATAATGAATTAATAACAATAAACTGAAAATTCACAAAAACGTGGAAAAACGGCAAAATATTGCCTAATTCGATGATATTTTGTTTAAATCACATTAACGAAAAGGGGATGATAAAGGTCAAAATATAGCTAAATTCGATGATTTTTAGTACAAAACAAAATGCAAGAAAACTTGCTTAAAAATGCAAAATTTGCGAGATTCTGAGATTTGAAGGCCAAATCACATATCATGAGAAAACATGAAGTTGTATCGAAATATTGGTAAAAAGGAATATATATACGTAAAATCACACTACATGAATAATGTGAAAAAAGTCACTATATTACCATATTTGAGGATTTTAACTTCAAATCATAGAGCGAGGTTTCGTATTATTTAGATCCAAGAAAAGACATATGACAATGTTGTTTCAAATACAAATGATAAAAATCAATGTGTTTTCATTAGAATTAACAAAATGTTCCTGATTTTCCGTTTATATTACCGATGGAAGATGTACACGTAAAACCGCTCTAATCCGGCTGAAACGTTGATATATGCAATAAAAACAGAACTTCTCCCCTTTTCAATATCTTACTCAGTATTTTAACGAGAAACAAATAGATGATTGAAATGAAGTATTTAAGGTTATTTTCTGATCAATTATGTGTTTGCATAATTTTTATTGTATATTTAATGAATTAATAACAATAAACTGAAAATTCACAAAAACGTGGAAAAACGGCAAAATATTGCCTAATTCGATGATATTTTGTTTAAATCACATAAAGGAAAAGTGGATGATAAACGTCAAAATATTGCTAAATTCGATGATTTTTAGTACAAAACAAAATGCAAGAAAACTTGCTTAAAAATGCAAAATTTGCGAAATTCTGAGATTTGAAGGCCAAATCACATATTGTTAGAAAACATGAAGTAGTATCGAGATATTGGTAAAAACGAATATATATACGTAAAATCACACTACATGAATAACGTGAAAAAAGTCACTATATTATCATATTTGAGGAATTTAACTTCAAATCATAGAGCGAGGTTTCTTATTATTTAGATCCAAGAAAAGACATATGACAATGTTGTTTCAAATTCAAATGATAAAAATCAAAGTGTTTTCATTAGAATTAACTAAAATGTTCCTGATTTTCTGTTTATATTACCGATGGAAGATGTACACTTAAAACCGCTCTAATCCGGCTGAAACTTCGATTTATGCAATAAAAACAGAACTTCTCCCCTTTCCAATATCTTACTCAGTATTTTAACGAGAAACAAATAGTTGATTGAAAATGAAGTGTTTAAGGTTAATTTCTAATCAATTATGTGTTTGCATCATTTTTATCGTATATTTAATGAATTAATAACAATAAACTGAAAACTCACAAAAACGTGGAAAAACAGCAAAATATTGCCTAATTCGATGATATTTTGTTCATATCACATAAAGAAAAAGGGGATGATAAACGTCAAAATATTGCTGAATTCGATGATTTTTAGTACGAAACAAAATGCAAGAAAACTTGCTTAAAATGCAATTTTGTGCGAAAATCTGAGATTTGAAGGCAAAAGCACATATCGTGATACTACATGAAATAGTATCGAAATATTCTTAAAAATGAATATATTTACGTAATATCAAACTACATCAAAAACGTGAAAAAAGTCATTGTTATACCAAATTTAAGGATTTTAACTTCGAATCATAGAGCGAAGTTTCGTATTTTTTAGACCCTAGAAAAGACGTATAAAGATGTTGCTTCCAATACAAATGATAGAAATCAATGTGTTTTCATTAGAATTAACAAAATGTTCCTGATTTTCCGTTTATATTACCGATGGAAGATGTACACGTAAAACCGCTCTAATCCAGCTGAAACGTTGATATATGCAATAAAAACAGAACTTCTCCCCTTTTCAATATCTTACTCAGTATTTTAACGAGAAACAAATAGATGATTGAAAATGAAGTATTTAAGGTTATTTTCTGATCAATTATGTGTTTGGATAATTTTTATCGTATATTTAATGAATTAATAACAATAAACTGAAAATTCACAAAAACGTGGAAAAACGGCAAAATATTGCCTAATTCGATGATATTTTGTTTAAATCACATAAAGGAAAAGGGGATGATAAACGTCAAAATATTGCTAAATTCGATGATTTTTAGTACAAAACAAAATGCAAGAAAACTTGCTTAAAAATGCAAAATTTGCGAAATTCTGAGATTTGAAGGCCAAATCACATATTGTTAGAAAACATGAAGTAGTATCGAGATATTGGTAAAAACGAATATATATACGTAAAATCACACTACATGAATAACGTGAAAAAAGTCACTATATTATCATATTTGAGGAATTTAACTTCAAATCATAGAGCGAGGTTTCGTATTATTTAGATCCAAGAAAAGACATATGACAATGTTGTTTCAAATACAAATGATAAAAATCAAAGTGTTTTCATTAGAATTAACTAAAATGTTCCTGATTTTCTGTTTATATTACCGATGGAAGATGTACACTTAAAACCGCTCTAATCCGGCTGAAACTTCGATTTATGCAATAAAAACAGAACTTCTCCCCTTTCCAATATCTTACTCAGTATTTTATCGAGAAACAAATAGTTGATTGAAAATGAAGTGTTTAAGGTTAATTTCTAATCAATTATGTGTTTGCATCATTTTTATCGTATATTTAATGAATTAATAACAATAAACTGAAAACTCACAAAAACGTGGAAAAACAGCAAAATATTGCCTAATTCGATGATATTTTGTTCATATCACATAAAGAAAAAGGGGATGATAAACGTCAAAATATTGCTGAATTCGATGATTTTTAGTACGAAACAAAATGCAAGAAAACTTGCTTAAAATGCAATTTTGTGCGAAAATCTGAGATTTGAAGGCAAAAGCACATATCGTGATACTACATGAAATAGTATCGAAATATTCTTAAAAATGAATATATTTACGTAATATCAAACTACATCAAAAACGTGAAAAAAGTCATTGTTATACCAAATTTAAGGATTTTAACTTCGAATCATAGAGCGAAGTTTCGTATTTTTTAGACCCTAGAAAAGACGTATAAAGATGTTGCTTCCAATACAAATGATAGAAATCAATGTGTTTTCATTAGAATTAACAAAATGTTCCTGATTTTCCGTTTATATTACCGATGGAAGATGTACACGTAAAACCGCTCTAATCCAGCTGAAACGTTGATATATGCAATAAAAACAGAACTTCTCCCCTTTTCAATATCTTACTCAGTATTTTAACGAGAAACAAATAGATGATTGAAAATGAAGTATTTAAGGTTATTTTCTGATCAATTATGTGTTTGCATAATTTTTATCGTATATTTAATGAATTAATAACAATAAACTGAAAATTCACAAAAACGTGGAAAAACGGCAAAATATTGCCTAATTCGATGATATTTTGTTTAAATCACATAAAGGAAAAGGGGATGATAAACGTCAAAATATTGCTAAATTCGATGATTTTTAGTACAAAACAAAATGCAAGAAAACTTGCTTAAAAATGCAAAATTTGCGAAATTCTGAGATTTGAAGGCCAAATCACATATTGTTAGAAAACATGAAGTAGTATCGAGATATTGGTAAAAACGAATATATATACGTAAAATCACACTACATGAATAACGTGAAAAAAGTCATTATATTATCATATTTGAGGAATTTAACTTCAAATCATAGAGCGAGGTTTCGTATTTTTTAGATCCAAGAAAAGGCATATGACAATGTTGTTTCAAATGCAAATGATAAAAATCAATGTGTTTTCATTAGAATTTTCTAAAATGTTCCTTATTTTTCGTTTATATTACCGATGGAAGATGTACACGTAAAACCGCTCTAATTCGGCTGAAACGTCGATATATGGAATAAAAACAGAACTCCCCTTTTCAATATCTTACTCAGTATTTTAACGAGAAACAAATAGATGATTGAAAATGTAGTATTTAAGGTTATTTTCTGATCAATTATGTGTTTGCATAATTTTTATCGTATATTTATTGAATTAATAACAATAAACTGAAAATTCACAAAAACGTGGAAAAACGGCAAAATATTGCCTAATTCGATGATATTTTGTTTATGTCGGAAAATCCGACACCATTTAATAATATTATACAGACAGATAATAATTGCTGCTGTATTGTATAAACAAGTTACCCATAGAAAATGTAAATTGTAGTCGTATTTTCCGTCTATAGAAAACGGGATATCATTACCACATACTATTATAAATTCACCACCTATTATGGTGGGAATTATTCTTAAATACATTAGTCTTTGGACTTTACCATCATAAAAACATCTCATATAAATTAAGTTAATTATCAGAATTAAAATAGAGTAAATGTGACCCTTCTATCACTTACTGTCATCTGGACAATGTAGGCCAGTAGCGTCAGGAGGAGGGAGTGGTCAGCCATTGTTATTGTATTAGACCAGAGGCATGGGAGCAATTCGGCTCCTGTTAATTTTACTTGGACGAAGTGTTATGGAAACCAAAGGTGTACCATCATCAACACACTGTCAACAAATTCAAGTTAAGTGTTCTGCCGAAACCCATTTATCTTTCATTATTGGCCATTAATGTCAGTGGATATAGGGTGCCCGGTTAGAGCACGAGATCGCCTCATACTAAAGGTAATTAAGCCTAGGTCTGTATGGTTCCATGTACAGTGTTTTCTCTGATATAGCTGTCATATATTAGGATTCTGACTTTATAGCTAGCGCCCTTTTGACAGGTCAAGACGAGGAAGCATTCTTGTGCATCAGTTACCAGGGTGATGGAAGCTACCTCACAAGAGGAAAATGTGGTGTCTACACCCTAGTTATACCTGGTGGACTAAGGCCTGCTGTACAAATAAGATAAGGAACCTTTTCAATGTATGTAGTCTAATACTGTAGTTTGGTTGGCTGCATATATATAAATTCAATTAATATACCCCCCCCCCTAATGTGTAGAGGATCGATTTGTGAGATTATGAGATTATTGCAGAAATACAGTCCACTTATCATACAAATTGCTATCGAAGTATATAAATTAACGTAAATATAAATTCGATATAAATTCATATAAATTAAATAAATATAAATCTCACAGGTCGGTTCCCACATTATTTGGTCCTTCGAAACCGAATTATTTGGACCTTCAGAACTGGAATATTCGGTCCTTTGAACCCACATTTGGTCATCTTAGTACCGGATGAACCAGTTAACCAGTGGATTCATTAAATATACTAGTGTAGTGTGATTTGACGGCGGCGTTGCCTCGAGCGAGTTCACGAGCCCCGCTCAGTTCAGATCAGCCTCATCAGCGGTTTCATGCACATCCACAGATTTGGTGGCGTGTTATTCTGTGAGATGACAGCGCTAATATTGATGCCAGCCAAATTAGTGACTGTGTCTTCGAGATTGTTCACGGATTTCGTGGTGTTAAATTTCCCGAGACATTATCTACGAATTTTGTGGACTTTATTTGGCGAGGTCACTAATAATATTTAATACTTCTTGATAATATTAGAAGTTTTATAGAGGCTAATTAAGAGGCTATTATCAATAATTGTGTATATTATTTCTCCAAAATAGAGAATTATTTAATATATATTGCACTAGTGATCTCAATATAATATTTACTAATTGCCAACCCACAACAGCGTAGGATATTACCATTGACTAGTTGAACTATTATTGTTCATCCTAGTCCCATTATTACCATAGTCAGTTGTACTATATTGAACAACCTAGCACCATTAATGAATGGTACAGACCCTATTTTGGGTGTAATTTTTATCAACTCGAGTTGAGTTGTATATATAAGAATTTACTTATGATCATTACACCTTTGAGTGATTAATTAGTGTCTATTCCATCCTAGGGTGATATAGAAGAGCTAACCTAAAGGTACTTCCAATGACACTGGTTTATCACTCAAATCATTAGTGTGTATGATTGTATATATATATAATGTGTATTAATTTTAAGTGCTAACCTCTAGTAGAGGTAGGATTACAGCCTAGTGATTGCAGAAATTTTATCCTAGGCTACCATCAGTACTTGCTCACAATTTATGAGCCAGTGGTGCCCAATTAACAAGTCACCATGTCTAATCCACAGAAAGCAAAGCGTGCTTTAATAGCAAGTAAACGCCAACTAACAAGAGATCTCGACCAATATGAACAGTTGTTATATGAGCCTGTAATTAATTATCGTCGGTTGAAAATACCACTGTTACAGATTCAAACCCAATTGCATATATTGAAAGCAAATATGAAATCTTACGAAAATCAGGTCCACGACGACGACATAGTAGTTGAAGATGTGGAACCATTCCTGTCTGACCTAGCACAATATGAAGAAGAAACTCAAGGCAGGTTGGAACATTTACACAGAATAATTGAATCAGAACAATTAGCCAGTACATCAAATAAAGTAGATAATGTTATGGAAGATCTGGATCTTTTTGAGAATAAATGTCAAGCCAGATTAGATCCTTTAATCAACAAGGATAAAGATTCACCCAGTAAAGCTTCACCCAATACAGCTTCACCCAATATTATACCACCAGAAATTAAGCAGTTCTCAGACAATTTATCCACAGTCTCTGTTGTTTCTGAAAACCCAATACCTGAGGCTACTAAGTTAATATGCCTCCAAACTAGAGGTGAAGCTGAACCAGTAGTAGAAAATGTAAATGAAAATAGCGACAGCACTAATTTCCCAGTCCAGCTTCCTAGGGATAATGCTGGCAATGAGAAAACTGTCATACATCTAGTACTACAATTGCTGGATTTACCTCAACCTGATCAGACTGCTGACTCATTACAATCCTTCAGCATGGAGTTTGAGTCACTACTAAGAACATTCAGTCTTAACAGTTCCTCTCAGACAACGCTAGAGGCAGGACGTACAGGACCTTGTGTGCTGATATTTATTCTACCTCAAGTAATAATATCAAGAAGAGTTACTCCAAGACCCTAAGCAAGACCTACACATAAGGAAGTAACAATACAAACAAAAAGGAAAGTGGAACACACAATACTGGTGAGCAGGGAGGGATATTTCTCAAGCAAAACCTCCCCTCGTGTGCCTCTCACGACGCCATAGCAAACACAAGCCACCTACCACAGCAGCACTTGCTTTCATCGATAATTTTACTAGTCCAGGGTCCTACCAGACAACTATTGAAATAGGTCAACGTCTCCAAGTAAGGCAGGTATTGCCAACAAGAACTTTACTTCATCCAGGGAGGAGGAAAGGCCAGCTTTCTCCCAGCCATTTTGAACTTCAAACGTCCAGTGACGCTGCAGCCTACCCGCCCAGATTTTAGTTGGGGCTCCCTAGCTACACTTAACCCCGCCGCGAGTGTCAACTCCAGCGCCTTTTGAAGTGAAGTGTACTGCTCACTGGATGGAGTATTTTCTACAATAAAACATTCATCTGTACTCATCGTTTCTGTAATCGTCGCCCTCGTCCTCCCATGACGTCACGGCAGCCCATGACGTCACGTCAGTCCATGACGTCAGCCCAGGTTCAGGAAACCGACGCCAGGATCGCCTCCGGATGTAAACAACGCCGCCACTCACCTCTCCCCACACGACTCCTCGTGGATTGTTTTCCACGATAGCCAAAGTTGTTCTGAAGATACCACAGCCCGAAGCTAAGTAAACTATAGCTGGTACACACTGTGCTATACAATAATTGCGATTCAATAAGGAAATAACCCTGTATATCAAATATTCTTTCCTCCAGTGACTTGATAAGAGGAATTAGCTGCCCATTCCTCACTCAATTCCTTTTTGTGGTGTTTGGAGCTACAAGTTCCATTGTTCATTAGTAAGGTTATGTTAAATGATTCCAAGTACATTCTGGTGCAGTGTATTAAGTATAAATAATATTGTTTTTTTTCAGCAGTTGAAGTGCATTATAGACAAAATTTATGTTTTCCCCAGACCTTAATCTGAAGTTTCCTTTAGCATTTTATATTAAATGTTACAGTATCTGTGTTTACAGTACTGTACTCTATAACTTTATTATAAGCTAATTACAGCAGTTGCTATAACATTGCAGAGTATTCTTGTATTCTTTCCACAGTGATTATTATTATTATTTACACATTTACAGAAAGTTAATTTGTTTTAAATTCTTGATGCCTTATTGCTACATGTTCTGCATTACATGTTAATTCTTTTGTGTAAATTTTCTACATTTTATCCATTATTGAGTATCATATTGTACTACATGTTGAGTGTTGTATACTTGTGTAATTATTTTCATGAAATTTACATCTCTCAGTTTCAGGAAAAAAAAAAACATTTACTATGCTTTACCTGATCCAATTAATTTACATAACTCCAGTTTCAAGTCATGTGCATACCAGATTGCATATTTAATTTACAATTTTGCTGATTTATATATTTTGTGGGTGTGTGATATTTCTCAGTGATATTTCTCAGTTTTATGATAAAATTTACTATGCTTTACCTGATCCAATTAATTTACATAACTCCAGTTTCAAGTCATGTGCATACCAGATTGCATATTTAATTTATAATTTTGCTGATTCATATATTTTGTGTGTATGTGTGTGTGAGGGGTGTTGTATACTTGTGTGTTGTATACTTGTTTAATTATTTTCATGAAATTTACATTTCTCAATTTTATGATAAAATTTACTATGCTTTACCTGATCCAATTAATTTACATAACTCCAGTTTCAAGTCATGTGCATACCAGATTGCATATTTAATTTACAATTTTGCTGATTTATATATTTTGTGGGTGTGATATTTCTCAGTTTTATGATAAAATTTACTATGCTTTACCTGATCCAATTAATTTACATAACTCCAGTTTCAAGTCATGTGCATACCAGATTTTAATTTACAATTTTGCTGATTTATATATTTTATATTTTGTGTGTGTGTGATATTTCTCAGTTTTATGATAAAATTACTATGCTTTACCTGATCCAATTAATTTACATAACTCCAGCTTCAAGTCATGTGCATACCAGATTGCATATTTAATTTATAATTTTGCTGATTCATATATTTAGTGTGTGTGTGTGTGTGTGTGTGTGAGGGGTGGAGGCCAGCACAACCACAGGCCTCCCCACCACCGATGGAGACTCAGTCACCAGAAGAACTGGCTACTTCCCACGGCAATATTAACATGGACTCAGAAAGCAGCCAGTCAGTCGAGGAGGGTGAGTATCAAGACGTTCTAACAAGGCAACAGAAGAAACAGAGAAGACAGGATGCAAGACGCAGTGTTGACAGTAATGGTACACTTAACGGAAACGACAAGAGAATGAAGAACGACGCCGAGACTGATGCAGACAAATGGACGGAACGATGTGAGGAAGGTGAGGGTCAGCGGAGATGGAGGCTTCTCTTCCCTGCCTCATGCACGCTGGCCTATCATCAGAAGCTGCTGTGGACAGTCAAACTCGGAAGAGAACACCGCAAGTTCGAGCCCCTGCTGAAGGAAGGTGTAAACAGACCTTACTTAACGGTAGGTTCTATGGAGGCAGCGGAGTATCTTACCCAGCAAGGATATGATGGAATTGTTATGGAAATACCGGAGGGGAACGAGAAGCTGACAAAGGTAATTATCTATAAATACCCTCAGATTCTGGACCCCGAATTCATCCTCGACGACCAACGATTTGTGTGGGCCAAGCGTCACCTTATTAAAGGTGAAGCTAGGAGTCAGGTGGTGGCTTTAGTGAGAGGTGAAGTTCCCGAGAAAGTGTTCATCACCGGGGCTGGCTACAGGCATGTAGCAAAGTATGTGGAAGAGCCCATAATATGCCTGAAATGCTGCAGATGGGGGCATAAATCCTGGAGCTGTCAAAATGATCCACGATGTCGTTTCTGCGGAAAGTCTCACCTCTCTAATGTGTGTAGAAACAGACTTAATCTGGGTGAGAAAATAGTTCCCAGATGCTGCAACTGTGGAGGCGTTCACAATGCCAGCTCAGCTGTGTGTAGCAAGAGGCCGAGTATGGGTGTTATCCGGCCGGTGAATGTTACAGAGCAAGCAAGAGCTCTTACCCAGACACCGGGAGCACAGCAAAACAGTCTGCCCCAAACAGCACCAGTGAACCGGACGAATGCGTGGGTAAAGGAGTCTCCGTTACTTCGTCAGGCTCAAGCAACAAGCAGCCACGCCACCACTCAGGACTCCGGCAGTGATAATGTAACGGTGAGTGAAGTGGCTACTGTGGCTCAGAAAGAGGGTCATAATAATATGGCCAAGGAGGTGTGGGCTGAACTAAGAAAAGTTGGTGAGTTCCTCCAAAATCTTGGGCAGAGAATCGAGTCCATCGAGGCGAAATTAAACGTTCAGGAGGTCAAGGAAATTCACAAAACTGTGAAAGAAAATCAGGATATAGTGGTTGAGGGCAATAATGAAATACTGAGTGCTGAAATGAAAGAAAGTGAAGTGTGTGTGAATCATGGTAGTCGTAGTGAAAGGAAGAACCCTATAATTACACATAAAATGAAGGAATCATTTGGGCCAATAATGGACGTCTCAGGGCTGAAAAAATCTGTTGAGAATCGCAATGTCGCTTTTACTGGTGAACTTATGAGGAGGTGGGAGATGTTATGCCAGGTATGGCTATCATTTAGTGAATTTATAGGGGATGACTTAGGCAGTGAATTGATTAATAATGGATCACCCTAGACTGAAAGTTTTGTCATGGAATGTTAATGGTTTAAGAAACAGGGTTACAGATGTTCATTGTTATGTGATGGGAAATGATATTGATGTTGTAGCTCTCCAGGAGACAGGGGATAGGAATGAAGGCTTATTGAAATTAAATGGTTATAAAGGGTTTCACCTCTTCGCCGCAAATAACATCAGAGGCACGTCAATGTATGTAAAGAACTCCATACCAGCAGAGTTAGTAGAACCGCCCTCAAAAACGCAAGGTATAGAGAGTGTCTGTGTTAAATTATCATTAAGGGAAGGGGAATTTATTGTAGTTAATTTGTATGTATCCAGGAACTGCTTCGACGCTAACTATCTACCTGACTGCACTTATACTGATCCTTCACTGGTCATTGGGGACCTTAATGCTCGGCACACAAGCCTTGGGACAGTGGGTAGCATTAATACTAATGGGGTCAAGTGGTTACAGTTTCTACAAGATCATCCAGATACCTGTCTATTGGGAAACAATGAACCAACTCACATCAGGGGAGGACGGCTTGACTATGCCTGCATTTTAAACTCTCAGGGGATTATGGGGGAGGCTCGGGTTGTTCGGGAACTACTTAGTGACCACTTTGCCTTGAACTGGGGAAAAAACAAGTCCACTTTCAAAGGAAAAGGCTAAATATTAATAAAGATATGAAAAATTATTTTATTCAAAATATGGGAGATTGGTATCAACAATACACGCCGCTCTGCGTTGATAGTTTTTACGAGGATATGGTCGAGAACATAGAGAAATTAGTACAGAGGGAAAATAACGGGGGCAGGGGAAGCAAGACGCATGGACCTAAGAAATTTAAATATTCCAATGATCAGCAAGTCAAGGGGTGGGAGAGAATGCTACGGAGTGCACATAAAGAATGGATAAAAAATGGAATGAGGGATGAAGAGAAAAATACAATGTTGGAAGTGGCTAGGGAATGCAGTCAGGTGAGGAAGGAGGCGCGGGACAGATACTGGCAAGACTTTGCTCAGTCCATTGGTAATACTAAGAACCTTAAAGACATATGGAGAGCAGTAAATAAAGTCAGGGGTTGTAAGACCAAATTCATTGCTCACTCAGATCCAGGGAAGGCTGCTAATGAGTTAGTAGATAAATGGGCTAGTGCTGCTGGTATTGAGTCCTTACCTGCAGACACGAGAGTCACCATTGAGTCATGGGAAAATATTAGAAATGGAGTAACTTTATGTGCCTTAAATACAAGATCTATAGCGTGCACTGAGATAACTCACGATGAGCTACTGGATGCTATAAAAAGTGGCAGCTCTACTGCTCCCGGGAAAGATGGAGTAACGTATGACATTCTGAATTATTTAGCCGGTATGAAACCTAGTCCCTTACTTGATTTGTTTAATATGAGTTATAGAGAGGGAAAGTTACCAAGAAAATGGAAAGAGGCTGTCATCATTCCTATCCCTAAGTCAAACGGTGGCTACAGACCTGTCTCCTTAATATCCTGCTTTTGTAAAATGATGGAGAGGATTTTGTTAAATAGGCTACTCTACCTTGTAGGTGATAACATGTCCAGTAATCTCTTTGGTTTTATCAAAGGCAAAAGTACTGCGGATTGTCTCTTAAAGTGTTTGTCTAATATGGATGACAATTGTAGAGTTTTTGTTGATCTACAAGGAGCATTTGATAAAGCCAATGGGGAAGTAATCTTATACGAATTAGCCAATCTGGGAATAACAGGGAGATTGTTACACTGGATAAGGGATTATCTACAAGGCAGAAAAGGTCAGGTGTATTATCAGGGATACATGTCTGAGGAACGGAGGTTTCAGTTAGGTACCCCACAAGGGGGAGTATTAAGTCCCACCTTATTCAATGTATTAATGAACAGATTAGCATCAGAAATGTATCCTCCAGGGGTCACGACGATCATATATGCTGATGACATTCTTATACAAGGCACTTCCGGGAACAAAATTCAAACTGCTCTTAACATACTTGGTACAACCTGTCACAAGTTAGGCTTAGTTATAAATGCAGATAAAACCAAATATGAGTATAGGAAACGAAGAAATATAACACTTACTCTAAATGGTGTGGAACTGAGCCGTGTTCAGAAGTACAAGTATCTGGGCATGTATGTTGGATACACATGTGAGAGTAAAAATGCTGAAATAAATCATATCAGCACCTTATGTAAAGCCCGTCTGCATCCTCTAAAAGCACTGGCTTTTTCTGGTAAAGGTGTTGGGGTACCTATCTTACGGATGTTATACATAAGCACTGTTCGGTCCCTGATAGACTACGCAACACCCGTTTTGTCTTACACAGGCCAAGGCAGAATTCAAAAAATAGAGCTGATACAGAACGAGGCTATGAGGATTATTCTTGGATGTCAAAGAAATGCAATGATTGAAATAATGAGAATGGAATTAAATTTACAGAGTGTGAGTGATAGAGTCCGTGACATTAACACTAGAGTAGCTATTCGTTTCATGCGGAGAAAAGGAGGGGATAAGCTGTTTGAGAGCGTTCAGACCTGCTTGAGTGACGTACACACTTCCAGGAAACTGAGGGAGACACGCTACACGAGGGGATTAGCTCATGACCTCAGGGAATACGATGTACTTGACTGCTGTAAACCCTCTAGACAGTGTAATATGTCTGCTCCCTGGAAAGTACAGAAAATAGACGTCGAAATTGTACCCCTCAATGTGAAAAAGATTCATCATGAACCGGGACAATTACGGTGTTTGTATGGAAGCATGATATCCCGGTTACCAAGAGGCAACAGTTTACATGTATATTGCGACGGGTCGGTGGCGGAGGATGGCAGGGCAGGGTGTGGTGTCCTAATAAGGGAATATACGGAGTTTGGGACTGTGGACAGGAAAATTGAACTCCGGCTTAGTAATTATATATCATCCACACAAGCTGAACTGCAGGCCATTCTGGCATGTTTGGAGGAAGTACGTCATGACGACAAAAATGTTTTTGTATTTGTCGATAGCCGAGGAGCACTGGAGTCCTTAAACAGTCGAAACCCAGTCTTCATGTCTATAGTTAAGGATTGTAAGAGAAGAATAGCTGAGATAGAGCTGAAAGGTCATAGTGTGAAATTCATGTGGATTCCATCTCATGTTGGAATAGTGCTCAACGAGGTGGCGGATGACTTGGCCAAACGTGCCACATCAAAACCACAAATTGACATTGAATGTGAATTCACAATGAGACAAATAAGAAGCAAAATCAGAAATATTCAGGCACAGACAGGAGTGGAGAGGAGAGGGATAATGTATGAGAGAAGTCTAACCATGCAACACTACATGTATGTGAGTCAAAACACCCTTTTCACTTATGGTAAGAGGAGAAATGCTTGGAGTGACTCTGTGTACATGCGGCTCAGGCTTGGGTACAAATATTACTGGGAATATGGGATAGGCGTTCATGATAATGACACGAAGTGTAAACTATGTGGTATGTTAAGGTCTCACACCCTTGCCCATTATGTTCTTGATTGTCCGTTGATTAATGTATATAGAAACACTGAGATAAGGACTGTTCCTGAGCAAATAGCCTGGATGTGTCACAAAGGAAAGGTTGATGATATTCTTGAGAGATATAAGAATTTTGCACCAAGACTGTAATATTTTGTTGAATTATCCGTATAACTAGGCCATAAAAGTATTTGTGTACGTCTGATACCATACTACTTGTGTACATGTTTATCTCTCAGAATGTTTGGTAACAGGTTTATTGTTTGTGATGTGTGTCTATGTATGTACTAACACGTTGTACTGAACGGGGGTGAGAATAGCTTGAGCTACCTCATCCCTTTGTGTGTATTTTACCTCCATAAACTTATTTCAATTTCAATTTCAATTTCAGTCTTAAGGTTGATATAACTACTAGTGAATGGATGACCAAAGTAGTCCTTCAACGAAAATTGTCCAGCGATATACTAGATGAATTATATGCACATCAACATAACGCCATTCTGACAGTACAGGACATCACTGAAGGTTTACATTCCATCATAAACAAACGACGAGCAAATGAGGAAGTTAAAGCCTCTTGCAAGCCTTCAGAAATAGAAAATAATAGTCAATCAAAGGGTAAAACAACTACCCCAAATAAACATCAGTCAATTACTCTAACATCAAGTTGCAGAAAATCTGACAATGCAGCAGCATCCTCCAAGCCTACTGTTACTAGTTCACCCAAACCGGTAACTTCCAAACGTGCAGTAGGCTGGGGGACATGTATGTTCTGCAAAAAGAAACATTCAACATACTGTTGTGCTAATTATCCAACCAGAGACACTCGTATTGGGCGACTCCAGGAATTAGGGAGATGTTCAAGGTGTCTCAAGTCACACAACATAGACTATTGTGATACCCAATTCAACACCTGCAACAGGTGTAGAAGAGGTAGGCACCATGCAGCACTGTGCAAATATACAAAATTAACGTATTCAAGACCCAAGGTGGAAGATAGCATTCCCACCACTGTACAGTACTGCAAGGTGCAACAAACAAAGAGTGTCCAATCGGCAAAGTCTAAAGGTAATACGACTTTACCTACTGCCCAAATTACCATCCTGAATAAGAGGGCCAAGGTCCATACCCTTGGGTTGTTTGACCAAGGATCCCAGAGAACATTTGTCACTAAAAAGTTGGCAGATGAACTACAATTAAGGCCTGTAGCCCAGATGTCATTCAATCTCAGGGTTTGTAACAGATGCAGGACCTCAAGTCTACCAGGTGGTACAACCATCAGTACGCTTAGGCAGGTACGTTTGTAGAGTACAAGCCATTGTGATGGACAAAATACCAGTAGACCTACAAGTTCAAGGTCTGAGAGCAACAGCCAAATTCCTAAGAAATAGAGGAATAAAATTGGCAGATAATATTAAGTCTGATCACCTAACCGACTTCGGTCTCCTTGTAGGGACAGACTATTGTCATCGATTCATCGGTAGCCCTACTAAATATCAGGGCATAACCATGTTAAACTCTGCAGGAGGTAAATTACTCTCAGGCCCAGTATCAAGCCTGAGGAGACCTATGACTGCAGATAAACAATACCAATAGAAATCTAAATTTGTCAGCTGATTATTTCTCCAGTAGCATTATACTAAGGAGATTACAGCTGACTATACCAACAGAGGTTGATGTTAGTATCATCATTTGAAGCTGAAGATGATTTCATGAGGCCTCAGTGGCAAATCAGTGAACAGTAGCCTAAAACAGCTACAAGTCACTGCGAACAATGTCACTGAACCCACTGCAGTCTCAGAACCATACTTTACTTTAATGATGAGCTATTCAATCTTCTGAATCAATTAACTAAATTAAACCCCAATAAATCTGATGACTGATTTGATAGATTTATTATTTAATCAAGATGTATTCCATGGGCCTCAGTGTTTATATATCAGTGACCAGTTACCTGAACAAACTTCAAGTTATATCTAATGTCACTGATCTCACTGCAGTCCCTGAATCATACTTGACTGTAGTACTTGATCACATTCAGTCTTCTGGGTTAAATAATATGTAATTAGGCTTGAATTTTAGCCTTTCAAGAGTTAACAGGGAAATGAAATCGCATTAGACTTCTAACCCCTGCAACTCTAGTACGGGACATCCGTCCTGTACGAACAGACACACAAATGTGTGATTACTAACTACTAACATCAAATTAATCTAATAATTCGAAGGAGGAGTATCGGTGTTCGTCTGTTCTAAATAGGACTTCGACCCGTGAGCAGCCCCTGGGGAATTATGTCGGAAAATCCGACACCATTTAATAATATCATACAGACAGATAATAATTGCTGCTGTATTGTATAAACAAGTTACCCATGGAAAATGTAAATTGTAGTGGAATTTCCGTCTATAGAAAACGGGATATCATTACCACATACTATTATATATTCACCACCTATTATGGTGGAAATTATTCTTAAATACATTAGTCTTTGGACTTTACCATCATAAAAACATCTCATATAAATTAACTTAATTATCAGAATTAAAATAGAGTAAATGTGACCCTTCTATCACTTACTGTCATCTGGACAATGTAGGCCAGTAGCGTCAGGAGGAGAGTGGTCAGCCATTGTTATTGTATTAGACCAGAGGCATGGGAGCAATTCGGCTCCTGTTAATTTTACTTGGACGAAGTGTTATGGAAACCGAAGGTGTACCATCATCAACACGCTGTCAACAAATTCAAGTTAAGTGTTCTGCCGAAACCCATTTATCTTTCATTATTGGCCATTAATGTCAGTGGATATAGGGTGATCCAGTTAGAGTACGAGATCGCCTCATACTAAAGGTAATTAAGCCTAGGTCTGTATGGTTCCATGTACAGTGTTTTCTCTGATATAGCTGTCATATATTAGGATTCTGGCTTTATAGCTAGCGCCCTTTTGACAGGTCAAGATGAGGAAGCATGCTTGTGCATCAGTTACCAGGGTGATGGAAGCTACCTCACAAGAGGAAAATGTGGTGTCTACACCCTAGTTATACCTGGTGGACTAAGGTCTGCTGTACAAATAAGATAAGGAACCTTTTCAATGTATGTAGTCTAATACTGTAGTTTGGTTGGCTGCATATATATAAATTCAATTAATATACCTCCCCTAATGTGTAGAGGATCGATTTGTGAGATTATGAGATTATTGCAGAAATACAGTCCACTTATCATACAAATTGCTATCGAAGTATATAAATTAAAGTAAATATAAATTCTATAAAAATTCATATAAATTAAATAAATATAAATCTCACAGGTCGGTTCCCACAGTTTAAATCACATAAAGGAAAAGGGGATGATAAAGGTCAAAATATTGCTAAATTCGATGATTTTTAGTACAAAACAAAATGCAAGAAAACTTGCTTAAAAATAGAAAATTTGCGAAATTCTGAGATTTGAAGGCCAAATCACATTGTTAGAAAACTTGAAGTAGTATCGAAATATTGGTAAAAACGAATATATATACGTAAAATCACACTACATGAATAACGTGAAAAAGTCACTATATTACCATATTTGAGGATTTTAACTTCAAATCATAGAGCAAGGTTTCGTATTATTTAGATCCAAGAAAAGACATATGACAATGTTGTTTCAAATACAAATGAAAAAAATCAATGTGTTTTCATTAGAATTAACTAAAATGTTCCTGATTTTCCGTTTATATTAGCGATGGAAGATATACACTTAAAACCGCTCTAATCCGGCTGAAACGTCGATATATGCAATAAAAACAGAACTTCTCCCCTTTTCAACATCTTACTCAGTATTTTAACGAGAAACAAATAGATGATGGAAAATGAAGTATTTAAGGTTATTTTCTGATCAATTATGTGTTTGCATAATTTTTCTCGTAAATTTAATGAATTAATAACAATAAACTGAAAATTCAAAAAACGTTGAAAAACGGCAAAATATTGCCTAATTCGATGATATTTTGTTTAAATCACATAAAGGAAAAGTGGATGATAATGGTCAAAATATTGCTAAGTTCGATGGTTTTTAGTACAAAACAAAATGCAAGAAAACTTCTTAAAAATGCAAAATTTGCGAAATTCTGAGATTTGAAGGCCAAATCACATATCGTGAGAAAACATGAAGTAGTATCGAAATATTGGTAAAACGAATATATATACGTAAAATCACACTAAATGAATAACGTGAAAAAAGTCACTATATTACCATATTTGAGGATTTTAACTTCAAATCATAGAGAGAGGTTTCGTATTATTTAGATCCAAGAAAAGACATATGACCATGTTGTTTCAAATACAAATGATAAAAATCAATGTGTTTTCATTAGAATTAACTAAAATGTTCCTGATTTTCCGTTTATATTAGCGATGGAAGATGTACACTTAAAACCGCTCTAATCCGGCTGAAACGTCGATATATGCAATAAATACAAAACTTCTCCCCTTTCCAATATCTTACTCAGTATTTTAACGAGAAACAAATAGTTGATTGAAAATGAAGTGTTTAAGGTTAATTTCTAATCAATTATGTGTTTGCATCATTTTTATCGTATATTTAATGAATTAATAGCAATAAACTGAAAACTCACAAAAACGTGGAAAAACAGCAAAATATTGCCTAATTCGATGATATTTTGTTTGTATCACATAAAGGAAAAGGGGATGATAAACGTGAAAATATTGCTGAATTCGATGATTTTTAGTACGAAACAAAATGCAAGAAAACTTGCTTAAAATGCAATTTTTTGCGAAAATCTGAGAATTGAAGGCCAAAGCACATATCGTGATACTACATGAAATAGTATTGAAATATTGGTAAAAATGAATATATTTACGTAATATCAAACTACATCAAAAACGTGAAAAAAGTCATTATTATACCATATTTGAGGATTTTAACTTCGAATCATAGAGCGACGTTTCGTATTTTTTAGACCCTAGAAAAGACGTATAAAGATGTTGCTTCCAATACAAATGATAAAAATCAATGTGTTTTCATTACAATTAACTAAAATGTTAATGATTTTCCGTTTATATTACCGATGGAAGATGTACACGTAAATCTGCTCTAATCCGGCTGAAACGTCGATATATGCAATAAAAACAGAACTTCTCCCCTTTTCAATATCTTACTCAGTATTTTAACGAGAAACAAATAGATGATTGAAAATGAAGTATTTAAGGTTATTTTCTGATCAATTATGTGTTTCCATAATTTTTATCGTATATTTAATGAATTAATAACAATAAACTGAAAATTCACAAAAACGTGGAATAACGGCAAAATATTGCCTAATTCGATGATATTTTGTTTAAATCACATGAAGGAAAAGTGGATGATAAAGGTCAAAATATTGCTAAATTCGATGATTTTTAGTACAAAACAAAATGCAAGAAAACTTGCTTAAAAATGCAAAATTTGCGAAATTCTGAGATTTGAAGGCCAAATCACATATCGTGATAAAACATAAAGTAGTATCGAAATAAAACTTGCTTAAAATGCAATTTTATGCGAAAATCTGAGATTTGAAGGCCAAAGCACATATCGTGATACTACATGAAATAGTATCAAAATATTGGTAAAAATGAATATATTTACGTAAAATCAAACTACATGAAAAACGTGAAAAAAGTCATTATTGTACCAAATTTGAGGATTTTAACTTCGGATCATAGAGCGACGTTTCGTATTTTTATGACCCTAGAAAAGACGTATAAAAATGTAGCTTCCAATGCAAATGATAAAAATCAAAATTTTTCATTAGAATTAACTAAAATGTTCCTGATTTTCCGTTTATATTACCGATGGAAGATGTACACGTAAAACCGCTCTAATCCGGCTGAAACGTCGATATATGCAATAAAAACAGAACTTCTCCCCTTTCCAATATCTTACTCAGTATTTTAACGAGAAACAAATAGTTGATTGAAAATGAAGTGTTTAATTTCTAATCAATTTTGTATTTGTATCATTTTTATCGTATATATAATGAATTAATAGCAATAAACGGAAAATTCACAAAAACGTGGAAAAACAGCAAAATATTGCCTAATTCGATGATATTTTGTTTATATCACATAAAGGAAAAGGGGATGATAAACGTCAAAACATTGCTGAATTCGATGATTTTTAGTACGAAACAAAAGGCAAGAAAACTTGCTTAAAAATGCAAAATTTGCAAAATTCTGAGATTTGAAGGCCAAATCACATATCGTGAGAAAACATAAAGTAGTATCGAAATATTGGTAAAAACTCATAAAATCACACTACATGAATAACGTGAAAAAAGTCACTATATTACCATATATGAAGATTTCAACTTGAAATCATAGAGCGAGGTTTCGTATTATTTATATCCAAGAAAAGACATATGACAATGTTGTTTCCAATTCAAATGATAAAAATCAATGTGTTTTCATTAGAATTAACTAAAATGTTCCTGATTTTCCGTTTATATTACCGATGGAAGATGTACACGTAAAACCGCTCTAATCCGGCTGAAACGTCGATATATGCAATAAAAACAGAACTTCTCCCCTTTCCAATATCTTACTCAGTATTTTAACGAGAAACAAATAGTTGATTGAAAATGAAGTGTTTAAGGTTAATTTCTAATCAATTATGTGTTTGCATCATTTTTATCGTATATTTTATGAATTAAAAGCAATAAACTGAAAACTCAAAAAACGTGGAAAAACAGCAAAATATTGCCTAATTCGATGATATTTTGTTTATATCACATAAAGGAAAAGGGGATGATAAACGTCAAAATATTACTGAATTCGATGATTTTTAGTACGAAACAAAATGAGAGAAAACTTGCTTAAAATGCAATTTTATGCGAAAATCTGAGAATTGAAGGCCAAAGCACATATCGTGATACTACATGAAATAGTATCGAAATATTGGTAAAAATGAATATATTTACGTAATATCAAACTACATCAAAAACGTGAAAAAGTCATTATTATACCAAATTTGAGGATTTTAACTTCGAATCATAGAGCGACATTTCGTATTTTTTAGACCCTAGAAAAGACGTATAAAGATGTTGCTTCCAATACAAATGATAAAAATCAATGTGTTTTCATTAGAATTAACTAAAATGTTCCTGATTTTCCGTTTATATTACCGATGGAAGATGTACACGTAAAACCGCTCTAATCCGGCTGAAACGTCGATATATGCAATAAAAACAGAACATCGCCCCTTTTCAATATCTTACTCAGTATTTTAACGAGAAACAAATAGATGATTGAAAATGAAGTATTTAAGGTTATTTTCTGATCAATTATGTGTTTGCATAATTTTTATCGTATATATAATGAATTAATAACAATAAACTAAAAATTCACAAAAACGTGGAAAAACGGTAAAATATTGCCTAATTCGATGATATTTTGTTTAAATCACATAAAGGAAAAGGGGATGATAAAGGTCAAAATATTGCTAAATTCGATGATTTTTAGTACAAAACAAAATGCAAGAAAACTTGCATAAAAAAGCAAAATTTGCGAAATTCTGAGATTTGAAGGCCAAATCACATATCGTGAGAAAACATAAAGTAGTATCGAAATAAAACTTGCTTAAAATGCAATTTTATGCGAAAATCTGAGATTTGAAGGCCAAAGCACATATCGTGATACTACATGAAATAGTATCGAAATATTGGTAAAAATGAATATATTTACGTAATATCAAACTACATCAAAAACGTGAAAAAAGTCATTATTATACCAAATTTGAGGATTTTAACTTCGAATTATAGAGCGACGTTTCGTATTTTTTAGACCCCTAGAAAAGACGTATAAAGATGTTGCTTCTAATACAAATGATAAAAATCAATGTGTTTTCATTACAATGTGTTTTCATTACTCAGTATTTTAACGAGAAACAAATAGATGACTGAAAATGAAGTATTTAAGGTTATTTTCTAATCAATTATGTGTTTGCATAATTTTTCTCGTATATTTAATGAATTAATAACAATAAACTGAAAATTCACAAAAACGTGGAAAAACGGCAAAATATTGCCTAATTCGATGATATTTTGTTTAAATCACATAAAGGAAAAGGGGATGATAAAGGTCAAAATATTGCTAAATTCGATGATTTTTAGAACAAAACAAAATGCAAGAAAATTTGCTTAAAAATGCAAAATTTGCGAAATTCTGAGATTTGAAGGCCAAAGAAAACATGAAGTAGTATCGAAATATTTGTAAAAACGAATATATATACGTAAAATCACACTACATGAATAACGTGAAAAAAGTCACTATACTACCATATTTGAGGATTTTAACTTCAAATCATAGAGCAAGGTTTCGTATTATTTAGATCCAAGAAAAGACATATAACAATGTTGTTTCAAATGCAAATGATAAAAATCAATGTGTTTTCATTAGAATTAACTAAAATGTTCCTGATTTTCCGTTTATATTACCGATGGAAGATGTACACGTAAAACCACTCTAATCCGGCTGAAACGTCGATATATGCAATAAAAACAGAACTTCTCCCCTTTTCAATATCTTACTCAGTATTTTAACGAGAAACAAATAGATGACTGAAAATGAAGTATTTAAGTTTATTTTCTAATCAATTATGTGTTTGCATAATTTTTCTCGTATATTTAATGAATTAATAACAATAAACTGAAAATTCACATAAACGTGGAAAAACGGCAAAATATTGCCTAATTCGATGATATTTTGTTTAAATCACATAAAGGAAAAGGTAATGATAAAGGTCAAAATATTGCTAAATTCGATGATTTTTAGAACAAAACAAAATGCAAGAAAATTTGCTTAAAAATGCAAAATTTGCGAAATTCTGAGATTGGAGGCCAAATCACATATTGTTAGAAAACATGAAGTAGTATCGAAATATTGGTAAAAACGAATATATATACGTAAAATCACACTACATGAATAACGTGAAAAAAGTCACTATACTACCATATTTGAGGATTTTAACTTCAAATCATAGAGCGAGGTTTCGTATTATTTAGATCCAAGAAAAGACATATAACAATGTTGTTTCAAATGCAAATGATAAAAATCAATGTGTTTTCATTAGAATTAACTAAAAAGTTCCTGATTTTCCGTTTATATTAGCGATGGAAGATATACACTTAAAACCGCTCTAATCCGGCTGAAACGTCGATATATGCAATAAAAACAGAACTTCTCCCCTTTTCAACATCTTACTCAGTATTTTAACGAGAAACAAATAGATGATGGAAAATGAAGTATTTAAGGTTATTTTCTGATCAATTATGTGTTTGCATAATTTTTCTCGTAAATTTAATGAATTAATAACAATAAACTGAAAATTCAAAAAACGTTGAAAAACGGCAAAATATTGCCTAATTCGATGATATTTTGTTTAAATCACATAAAGGAAAAGTGGATGATAATGGTCAAAATATTGCTAAATTCGATGGTTTTTAGTACAAAACAAAATGCAAGAAAACTTCTTAAAAAGGCAAAATTTGCGAAATTCTGAGATTTGAAGGCCAAATCACATATCGTGAGAAAACATGAAGTAGTATCGAAATATTGGTAAAACGAATATATATACGTAAAATCACACTAAATGAATAACGTGAAAAAAGTCACTATATTACCATATTTGAGGATTTTAACTTCAAATCATAGAGAGAGGTTTCGTATTATTTAGATCCAAGAAAAGACATATGACCATGTTGTTTCAAATACAAATGATAAAAATCAATGTGTTTTCATTAGAATTAACTAAAATGTTCCTGATTTTCCGTTTATATTAGCGATGGAAGATGTACACTTAAAACCGCTCTAATCCGGCTGAAACGTCGATATATGCAATAAATACAAAACTTCTCCCCTTTCCAATATCTTACTCAGTATTTTAACGAGAAACAAATAGTTGATTGAAAATGAAGTGTTTAAGGTTAATTTCTAATCAATTATGTGTTTGCATCATTTTTATCGTATATTTAATGAATTAATAGCAATAAACTGAAAACTCACAAAAACGTGGAAAAACAGCAAAATATTGCCTAATTCGATGATATTTTGTTTGTATCACATAAAGGAAAAGGGGATGATAAACGTGAAAATATTGCTGAATTCGATGATTTTTAGTACGAAACAAAATGCAAGAAAACTTGCTTAAAATGCAATTTTTTGCGAAAATCTGAGAATTGAAGGCCAAAGCACATATCGTGATACTACATGAAATAGTATTGAAATATTGGTAAAAATGAATATATTTACGTAATATCAAACTACATCAAAAACGTGAAAAAAGTCATTATTATACCATATTTGAGGATTTTAACTTCGAATCATAGAGCGACGTTTCGTATTTTTTAGACCCTAGAAAAGACGTATAAAGATGTTGCTTCCAATACAAATGATAAAAATCAATGTGTTTTCATTACAATTAACTAAAATGTTAATGATTTTCCGTTTATATTACCGATGGAAGATGTACACGTAAATCTGCTCTAATCCGGCTGAAACGTCGATATATGCAATAAAAACAGAACTTCTCCCCTTTTCAATATCTTACTCAGTATTTTAACGAGAAACAAATAGATGATTGAAAATGAAGTATTTAAGGTTATTTTCTGATCAATTATGTGTTTCCATAATTTTTATCGTATATTTAATGAATTAATAACAATAAACTGAAAATTCACAAAAACGTGGAATAACGGCAAAATATTGCCTAATTCGATGATATTTTGTTTAAATCACATGAAGGAAAAGTGGATGATAAAGGTCAAAATATTGCTAAATTCGATGATTTTTAGTACAAAACAAAATGCAAGAAAACTTGCTTAAAAATGCAAAATTTGCGAAATTCTGAGATTTGAAGGCCAAATCACATATCGTGATAAAACATAAAGTAGTATCGAAATAAAACTTGCTTAAAATGCAATTTTATGCGAAAATCTGAGATTTGAAGGCCAAAGCACATATCGTGATACTACATGAAATAGTATCAAAATATTGGTAAAAATGAATATATTTACGTAAAATCAAACTACATGAAAAACGTGAAAAAAGTCATTATTGTACCAAATTTGAGGATTTTAACTTCGGATCATAGAGCGACGTTTCGTATTTTTATGACCCTAGAAAAGACGTATAAAAATGTAGCTTCCAATGCAAATGATAAAAATCAATGTGTTTTCATTAGAATTAACTAAAATGTTCCTGATTTTCCGTTTATATTACCGATGGAAGATGTACACGTAAAACCGCTCTAATCCGGCTGAAACGTCGATATATGCAATAAAAACAGAACTTCTCCCCTATCCAATATCTTACTCAGTATTTTAACGAGAAACAAATAGTTGATTGAAAATGAAGTGTTTAATTTCTAATCAATTTTTGTATTTGTATCATTTTTATCGTATATATAATGAATTAATAGCAATAAACTGAAAATTCACAAAAACGTGGAAAAACAGCAAAATATTGCCTAATTCGATGATATTTTGTTTATATCACATAAAGGAAAAGGGGATGATAAACGTCAAAACATTGCTGAATTCGATGATTTTTAGTACGAAACAAAAGGCAAGAAAACTTGCTTAAAAATGCAAAATTTGCAAAATTCTGAGATTTGAAGGCCAAATCACATATCGTGAGAAAACATAAAGTAGTATCGAAATATTGGTAAAAACTCATAAAATCACACTACATGAATAACGTGAAAAAAGTCACTATATTACCATATATGAAGATTTCAACTTGAAATCATAGAGCGAGGTTTCGTATTATTTATATCCAAGAAAAGACATATGACAATGTTGTTTCCAATTCAAATGATAAAAATCAATGTGTATTCATTAGAATTAACTAAAATGTTCCTGATTTTCCGTTTATATTACCGATGGAAGATGTACACGTAAAACCGCTCTAATCCGGCTGAAACGTCGATATATGCAATAAAAACAGAACTTCTCCCCTTTCCAATATCTTACTCAGTATTTTAACGAGAAACAAATAGTTGATTGAAAATGAAGTGTTTAAGGTTAATTTCTAATCAATTATGTGTTTGCATCATTTTTATCGTATATTTTATGAATTAAAAGCAATAAACTGAAAACTCAAAAAACGTGGAAAAACAGCAAAATATTGCCTAATTCGATGATATTTTGTTTATATCACATAAAGGAAAAGGGGATGATAAACGTCAAAATATTACTGAATTCGATGATTTTTAGTACGAAACAAAATGAGAGAAAACTTGCTTAAAATGCAATTTTATGCGAAAATCTGAGAATTGAAGGCCAAAGCACATATCGTGATACTACATGAAATAGTATCGAAATATTGGTAAAAATGAATATATTTACGTAATATCAAACTACATCAAAAACGTGAAAAAGTCATTATTATACCAAATTTGAGGATTTTAACTTCGAATCATAGAGCGACATTTCGTATTTTTTAGACCCTAGAAAAGACGTATAAAGATGTTGCTTCCAATACAAATGATAAAAATCAATGTGTTTTCATTAGAATTAACTAAAATGTTCCTGATTTTCCGTTTATATTACCGATGGAAGATGTACACGTAAAACCGCTCTAATCCGGCTGAAACGTCGATATATGCAATAAAAACAGAACATCGCCCCTTTTCAATATCTTACTCAGTATTTTAACGAGAAACAAATAGATGATTGAAAATGAAGTATTTAAGGTTATTTTCTGATCAATTATGTGTTTGCATAATTTTTATCGTATATATAATGAATTAATAACAATAAACTAAAAATTCACAAAAACGTGGAAAAACGGTAAAATATTGCCTAATTCGATGATATTTTGTTTAAATCACATAAAGGAAAAGGGGATGATAAAGGTCAAAATATTGCTAAATTCGATGATTTTTAGTACAAAACAAAATGCAAGAAAACTTGCATAAAAAAGCAAAATTTGCGAAATTCTGAGATTTGAAGGCCAAATCACATATCGTGAGAAAACATAAAGTAGTATCGAAATAAAACTTGCTTAAAATGCAATTTTATGCGAAAATCTGAGATTTGAAGGCCAAAGCACATATCGTGATACTACATGAAATAGTATCGAAATATTGGTAAAAATGAATATATTTACGTAATATCAAACTACATCAAAAACGTGAAAAAAGTCATTATTATACCAAATTTGAGGATTTTAACTTCGAATTATAGAGCGACGTTTCGTATTTTTTAGACCCCTAGAAAAGACGTATAAAGATGTTGCTTCTAATACAAATGATAAAAATCAATGTGTTTTCATTACAATGTGTTTTCATTACTCAGTATTTTAACGAGAAACAAATAGATGACTGAAAATGAAGTATTTAAGGTTATTTTCTAATCAATTATGTGTTTGCATAATTTTTCTCGTATATTTAATGAATTAATAACAATAAACTGAAAATTCACAAAAACGTGGAAAAACGGCAAAATATTGCCTAATTCGATGATATTTTGTTTAAATCACATAAAGGAAAAGGGGATGATAAAGGTCAAAATATTGCTAAATTCGATGATTTTTAGAACAAAACAAAATGCAAGAAAATTTGCTTAAAAATGCAAAATTTGCGAAATTCTGAGATTTGAAGGCCAAAGAAAACATGAAGTAGTATCGAAATATTTGTAAAAACGAATATATATACGTAAAATCACACTACATGAATAACGTGAAAAAAGTCACTATACTACCATATTTGAGGATTTTAACTTCAAATCATAGAGCAAGGTTTCGTATTATTTAGATCCAAGAAAAGACATATAACAATGTTGTTTCAAATGCAAATGATAAAAATCAATGTGTTTTCATTAGAATTAACTAAAATGTTCCTGATTTTCCGTTTATATTACCGATGGAAGATGTACACGTAAAACCACTCTAATCCGGCTGAAACGTCGATATATGCAATAAAAACAGAACTTCTCCCCTTTTCAATATCTTACTCAGTATTTTAACGAGAAACAAATAGATGACTGAAAATGAAGTATTTAAGTTTATTTTCTAATCAATTATGTGTTTGCATAATTTTTCTCGTATATTTAATGAATTAATAACAATAAACTGAAAATTCACATAAACGTGGAAAAACGGCAAAATATTGCCTAATTCGATGATATTTTGTTTAAATCACATAAAGGAAAAGGTAATGATAAAGGTCAAAATATTGCTAAATTCGATGATTTTTAGAACAAAACAAAATGCAAGAAAATTTGCTTAAAAATGCAAAATTTGCGAAATTCTGAGATTGGAGGCCAAATCACATATTGTTAGAAAACATGAAGTAGTATCGAAATATTGGTAAAAACGAATATATATACGTAAAATCACACTACATGAATAACGTGAAAAAAGTCACTATACTACCATATTTGAGGATTTTAACTTCAAATCATAGAGCGAGGTTTCGTATTATTTAGATCCAAGAAAAGACATATAACAATGTTGTTTCAAATGCAAATGATAAAAATCAATGTGTTTTCATTAGAATTAACTAAAAAGTTCCTGATTTTCCGTTTATATTAGCGATGGAAGATATACACTTAAAACCGCTCTAATCCGGCTGAAACGTCGATATATGCAATAAAAACAGAACTTCTCCCCTTTTCAACATCTTACTCAGTATTTTAACGAGAAACAAATAGATGATGGAAAATGAAGTATTTAAGGTTATTTTCTGATCAATTATGTGTTTGCATAATTTTTCTCGTAAATTTAATGAATTAATAACAATAAACTGAAAATTCAAAAAACGTTGAAAAACGGCAAAATATTGCCTAATTCGATGATATTTTGTTTAAATCACATAAAGGAAAAGTGGATGATAATGGTCAAAATATTGCTAAATTCGATGGTTTTTAGTACAAAACAAAATGCAAGAAAACTTCTTAAAAAGGCAAAATTTGCGAAATTCTGAGATTTGAAGGCCAAATCACATATCGTGAGAAAACATGAAGTAGTATCGAAATATTGGTAAAACGAATATATATACGTAAAATCACACTAAATGAATAACGTGAAAAAAGTCACTATATTACCATATTTGAGGATTTTAACTTCAAATCATAGAGAGAGGTTTCGTATTATTTAGATCCAAGAAAAGACATATGACCATGTTGTTTCAAATACAAATGATAAAAATCAATGTGTTTTCATTAGAATTAACTAAAATGTTCCTGATTTTCCGTTTATATTAGCGATGGAAGATGTACACTTAAAACCGCTCTAATCCGGCTGAAACGTCGATATATGCAATAAATACAAAACTTCTCCCCTTTCCAATATCTTACTCAGTATTTTAACGAGAAACAAATAGTTGATTGAAAATGAAGTGTTTAAGGTTAATTTCTAATCAATTATGTGTTTGCATCATTTTTATCGTATATTTAATGAATTAATAGCAATAAACTGAAAACTCACAAAAACGTGGAAAAACAGCAAAATATTGCCTAATTCGATGATATTTTGTTTGTATCACATAAAGGAAAAGGGGATGATAAACGTGAAAATATTGCTGAATTCGATGATTTTTAGTACGAAACAAAATGCAAGAAAACTTGCTTAAAATGCAATTTTTTGCGAAAATCTGAGAATTGAAGGCCAAAGCACATATCGTGATACTACATGAAATAGTATTGAAATATTGGTAAAAATGAATATATTTACGTAATATCAAACTACATCAAAAACGTGAAAAAAGTCATTATTATACCATATTTGAGGATTTTAACTTCGAATCATAGAGCGACGTTTCGTATTTTTTAGACCCTAGAAAAGACGTATAAAGATGTTGCTTCCAATACAAATGATAAAAATCAATGTGTTTTCATTACAATTAACTAAAATGTTAATGATTTTCCGTTTATATTACCGATGGAAGATGTACACGTAAATCTGCTCTAATCCGGCTGAAACGTCGATATATGCAATAAAAACAGAACTTCTCCCCTTTTCAATATCTTACTCAGTATTTTAACGAGAAACAAATAGATGATTGAAAATGAAGTATTTAAGGTTATTTTCTGATCAATTATGTGTTTCCATAATTTTTATCGTATATTTAATGAATTAATAACAATAAACTGAAAATTCACAAAAACGTGGAATAACGGCAAAATATTGCCTAATTCGATGATATTTTGTTTAAATCACATGAAGGAAAAGTGGATGATAAAGGTCAAAATATTGCTAAATTCGATGATTTTTAGTACAAAACAAAATGCAAGAAAACTTGCTTAAAAATGCAAAATTTGCGAAATTCTGAGATTTGAAGGCCAAATCACATATCGTGATAAAACATAAAGTAGTATCGAAATAAAACTTGCTTAAAATGCAATTTTATGCGAAAATCTGAGATTTGAAGGCCAAAGCACATATCGTGATACTACATGAAATAGTATCAAAATATTGGTAAAAATGAATATATTTACGTAAAATCAAACTACATGAAAAACGTGAAAAAAGTCATTATTGTACCAAATTTGAGGATTTTAACTTCGGATCATAGAGCGACGTTTCGTATTTTTATGACCCTAGAAAAGACGTATAAAAATGTAGCTTCCAATGCAAATGATAAAAATCAATGTGTTTTCATTAGAATTAACTAAAATGTTCCTGATTTTCCGTTTATATTACCGATGGAAGATGTACACGTAAAACCGCTCTAATCCGGCTGAAACGTCGATATATGCAATAAAAACAGAACTTCTCCCCTATCCAATATCTTACTCAGTATTTTAACGAGAAACAAATAGTTGATTGAAAATGAAGTGTTTAATTTCTAATCAATTTTTGTATTTGTATCATTTTTATCGTATATATAATGAATTAATAGCAATAAACTGAAAATTCACAAAAACGTGGAAAAACAGCAAAATATTGCCTAATTCGATGATATTTTGTTTATATCACATAAAGGAAAAGGGGATGATAAACGTCAAAACATTGCTGAATTCGATGATTTTTAGTACGAAACAAAAGGCAAGAAAACTTGCTTAAAAATGCAAAATTTGCAAAATTCTGAGATTTGAAGGCCAAATCACATATCGTGAGAAAACATAAAGTAGTATCGAAATATTGGTAAAAACTCATAAAATCACACTACATGAATAACGTGAAAAAAGTCACTATATTACCATATATGAAGATTTCAACTTGAAATCATAGAGCGAGGTTTCGTATTATTTATATCCAAGAAAAGACATATGACAATGTTGTTTCCAATTCAAATGATAAAAATCAATGTGTTTTCATTAGAATTAACTAAAATGTTCCTGATTTTCCGTTTATATTACCGATGGAAGATGTACACGTAAAACCGCTCTAATCCGGCTGAAACGTCGATATATGCAATAAAAACAGAACTTCTCCCCTTTCCAATATCTTACTCAGTATTTTAACGAGAAACAAATAGTTGATTGAAAATGAAGTGTTTAAGGTTAATTTCTAATCAATTATGTGTTTGCATCATTTTTATCGTATATTTTATGAATTAAAAGCAATAAACTGAAAACTCAAAAAACGTGGAAAAACAGCAAAATATTGCCTAATTCGATGATATTTTGTTTATATCACATAAAGGAAAAGGGGATGATAAACGTCAAAATATTACTGAATTCGATGATTTTTAGTACGAAACAAAATGAGAGAAAACTTGCTTAAAATGCAATTTTATGCGAAAATCTGAGAATTGAAGGCCAAAGCACATATCGTGATACTACATGAAATAGTATCGAAATATTGGTAAAAATGAATATATTTACGTAATATCAAACTACATCAAAAACGTGAAAAACTCATTATTATACCAAATTTGAGGATTTTAACTTCGAATCATAGAGCGACATTTCGTATTTTTTAGACCCTAGAAAAGACGTATAAAGATGTTGCTTCCAATACAAATGATAAAAATCAATGTGTTTTCATTAGAATTAACTAAAATGTTCCTGATTTTCCGTTTATATTACCGATGGAAGATGTACACGTAAAACCGCTCTAATCCGGCTGAAACGTCGATATATGCAATAAAAACAGAACATCGCCCCTTTTCAATATCTTACTCAGTATTTTAACGAGAAACAAATAGATGATTGAAAATGAAGTATTTAAGGTTATTTTCTGATCAATTATGTGTTTGCATAATTTTTATCGTATATATAATGAATTAATAACAATAAACTAAAAATTCACAAAAACGTGGAAAAACGGTAAAATATTGCCTAATTCGATGATATTTTGTTTAAATCACATAAAGGAAAAGGGGATGATAAAGGTCAAAATATTGCTAAATTCGATGATTTTTAGTACAAAACAAAATGCAAGAAAACTTGCATAAAAAAGCAAAATTTGCGAAATTCTGAGATTTGAAGGCCAAATCACATATCGTGAGAAAACATAAAGTAGTATCGAAATAAAACTTGCTTAAAATGCAATTTTATGCGAAAATCTGAGATTTGAAGGCCAAAGCACATATCGTGATACTACATGAAATAGTATCGAAATATTGGTAAAAATGAATATATTTACGTAATATCAAACTACATCAAAAACGTGAAAAAAGTCATTATTATACCAAATTTGAGGATTTTAACTTCGAATTATAGAGCGACGTTTCGTATTTTTTAGACCCCTAGAAAAGACGTATAAAGATGTTGCTTCTAATACAAATGATAAAAATCAATGTGTTTTCATTACAATGTGTTTTCATTACTCAGTATTTTAACGAGAAACAAATAGATGACTGAAAATGAAGTATTTAAGGTTATTTTCTAATCAATTATGTGTTTGCATAATTTTTCTCGTATATTTAATGAATTAATAACAATAAACTGAAAATTCACAAAAACGTGGAAAAACGGCAAAATATTGCCTAATTCGATGATATTTTGTTTAAATCACATAAAGGAAAAGGGGATGATAAAGGTCAAAATATTGCTAAATTCGATGATTTTTAGAACAAAACAAAATGCAAGAAAATTTGCTTAAAAATGCAAAATTTGCGAAATTCTGAGATTTGAAGGCCAAAGAAAACATGAAGTAGTATCGAAATATTTGTAAAAACGAATATATATACGTAAAATCACACTACATGAATAACGTGAAAAAAGTCACTATACTACCATATTTGAGGATTTTAACTTCAAATCATAGAGCAAGGTTTCGTATTATTTAGATCCAAGAAAAGACATATAACAATGTTGTTTCAAATGCAAATGATAAAAATCAATGTGTTTTCATTAGAATTAACTAAAATGTTCCTGATTTTCCGTTTATATTACCGATGGAAGATGTACACGTAAAACCACTCTAATCCGGCTGAAACGTCGATATATGCAATAAAAACAGAACTTCTCCCCTTTTCAATATCTTACTCAGTATTTTAACGAGAAACAAATAGATGACTGAAAATGAAGTATTTAAGTTTATTTTCTAATCAATTATGTGTTTGCATAATTTTTCTCGTATATTTAATGAATTAATAACAATAAACTGAAAATTCACATAAACGTGGAAAAACGGCAAAATATTGCCTAATTCGATGATATTTTGTTTAAATCACATAAAGGAAAAGGTAATGATAAAGGTCAAAATATTGCTAAATTCGATGATTTTTAGAACAAAACAAAATGCAAGAAAATTTGCTTAAAAATGCAAAATTTGCGAAATTCTGAGATTGGAGGCCAAATCACATATTGTTAGAAAACATGAAGTAGTATCGAAATATTGGTAAAAACGAATATATATACGTAAAATCACACTACATGAATAACGTGAAAAAAGTCACTATACTACCATATTTGAGGATTTTAACTTCAAATCATAGAGCGAGGTTTCGTATTATTTAGATCCAAGAAAAGACATATAACAATGTTGTTTCAAATGCAAATGATAAAAATCAATGTGTTTTCATTAGAATTAACTAAAAAGTTCCTGATTTTCCGTTTATATTAGCGATGGAAGATATACACTTAAAACCGCTCTAATCCGGCTGAAACGTCGATATATGCAATAAAAACAGAACTTCTCCCCTTTTCAACATCTTACTCAGTATTTTAACGAGAAACAAATAGATGATGGAAAATGAAGTATTTAAGGTTATTTTCTGATCAATTATGTGTTTGCATAATTTTTCTCGTAAATTTAATGAATTAATAACAATAAACTGAAAATTCAAAAAACGTTGAAAAACGGCAAAATATTGCCTAATTCGATGATATTTTGTTTAAATCACATAAAGGAAAAGTGGATGATAATGGTCAAAATATTGCTAAATTCGATGGTTTTTAGTACAAAACAAAATGCAAGAAAACTTCTTAAAAAGGCAAAATTTGCGAAATTCTGAGATTTGAAGGCCAAATCACATATCGTGAGAAAACATGAAGTAGTATCGAAATATTGGTAAAACGAATATATATACGTAAAATCACACTAAATGAATAACGTGAAAAAAGTCACTATATTACCATATTTGAGGATTTTAACTTCAAATCATAGAGAGAGGTTTCGTATTATTTAGATCCAAGAAAAGACATATGACCATGTTGTTTCAAATACAAATGATAAAAATCAATGTGTTTTCATTAGAATTAACTAAAATGTTCCTGATTTTCCGTTTATATTAGCGATGGAAGATGTACACTTAAAACCGCTCTAATCCGGCTGAAACGTCGATATATGCAATAAATACAAAACTTCTCCCCTTTCCAATATCTTACTCAGTATTTTAACGAGAAACAAATAGTTGATTGAAAATGAAGTGTTTAAGGTTAATTTCTAATCAATTATGTGTTTGCATCATTTTTATCGTATATTTAATGAATTAATAGCAATAAACTGAAAACTCACAAAAACGTGGAAAAACAGCAAAATATTGCCTAATTCGATGATATTTTGTTTGTATCACATAAAGGAAAAGGGGATGATAAACGTGAAAATATTGCTGAATTCGATGATTTTTAGTACGAAACAAAATGCAAGAAAACTTGCTTAAAATGCAATTTTTTGCGAAAATCTGAGAATTGAAGGCCAAAGCACATATCGTGATACTACATGAAATAGTATTGAAATATTGGTAAAAAATGAATATATTTACGTAATATCAAACTACATCAAAAACGTGAAAAAAGTCATTATTATACCATATTTGAGGATTTTAACTTCGAATCATAGAGCGACGTTTCGTATTTTTTAGACCCTAGAAAAGACGTATAAAGATGTTGCTTCCAATACAAATGATAAAAATCAATGTGTTTTCATTACAATTAACTAAAATGTTAATGATTTTCCGTTTATATTACCGATGGAAGATGTACACGTAAAACTGCTCTAATCCGGCTGAAACGTCGATATATGCAATAAAAACAGAACTTCTCCCCTTTTCAATATCTTACTCAGTATTTTAACGAGAAACAAATAGATGATTGAAAATGAAGTATTTAAGGTTATTTTCTGATCAATTATGTGTTTCCATAATTTTTATCGTATATTTAATGAATTAATAACAATAAACTGAAAATTCACAAAAACGTGGAATAACGGCAAAATATTGCCTAATTCGATGATATTTTGTTTAAATCACATGAAGGAAAAGTGGATGATAAAGGTCAAAATATTGCTAAATTCGATGATTTTTAGTACAAAACAAAATGCAAGAAAACTTGCTTAAAAATGCAAAATTTGCGAAATTCTGAGATTTGAAGGCCAAATCACATATCGTGATAAAACATAAAGTAGTATCGAAATAAAACTTGCTTAAAATGCAATTTTATGCGAAAATCTGAGATTTGAAGGCCAAAGCACATATCGTGATACTACATGAAATAGTATCAAAATATTGGTAAAAATGAATATATTTACGTAAAATCAAACTACATGAAAAACGTGAAAAAAGTCATTATTGTACCAAATTTGAGGATTTTAACTTCGGATCATAGAGCGACGTTTCGTATTTTTATGACCCTAGAAAAGACGTATAAAGATGTTGCTTCCAATACAAATGATAAAAATCAATGTGTTTTCATTACAATTAACTAAAATGTTAATGATTTTCCGTTTATATTACCGATGGAAGATGTACACGTAAAACTGCTCTAATCCGGCTGAAACGTCGATATATGCAATAAAAACAGAACTTCTCCCCTTTTCAATATCTTACTCAGTATTTTAACGAGAAACAAATAGATGATTGAAAATGAAGTATTTAAGGTTATTTTCTGATCAATTATGTGTTTCCATAATTTTTATCGTATATTTAATGAATTAATAACAATAAACTGAAAATTCACAAAAACGTGGAATAATGGCAAAATATTGCCTAATTCGATGATATTTTGTTTAAATCACATGAAGGAAAAGTGGATGATAAAGGTCAAAATATTGCTAAATTCGATGATTTTTAGTACAAAACAAAATGCAAGAAAACTTGCTTAAAAATGCAAAATTTGCGAAATTCTGAGATTTGAAGGCCAAATCACATATCGTGATAAAACATAAAGTAGTATCGAAATAAAACTTGCTTAAAATGCAATTTTATGCGAAAATCTGAGATTTGAAGGCCAAAGCACATATCGTGATACTACATGAAATAGTATCAAAATATTGGTAAAAATGAATATATTTACGTAAAATCAAACTACATGAAAAACGTGAAAAAAGTCATTATTGTACCAAATTTGAGGATTTTAACTTCGGATCATAGAGCGACGTTTCGTATTTTTATGACCCTAGAAAAGACGTATAAAAATGTAGCTTCCAATGCAAATGATAAAAATCAATGTGTTTTCATTAGAATTAACTAAAATGTTCCTGATTTTCCGTTTATATTACCGATGGAAGATGTACACGTAAAACCGCTCTAATCCGGCTGAAACGTCGATATATGCAATAAAAACAGAACTTCTCCCCTATCCAATATCTTACTCAGTATTTTAACGAGAAACAAATAGTTGATTGAAAATGTAGTGTTTAATTTCTAATCAATTTTGTATTTGTATCATTTTTATCGTATATATAATGAATTAATAGCAATAAACTGAAAATTCACAAAAACGTGGAAAAACAGCAAAATATTGCCTAATTCGATGATATTTTGTTTATATCACATAAAGGAAAAGGGGATGATAAACGTCAAAACATTGCTGAATTCGATGATTTTTAGTACGAAACAAAAGGCAAGAAAACTTGCTTAAAAATGCAAAATTTGCAAAATTCTGAGATTTGAAGGCCAAATCACATATCGTGAGAAAACATAAAGTAGTATCGAAATATTGGTAAAAACTCATAAAATCACACTACATGAATAACGTGAAAAAAGTCACTATATTACCATATATGAAGATTTCAACTTGAAATCATAGAGCGAGGTTTCGTATTATTTATATCCAAGAAAAGACATATGATAATGTTGTTTCCAATTCAAATGATAAAAATCAATGTGTTTTCATTAGAATTAACTAAAATGTTCCTGATTTTCCGTTTATATTACCGATGGAAGATGTACACGTAAAACCGCTCTAATCCGGCTGAAACGTCGATATATGCAATAAAAACAGAACTTCTCCCCTTTCCAATATCTTACTCAGTATTTTAACGAGAAACAAATAGTTGATTGAAAATGAAGTGTTTAAGGTTAATTTCTAATCAATTATGTGTTTGCATCATTTTTATCGTATATTTTATGAATTAAAAGCAATAAACTGAAAACTCAAAAAACGTGGAAAAACAGCAAAATATTGCCTAATTCGATGATATTTTGTTTATATCACATAAAGGAAAAGGGGATGATAAACGTCAAAATATTACTGAATTCGATGATTTTTAGTACGAAACAAAATGAGAGAAAACTTGCTTAAAATGCAATTTTATGCGAAAATCTGAGAATTGAAGGCCAAAGCACATATCGTGATACTACATGAAATAGTATCGAAATATTGGTAAAAATGAATATATTTACGTAATATCAAACTACATCAAAAACGTGAAAAAGTCATTATTATACCAAATTTGAGGATTTTAACTTCGAATCATAGAGCGACATTTCGTATTTTTTAGACCCTAGAAAAGACGTATAAAGATGTTGCTTCCAATACAAATGATAAAAATCAATGTGTTTTCATTAGAATTAACTAAAATGTTCCTGATTTTCCGTTTATATTACCGATGGAAGATGTACACGTAAAACCGCTCTAATCCGGCTGAAACGTCGATATATGCAATAAAAACAGAACATCGCCCCTTTTCAATATCTTACTCAGTATTTTAACGAGAAACAAATAGATGATTGAAAATGAAGTATTTAAGGTTATTTTCTGATCAATTATGTGTTTGCATAATTTTTATCGTATATATAATGAATTAATAACAATAAACTAAAAATTCACAAAAACGTGGAAAAACGGTAAAATATTGCCTAATTCGATGATATTTTGTTTAAATCACATAAAGGAAAAGGGGATGATAAAGGTCAAAATATTGCTAAATTCGATGATTTTTAGTACAAAACAAAATGCAAGAAAACTTGCATAAAAAAGCAAAATTTGCGAAATTCTGAGATTTGAAGGCCAAATCACATATCGTGAGAAAACATAAAGTAGTATCGAAATAAAACTTGCTTAAAATGCAATTTTATGCGAAAATCTGAGATTTGAAGGCCAAAGCACATATCGTGATACTACATGAAATTGTATCGAAATATTGGTAAAAATGAATATATTTACGTAATATCAAACTACATCAAAAACGTGAAAAAAGTCATTATTATACCAAATTTGAGGATTTTAACTTCGAATTATAGAGCGACGTTTCGTATTTTTTAGACCCCTAGAAAAGACGTATAAAGATGTTGCTTCTAATACAAATGATAAAAATCAATGTGTTTTCATTACAATGTGTTTTCATTACTCAGTATTTTAACGAGAAACAAATAGATGACTGAAAATGAAGTATTTAAGGTTATTTTCTAATCAATTATGTGTTTGCATAATTTTTCTCGTATATTTAATGAATTAATAACAATAAACTGAAAATTCACAAAAACGTGGAAAAACGGCAAAATATTGCCTAATTCGATGATATTTTGTTTAAATCACATAAAGGAAAAGGGGATGATAAAGGTCAAAATATTGCTAAATTCGATGATTTTTAGAACAAAACAAAATGCAAGAAAATTTGCTTAAAAATGCAAAATTTGCGAAATTCTGAGATTTGAAGGCCAAAGAAAACATGAAGTAGTATCGAAATATTTGTAAAAACGAATATATATACGTAAAATCACACTACATGAATAACGTGAAAAAAGTCACTATACTACCATATTTGAGGATTTTAACTTCAAATCATAGAGCAAGGTTTCGTATTATTTAGATCCAAGAAAAGACATATAACAATGTTGTTTCAAATGCAAATGATAAAAATCAATGTGTTTTCATTAGAATTAACTAAAATGTTCCTGATTTTCCGTTTATATTACCGATGGAAGATGTACACGTAAAACCACTCTAATCCGGCTGAAACGTCGATATATGCAATAAAAACAGAACTTCTCCCCTTTTCAATATCTTACTCAGTATTTTAACGAGAAACAAATAGATGACTGAAAATGAAGTATTTAAGTTTATTTTCTAATCAATTATGTGTTTGCATAATTTTTCTCGTATATTTAATGAATTAATAACAATAAACTGAAAATTCACATAAACGTGGAAAAACGGCAAAATATTGCCTAATTCGATGATATTTTGTTTAAATCACATAAAGGAAAAGGTAATGATAAAGGTCAAAATATTGCTAAATTCGATGATTTTTAGAACAAAACAAAATGCAAGAAAATTTGCTTAAAAATGCAAAATTTGCGAAATTCTGAGATTGGAGGCCAAATCACATATTGTTAGAAAACATGAAGTAGTATCGAAATATTGGTAAAAACGAATATATATACGTAAAATCACACTACATGAATAACGTGAAAAAAGTCACTATACTACCATATTTGAGGATTTTAACTTCAAATCATAGAGCGAGGTTTCGTATTATTTAGATCCAAGAAAAGACATATAACAATGTTGTTTCAAATGCAAATGATAAAAATCAATGTGTTTTTATTAGAATTAACTAAAATGTTCCTGATTTTCCGTTTATATTACCAATGGAAGATGTACACGTAAAACCGCTCTAATCCGGCTAAAAAGCGTCGATATATGCAATAAAAACAGAACTTCTCCCCTTTTCAATATCTTACTCAGTATTTTAACGAGAAACAAATAGATGACTGAAAATGAAGTATTTAAGGTTATTTTCTGATCAATTATGTGTTTGCATAATTTTTCTCGTATATTTAATGAATTAATAACAATAAACTGAAAATTCACAAAAACGTGGAAAAACGGCAAAATATTGCCTAATTCGATGGTATTTTGTTTAAGTCACATAAAGGAAAAGGGGATGCTGGAGGAGGCACTACATCTCAGGAGGGAGGGGCCACCTAGACACTCGCCTTACCCCAGGTCAGGAGGGAACCTTAGGAGTTCAGGAGGAGCGAGGACGGGTGGGGACTCTCCCAAGAGTAGCGTGCCCGATGAAGTAACCCGGTTCAAGAGCTCAAGGGACGCGGGGAGAAAGCCCCAAGCTGTGATCAGTGGACCTAGCTCGGGAGCAAGTGCTGCAGTCCCGGACTCGACGACAGGGAGTCCGAGGAGGACCCAGGGGACCTCTGCAAGTGGTACCGCCAGAGGGACTGGCGAGTGGCCGCCCAGGGGAGGCCGTCGATGTTTCAACTGTGGTGTGAGAGGACATTATGCCCGCGAGTGTGAGGAGCACCAAAACAATATAGGACTAATGTTGGAAGAGGAGAGAGTGTTTGTTCACACCCCATATTATAGTGGACCCAACGTGAATGGATGGGAAATGAAGTTGGGTGAACATCCCTTCGTTTTCGGGGCCAACGTGAAGTTTAGAAAGTCAGACCCAGTGGGGGTTGCCGTTCTTCGAGATACAGGTGCTGACATAAGTATGGTAACCGGGAGTATTCTCCCCAAGTAATTTAATGATTCACCTATGAGAGTGGTGAGGATACGCAGTGTGGGGGAGGAATACAGGTTGCCACTTCACGAAGTACAGCTGATTGCCGACTGCGGAGTCGAGAAAGCTATAGTAGCTGTAGCCCCTAAGTTACTCCTAGAGCATGTACAGATGGTGCTGGGTAATGACCTCGGAGGAGGCAGGATATAACCCGATTGGGCCAGGAGTGCCTATGTTGCAAGCAGCGGTACAACCCTGCCAGGTGAGGTATCGGTCGTTCCAGATGGTAGTGAGGAAGCCGACTTCGCCAGGGGAAACGTCGCCAGAGACGACGACAACGAGGGCGAGAGTGCAGAGAGGTCGTCGGAGGTCGTGGAAAACCCCGACGGGGACTCCGACTAAGCCTGATGATGCGTGTGAAGGAGTGGCGAGGAGCAGCTGTACAAACGCCTGGGGCGGTGAAGAGGCTGCAGACCGCACTCCCTCCACACAGAAACGTGAATAAAGTAAGCTCAGTGGATGAGCGAACGGCAGTGAGGGGCAGAGTGGAGGAGCCACGACGCAGTGCACCCTATGCCGGCCAGATGAATAGTGGTAGGTGCAAGATGAACCACCGTGGTGAGGTGAGCCACAGGGAGGTGGATGAGCCCAACCACGAACCGAAGTAGACGTCTGCAGGGAAGAGAATCTCATGGAGGAGTGAAAATGTTCGTCGGGAACGAAAGAGCGAATGGTATAGGAAAGGCAATACGAAGAAAGCAGGGAATAGGTACACTCAGGGTAGGCGCCAGCCTAACCAGAGGGGCATTGGGCCATCGCAAAAGCCTAGTGTGGAAGAGAGGAAGCTGCTGGATGGAGTACAGGTGACAAGTGCCACTGTGAGGAGACAACGCACCTATGGGAGAAGAGGAACCGAGAAGAGAGAAGATTGGCGAAGAGATCATGAGGGGAAACATGGAGTACCTGTAGGACGCAGTGGAAGTGCAAGACTATTTCGGAGTGCACGACACAGTGGAGGCGCTGCATGCACTGAATCTTATAGTGGTAACGAGCCGTTGGAGTACACTCATAGCCACGGAGAGAAGATTTCTTGTAGGTGTTCAGGGAACGCCCATCACACCCGGTCCTATGCGAGGTGGAGATATAAGGAGGCAAGTGACTGGCAAGGTGGTACGAGCCACGTCACCAACTGGAGGAGTGACACTTCAGGAACGGAGGGAGCAAGAGTATAGGTTGCCCTCTTGAGTGCTGCTCTTCCGATATGACTCTTATTTTAAGGGGAGGGGTATGTTACGGTGCCCTCTCCTATTTCTTTCGTTTGCCCGCTTTAAGAGTCATATCAGCTCTCCCTACTGATTCTCTGAGGTTCAGGGAGTCTATTGATATATGTGGCGACCAGACCGGCTGCAAGTTAAGGGAGAAAGTTATATTATAAGTTGTAAGTAAGGGGAAATTGGCGCCCTGATATAAAATGAAAGAGTATCCCCTACTGCAGATGTGACCTTTTGGAAGGGACACTAGCCGATCGCGGATTGGCCGACTTAGGTCGCGGGCGACCAATCAGGGCCCGCCCTGACGTCACCGAGTGCCCAAGGCGGCGCCAACGTCAGAGTTGACCTGACTGAAGGCGAGAGGACGCACCTCGGTCTGCGCTCAAGGATTTGAGGCTCAACAAGCCTTTCTTAGTGGATCAGAGCTGGCTATCGCAGCCCATCTCACGTATTGGAGACCCCGCGCTTCTGGGAAGCAAAAAGGAACCAAGTTTATTGAGCAAAAGAGTACCAAACTTGGAAAATATTCGGCGACGACGCTGGGCGGCGACGCTGGACGTTGAGGGCCTGGAAAGATGTGGCGGGCAAGCCTAGCTGTGACCGGGTCACATCCACTGAGGGTTTTGGAAGGATGACACCGTTCCTAGGACAAGGAGCAACGCCTTGTGGAAGGGGCGAGTGTGGGAAAATAGTGACTGGCTCAGTGCCCATCGATGAACCAGGATTGGGGTAGCTGAATCTCAGGGATTGGAACGGCGACGACGCGAAGGCTCCACGTCACCTGAGGACCTGTGGAACGTTCCTGGATCGTCAAGGATCGACTCAGGAAGCATGGGAACCTCACACCATCGAGGGACAGGCGTCGTGAGCCAGGAATGTAAGGTAGATCATTTTCCCTCCCATTACCCCTTGTGTGAGTAGGCTAGTTAAGCCACAATATTTACTTATGTATGTGGCAATAGGACATTAATACTTTAGTAGTAGAATAGGCTGCAAGGCAGCTTGTGTCCAGGACTGTCAGAGGGAACAGTGTGTATGGATGGCAGGACAGTGAAGAAGAGGCGCCGACGTAGTGAAGAGACCCTCCTGTGAGAGAGTGTGGGACTCCTGTCTTTCTGCCCAGTTGAAGGAGTGTTGGAGGTCGTGGAAGAAGAGGCTGACGATCTCCAGACTTATTATCCTTATTTTCATATTCATGTATTACTTGTGATTGTATGTGTGTTCATGTAATTTGCGTCAGTAAATTCACACATTTTATCATTGTGTTTAAGTGTGCCTCCATTTACATATTTCGCTATGAGCATACACGAAGGTTATCATAGTACCACCTAGGGAACACTACGTTCTCCATAGAAGTTCTTATTACCTGGAGAGTGGTAAAGACAGCACGGACCTATATTAAAGTGTACCCTTAGCCATCCGATCAGTATCAGTGCCTGAATGGTGGCAACTAGTAACGTGGTGGCTAGAGAGAGGTAAAGCCACACAGACCTTCCTGGGAGAGTACCCTGGGCCGACAGTCTAGTAGCAGATCTATGGGAGTAGCAATCTTCTAGCTACAAACAATATATAATACACCCACTGAACTGCATTGCTGGGGTGCAGATATAATAACCCAGCTGGCGACCTTGTTAAGAAGAAGATAGAGAAGACAGGCGGGAAAGGAGTTCCTGTAACGTTTTTGTCTGGCAGGCAAGACTCAGGGAGGTTATTGTTATAAGGTCAGCCTGAGTCTTCCTTCACTCCTCCACGGGTCTAGGCCGGAACTGTTAACAGCAGTTTCCCCGTGTTTGACTGAAGGGCTTCCAGGGTGAATCAGTGGCACCCCCCCTTTTGTGGTGGAAGCAAAGACCTGCAGAGGTGGGCATTGTGGGTCCTCTCTTGTGTGACCAAGGAGACTCCGGTGAATCCTGGGAGTCAGAGGGGCTGAGTATCCGGCCTTTTGAGCCCCTAGCAGCTGAGTGCTAGCAGAGCCCCGGCCCACCCCCACGTGACAATATATATTTTAACAGAAGTGCTAGCTTGATATGAAAAGCTGAATTAGTTACATTTTGGAGAGAGATTTTATGCCTGAAGATGTCATAGAGAACAACATTGATGTCTTAGAGAACAACCTTGATGAACAAAGGTGAGTTAGAGATTACCTTTGTTGACTCTGAGATTAATTTTGATGAACGGTGATATCTTACAGAACGACTTTGATGATTGAGATTAACTTTGATGACTTAGAGATTAACTTTTGAGGATAATAGAATACCTTTTGATGTCTCTGAAATTAACTTTGATGACTTTGAGAATAAATTTAATGAACGAAAATGAGTTAGAGATTACCTTTAATGACTCTGAGAATAACGTTTGATAACTCTGAGAAAACCTTTTCATGACTCTGAGAATAACCTTGATGACTGAGAATAACTTTGATGATTGAGATTAACTTTTGTTGGCTCTGAGAATAATTTTTTGATAGCTGTAAGAATAATATTTGATGTCTTAGAATAACTTTTGATGACTCTGAGAATAACTTTTGAGGACGCGAGTAGTATTTTGATATCTCAGAGAATAACTTTTGAGGACATAAGTAGTATTTTGACGTCTTTGAGTGTGTCTTATTAATGTCTTTGGGTGTGTCCTTGATGTATCGAAGAGTAACTTTAGAGTCTGAGAATAGCTATTGATGTCTTTGAGAATGTCTTTTGAGTGATGTTTCGAAGAGTATTTTTGGTGTCTCTGAGTGTGTCCTTGGCTATATTTCTTACTTAACGACACTTAATTTTAGTTACTAATGTAATGAAAGAAGTCACATTTGACTATTTTTAGCGACGTAAAAGGTTACTTTAGTTAAGAACTGTGTTGGAAAGAGGCTACACTTGACTGTTTTCAGTTGAGAGCAGTGTTATTTCAGTCAAGGAGTGACAAGCAAACATGATGAAAGTGACTATTTTTAGTTGACTGACGAATACTTTTAGTTAAAAAAGACAAAAATCATGATGAGCATGGCTGTTTTCAGTTGGTTGAGGAATAATTTTAGTTAAGCATTGACAAGGAAACATGAACATGGTTATTTTCTGTTGATGGGCGAATAAGTTTAGTTGGGAAATGATGAAAGTGACTATTTTTTAGTTGATTGACTATGGATAAAATGAGTTATGAGCAGTGTTGGAAAGAAATATTGACGTACATTTCCAAATAAAAACTGTGTGACTGACAACATTTATTGGGGAACTGTATTGCTGTTGATAATATTTGACAAAGAACTAGTTACTGAATGGAAGAAACAATTGGTTTAAAGGAAACAAAGCACATAAAAAATTGAGAAAATGTAAGGGAATGAACACAGTGAACATAAGGGGAATATGATAAAGAACACAGAAAATATATGGGGAACATGACAAAGAACACACAGAACATGTAAGAGAAGGTGATGAACACAGGGAACATGACAAAGAACACAGAGAACATTGAGAATATGATAAAGAACACAGTGAACATACGGGGAACATGACGAAGAACACACAGAACATGTAAGAGAAGGTGGTGAACACACTGAACATACGGGGAACATGACAAAAAACACACAGAACATGTAAGAGAAGGTGATGAACACAGGGAACATGACAAAGAACACAGAGAACATTGAGAATATGATAAAGAACACAATGAACATACGGGGAGCATGACAAAAGTACAGAAAAATGGAGAAACAGGTAAAAAACATGGAATGGGCATTTGGAAGGATATTTTAAGAACATGGAGAGAATATGCAAATAAGGTACGATTATTGAACATGTAAGAGATAAGTTTGGATCTGAGCAAGATGAAAAGTTGAAGGGAGTTGGGGAAGGTAAGGGGGAGGTAAAGGGTGAAAGGTAAGGGAGGGTAAAGGTAAGGTGAGATATCTGACCGTGTAATTATTGCTTTGTTGACTAAACAAAAGGTATTGAAGTAAGGTGCGATCTGACCACGTGAATATTAGCACGTTAGTGATTATTTTCATAGCTGAGTACAAAAGGGTATTAAAGGACAGGATTTGTTTACTTTTGATAGACCGAAGAAGGCCTTGATCTGAATTAAATTTGATGAACTAGAGCAGGGGACGCGAGAGTTGAAGCCCGTTTTATGTCTTGATTTACTTTACTATGTTAGAAATAGTGATCTTAAATCTCAGGGGGTTGGGTCTCATAATAAAGAACATGTACAAATGATCTAAGCAAGGAATGAGAGTTAAAACTCGGTAACTGCACTGGCTTTATTTACTACATCTGAAATAACTACGTTTTAAATTTTAAGGGATTTGGTTAGATACTAAAGGCAACTAATGCGGAGAACAATAGTTGGAGTTAAGTAATTTGCTTTTGATTTATTTTACGAGGGTCAGAAAATGTAGTTGGGGTTTTAAATCTCTGGGGATTTGGACTGATTGTAGTGAAATTACAGGAGCAAACTAAGGCAGGGGACGAGAGTTGGAGCTTGGTAATTATTTTGATCTTATTTATTAAGTCTGAAATACTGCAGGTTTAAATTTCTGTAGAATTGATGGATTATTAACGAAGATACGAGATGGAGCTAAGGGATGGAGCGGAGGACAAGAGTTGGAGCTCGGTAAATGTGTTATCTTTACTTACTGTATCTGAAATACAGAAGGGGTTTAAATTTCAGGAAAAATTTTCAGGTATTAACGAAGATATGAGAGGTAACTAAGGTAAGGGACAGGAGCTAGAGTTCGTTAACTGTGATTTTTTATTTACTCAGAAGTATGGCAGGTTTAAATTTCCGGAAAATTGATGGGTTATTAACGAAGATTCGAGATGGGGCTAAAGCAGAGGACAAGAGCTACAGTTCAGTAATTGTGTTATCTTTACTTACTGTGTCTGAAATACAGAGGGGGATTAAATATCAGGAAAATTGTTCAGGTGTTAACGAAGATATGAGAAAGAATTAAAGTAGGGGACAGGAGCTAGAATTCGTTAACCGTGCTTTCTCTATTTACTCAGTTAGAAGTATGACGGGTTTAAATTTCAGGAAAATTGAAGGGTTATTAAAGAAGATACGAGAGGAAGCTACCCAGCAAACACAAATCATCTACACAACGTTCGCCTATCTCTTCCCATAGGTGTGGGAATGATTTGCATTGAGAATGGTGCAGGAGAGCCTTTGAGAAACTTTTACTCAAAAAATCCAAACACAAAGGTTTAATTATAAATTGTTTTTCTACAAGTATTTTCTTCCAAATGTAAAACAAATAGTTCTTACATGTTTAAATATAAAATTTATGGTGTTTTTTTGTAAAATTCATTAATAAATTGTGAATGATATATATTGGCTGTGTGAAACCTTTAAAATCCATTTAGTTATAATATGAACAGAAAAAAGTAGTTTTCCAAATTTTCTAAAAATCGCTCTTTTTAACACAATTTGACTCCTTATGCATTCCACTAAACACTAATATCATGTTTAAATATATAATTTATGTATTATTCCCTAAGATAATTTATATAAATTATAAAAGTTGCTGGAAAGTGGTGAGAAAGAATCTGAAAACGTTTTGTTGTCTTATATTGGCGTGTTCTTATTAACTAGAGTGAGTAAGAGTGAGCGAGAGTGGGTAAGAGTGAGTAAGAGTGACTGAAGGTGAGTGAGAGTGCCAGAGAGTGTGTAAGTGTGAGTAAGAGTGAGTATAAGTAAGAGTGACTGAGAGTGAGTAAGAGTGACAGAGTGAGTAAGAGTGAGAGTAAGGGTGACAGAATGAGTAAGAGTGAGAGTAAAGTGATTGAGAGTAAGGGTAAGTATGAGAGTTAGAGTGAGAGTAAGAGTGATTGAGAGTTAGTGAGAGTAAGAGTGATTGAGAGTAAGAGTGATTGAGAGTAAGAGTGATTGAGAGTAAGAGTGATTGAGAGTAAGAGTGATTGGGAGTAAGAGTGTTTGGGAGTAAGAGTAAGAGTGAGAGTAAGAGTAAGAATGAGAATAAGAGTGATTGAGAGTAAGAGTGATTGGGAGTAAGAGTAAGAGTAAGAATGAGAGTAGGAGTGATTGAGAGTAGGAGTGATTGGGAGTAGGAGTGATTGGGAGTAAGAGTGATTGAGAGTAAGAGTAATTGAGAGTAAGAGTATGAGAGTAAGAGTGAGAGAGTGAGTATGAATGGGTAAGGGTGACTGAGAGTGAGTAAGAGTGACAGAGTAAGAATGACAGAGTAAGAGTGATAGAGAGTAAGAGTGACAGAGAGTAAGAGTGACAGAGTAAGAGTGACAGAGTAAGAGTGACAGAGAGTAAGAGTGACAGAGAGTAAGAGTGACAGAGAGTAAGAGTGACAGAGTAAGAGTGAGTATGAGAGTGAGTAAGGATGACTGAGAGAAAGAGTGAGTAATAGTGCGTAAGAGTGATTGAGAGTTAGAGTGAGAGTAAGAGTGATTGAGAGTTAGTGAGAGTAAGAGTGATTGAGAGTAAGAGTGATTGAGAGTAAAAGTGATTGAGAGTAAGAGTGATTGAGAGTAAGAGTGATTGGGAGTAAGAGTGATTGAGAGTAAGAGTGATTGGGAGTAAGAGTGATTGGGAGTAGGAGTAAGAATGAGAATAAGAGTGATTGAGAGTAAGAGTGAGTAAGAGTAAGAATGAGAGTAGGAGTGATTGAGAGTAAGAGTGATTGAGAGTAAGAGTGATTGAGAGTAAGAGTGGTTGGGAGTAAGAGTGATTGGAAGTAAGAGTAAGAGTGAGAGTAAGAGTAAGAATGAGAATAAGAGTGATTGAGAGTAAGAGTGATTGGGAGTAAGAGTAAGAGTAAGAATGAGAGTAGGAGTGATTGAGAGTAGGAGTGATTGGGAGTAGGAGTGATTGGGAGTAAGAGTGATTGAGAGTAGGAGTAATTGAGAGTAAGAGTATGAGAGTAAGAGTGAGAGAGTGAGTATGAATGGGTAAGGGTGACTGAGAGTGAGTAAGAATGACAGAGTAAGAGTGACAGAGAGTAAGAGTGACAGAGAGTAAGAGTGACAGAGAGTAAGAGTGACAGAGAGTAAGAGTGACAGAGAGTAAGAGTGACAGAGTAAGAGTGACAGAGTAAGAGTGACAGAGAGTAAGAGTGACAGAGAGTAAGAGTGACAGAGAGTAAGAGTGACAGAGAAAGAGTGAGTATGAGAGTGAGTAAGGATGACTGAGAGTAAGAGTGAGTAATAGTGCGTAAGAGTGATTGAGAGTAAGAGTAAGTAATAGTGTGTAAGAGTGATTGAGAGTAAGAGTGAGTAATAGTGTGTAAGAGTGATTGAGAGTGAGAGTGATTATGAGAGAGTTAAGAGTGTGAGGTGTGAGAGGGTAGCAGGCCAGGGAGGCAGGATGTGTGGTCACAGACAGCCTAGGCCTCGTGATCTCTAATGTTGGTTTTTATATATATGTTGGATTTTTTGTCCTGTTTCAAATTATAATTATTTAGCAGGAATGTAATAAGATATTGCACAGTATTAATGTGACAATAATATATGCATTATTTCCTTGATAATCAAACTTGTTGTTCAAAGATAATATACAATCTTTGAAGGAAACATTTTGAGAGCGCGAGCTGGCAACACTGTTCTGGTGGTGAGAGAGACATGGTTAGTTGTGCTCAGACCTTCAGTGGTGAAGGGTGTGTCCCAGCTGGCCGCCACCCGCCACCCACCACCAGCCGCCACCCGCCACCACCCACCACCAGCTGCCACCTGCCACCACCCACCACCAGCCGCCACCCGCCACCACCCACCACCAGTCGCCACCCGCCACCAGCCACCGCCACCCACCACCGCCACTCACCACCCGCCGCCACCACCCACCACCAGCCGCCACCCGCCACCAGCCACCGCCACCCACCACCGCCACCCGCCGCCACCACCCACCACCACCAGCCGCCGCCGCCACCACCACCCACCACCACTGCCGCCACCACCACCCATCACCGCCGCCGCCACCACCACCACCGCCGCCACCACCCATCACCGCCGCCGCCGCCACCACCCACCACAGCCGCCGCCGCCACCACCACCCACCACCACCGCCGCCACCACCCATCACCGCCGCCGCCACCACCACCCACCACCACCGCCGCCACCACCCATCACCGCCGCCGCCGCCACCACCCACCACAGCCGCCGCCTACACCACCGCCACCACCCACCACAGCCGCCACCACCACCCACCACCACCACCACCACCCACCACCGCCGCCACCACCAGCCGCCACAAGCCGCCACCGCCCGCCACCGCCCGCCACCAGCCGCCATCACCACCACCACCACCACCAGCCGCCATCACCGCCACCAGCCGCCACCAGCCGCCACCAGCTGCCACCACCACCAGCCGCCACCACCACCACCACCAGCCGCCATCACCGCCACCAGCTGCCACCACCACCAGCCGCCATCACCGCCACCAGCTGCCACCACCACCAGCCGCCATCACCGCCACCAGCTGCCACCACCACCAGCCGCCACCACCAGCCGCCACCACCGCCACCACCACCTGCCACCAGCCGCCACCACCGCCCGCTATCAGCCGTCACCGCCCGTTGCCACAGTCGCCACCGCAAGCCGCCACCGCCAGCCGCCACCAGCCCCCCCCACCGCCGATCGTCACCACCCATCACAGCCGCCGCCGCCCGCCACCGCCCGCCACCGCCCGCCACCACCCACCACAGCCGCCACCACCCACCACCCGCCACTACCACCCACCACCACCAGCCGCCTCCGCCACCCACCACCCGCCGCCACCACCCACCACCACCAGCCGCCGCCGCCACCACCACCCACCACCACCGCTGCCACCACCCACCACTACCAGCCGCCACCGCCACCACCACCACCCACCACCACCCACCACCACCGCCGCCACCACCCACCACCGCCAGCCGCCACCACTCATCACAGACGCCGCCACCCGCCACCGCCGCCACTGTCCGCCACCGCCGCCATTGTCCGCCACCGCCGCCACTGTCCGCCACTGTCCGCCCGCCGCCACCACTGTCCGCCCGCCGCCACCACTGTCCGCCCGCCGCCACCACTGTCCGCCCGCCGCCACCACTGTCCGCCCGCCGCCTCCACTGTCCGCCCGCCGCCTCCACTGTCCGCCCGCCGCCTCCACTGTCCGCCCGCCGCCTCCACTGTCCGCCCGCCGCCACCACTGTCCGCCCGCCACCGCCACTGTTCACCCGCCGCCGCCACTGTCCGCCCGCCGCCGCCACTGTCCGCCCACCGCCGCCAATGTCCGCCCGCCGCCGCCACTGTCCGCCCGCCGCCACTGTCCACCACCGCCGCCAAAGCCGCCACGGTCCGCCCGCCGCCACTATCCGCCATTGTCCGCCCGCCGCCACTGTCCGCCCGCCGCCACTGTCCGCCCGCCGCCACTATCCGCCACCGCCGCCACTGTCCTCCCGCCGCCACTGTCCGCCCGCCGCCACTGTCCGCCCGCCGCCGCCCTGTCCGCCCGCCGCCACTGTCCGCCCGCCGCCACTATCCGCCACCGCCGCCACTGTCCGCCCGCCGCCACTGTCCGCCCGCCGCCACTATCCGCCACCGCCGCCACTGTCCGCCCGACGCCACTGTCCGCCCGCCGCCACTATCTGCCACCGCCGCCACTGTCCGCCCGCCGCCACTGTCCGCCCGCTGCCACTATCCGCCACCGCCACCACTGTCCGCCACCGCCACCACTGTCCGCCACCGCCACCACTGTCTGCCACCGCCACCACTGTCTGCCACCGCCACCACTGTCCGCCCGCCGCCACCACTGTCCGCCCGCCGCCACCACTGTCCGCCCGCCGCCACCACTGTCCGCCCGCCGCCACCACTGTCCGCCCACCGCCTCCACTGTCCGCCCGCCGCCACCACTGTCCGCCTGCCGCCACCACTGTCCGCCCGCCGCCGCCACTGTCCGCCCGCCGCCGCCACTGTCCGCCCGCCGCCGCCACTGTCCGCCCGCCGCCGCCACTGTCCGCCCGCCGCCGCCACTGTCCGCCCGCCGCCGCCACTGTCCGCCCGCCGCCACTGTCCACCACCGCCGCCAAAGCCGCCACGGTCCGCCCGCCGCCACTATCCGCCACAGCCGCCACTATCCGTCACCGCCGCCACTGTCCGCCCGCCGCCACTGTCCGCCCGCCGCCACTATCCGCCACCGCCGCCACTGTCCGCCCGCCGCCGCCACTGTCCGCCCGCCGCCGCTACTGTCCGCCCGCCGCCGCCACTGTCCGCCCGCCGCCACTGTCCACCACCGCCGCCAAAGCCGCCACGGTCCGCCCGACGCCACTATCCGCCACAGCCGCCACTATCCGCCACCGCCGCCACTGTCCGCCCGCCGCCACTGTCCGCCCGCCGCCACTATCCGCCACCGCCGCCACTGTCCGCCCGCCGCCACTATCCGCCACCGCCGCCACTGTCCGCCCACCGCCACTGTCCGCCCGCCGCCACTATCCGCCACCGCCGCCACTGTCCGCCACAGCCGCCACTCTCCGCCGTACATCCTCCCCTCTCTCCGTTAGTAAATAATTATAATTGTTAGTAAATAATAAAAGAAATATAAATTATTAGATTTTTTTTACCCTTAAATTGGTTTTAATATTTAAATTGAAAATAATAATATAATATAAAATATAATAAAAATAATATAATATAAAATATAATTTAATTTCAAGAAATTTAACTTTAAACACAAAGATGTGAAAAGGGTTCAGATTATTGGCTCAAACCTTTCATAAGAGATTCATATTGGTATATGAATGGATTATGAATGACTCATGTTAGGAGTGTAAAGTTGCCACAACATCTCAAATTAGTGTTAGATACATATGTCTTGGTTATAAGTTTTGGAAACCTATTTAAGTCCACACACAATATCGTATCTGATACGATAAAACAAACGTTTCCAATACTTTCAAATACTTTCCAGATATGTTGTGACAACCTAAAATTGTTTGCTGGGTAGGGATGAGAACGAGAGCGGGAGCTCGGTATCTAAATTGTCTTATTGTACTACATTTGAAATATGATGGTTTAAAATTTCAGGGGGATTGGACTGTAAAAAAAGAAGTCATGGGGATATAGTAAGGCAGGAACAGGAGCTAGAACTTGCTTACTGATTGAATTTTATTTACTACGTCTGAAATACGACTGTTTAAAATTGGGCTAAAACTGGGCTGTTAGTAGCGAAACTATCCTTATAAATGCTGTCCCAACTGGACTGATAATATTTAAATTTTCTCCATAAGAACTCTTTAAGATCGCAGGTGTAAGTAAATCTCTGAATTATTTCGGTCTTAAAATGGTCTCTGACTAATTTTTGTCTTCAATTGGACTCTGATTTATTTTGGTCATGAACTGGACTCTGACGAATTGTTGTGGTTAAACAGGACTCTGACTAATTTTTGTAGATTACAGGACTCTGTTAAATTTCGGTCTTTCAGCTGAACTCTGTCTTATTTCAGTTTGCAACTGGTCTGTGGTGAATTTTAGGGCGTGTACTGGACTCTGACGATTTTTGAGCATAAATTGGTCTCTGATGAAATTTTTTTTGAAAAATGGACTGATTACTTTTCTGTCTTTACTGGACCTTGGCAATATTTGAGTTTAAAATAATTTCTGTCATAATGGGACTCTGACAAAAACTCGGTCTTCAAATGGTCTCTGAATAATTTTTGGTTTAAAATGGACTCTGAAGACAATTGGTCCACAAATGGTCTCTGGTCCATTTCAATATTTTTCGGTCTTTACACGATAAGAGCCGTAAATGGATATAATAACTAAAAGTTATTGCTAAGATGTCTGTTTATTCTCTGGAAATGGTCGTTTTTCTAAATTTCGGTCATAAACTCGTAAATAAACTATGATAAAATGAACTCTGAAATATTTTCATAAAACTGAACTTTGAAAAATTTTGAATTTTCCCTATAAGAACTCTTAACAAACTTCAATGACTTCGGAAATTATTTTTCTCATAAGAAACCTTTAACTCCAAATCGGCCCTTTCTCAAAGGTGCGTTGAATCCAGTGTGAACCAGCATCCTCTTCCCTAATTGACCTGGAAACCCTGACACCGTAGTGTCCTCTTTCCCCCCCCCCCCCCAAAAAAAAAAATGACGCTACAGCGTCATCCCTACTACTCACAAACACAACAGGATCACTAACACACCAGTACCACCAACACATCAGAACCTCCAACCCACAAGTACCACCAATATACCAGAACCACCAAGCCACAAGAACCACCAGTTCTTGTACCAGTGTGTTGGTGGTTCTGGTGTGTTGGTGGTATTGATGTGTTGGTGGTTCTGGTAGGTTAGTGGTTCTGGTGTGTTGGAGGTACTAGTGTGTTGGGGCTACTGGTGTGTTATTGATACTGGTGTGTTGGTGGTACTGGTTTGTTGGAGGTACTGGTGTTGGTGGTTCTGGTGTGTTAGTGGTACTGGTGTGTTGGTGGTAATGGTGCATTTTTGGTACTGGTGTGTTGGTGGTACTTGTGTGTTGGAGTTACAGGTGTCTTGGTGGCACTGATGTTGGAAAGTTCCAACACTGATACATCCCTATTGTATCATAATACATCACTATTGTATACTAAGCATAGTATCTATTAACCCTACTAACTGTAATACTAATATAAATTAATATTTTCCTCTCTGCACATCATTTACTAAAATTCCCACCACATCGAGAGGTAGTATTGCGTCAGATAATATACAGCAAGGCATTATTATTGTCAACAAGCTAGAGAATTGAATAATATTCTCAACTTTTATCAGTATTCTTTATAATAATTAATATCTGATAATATAACAACTAGTAATTCAATAACCACGAGTTATCAACTAAATTAGCACTATATAAAAAGTTAATCTGTTATATCAAACAGTCATGGAGGAAACAGAAATTCTCTCCATTTCTCGTTAAATAAGAACACTGTTCATAATTATTATCATTCGGCGAGAATATAAACAATATTTAATTTCCTACAATTGCGACCCTATTCTCATTAACGTATTAAGTAAAGTAATTACAAGGAAAAGAATTTTACGTTTCTACTAAAATATGTTGCGAAGAGAGGGGTTGAGGGAGACGTAGACGTAGCGACGCCATCACTAGCGACGCAACTGTCAAGAGAGTCGGACGCGAGACAACGTGGCATCCATTAGACCAGGGAGAGGCGAAGTTTTCAACAATTCTACGACAGGCCCATGCTATTAATCGGCCTTGGAGTGTGCAACTACTCCAGTAGCAATCTAAAGATTGCATCGGTGGACAACCAGCAGGTTAAGTGTTCTAGTACTTTTATACCAGCTCGCTATAATTTTTACTGTGCACTTGTCCATTTTTATGCCGCAATACCTCCCAAAACGACAAATAAGTCCGCAAGGAATTTGATTTTCCCTTCTGTTGAATGACACAATCTAATTTGTCAATCAATTAAATATCAATATATTGAGAGTAAGCTTTCCTTCCTGACAACTGGTGTGTTGGTGGTACTGGTGGGTTGGTGGTACTGGTGTGTTGGTGGTACTGGTGGGTTGGTGGTACTGGTGTGTTGGTGGTACTGGTGTGTTGGTGGTACTGGTGGGTTGGTGGTACTGGTGTGTTGGTGGTACTGGTGTGTTGGTGGTACTGGTGTGTTGGTGGTACTGGTGTGTTGGTGGTACTGATGGGTTGGTGGTACTGGTGTGTTGGTGGTACTGGTGTGTTGGTGGTACTGGTGTGTTGGTGGTACTGGTGTGTTGGTGGTACTGATGGGTTGGTGGTACTGGTGGGTTGGTGGTACTGGTGGGTTGGTGATACTGGTGGGTTGGTGGTACTGTGGTACTGGTGTGTTGGTGATACTGGTGGGTTGGTGGTACTGATGGGTTGGTGGTACTGGTGTGTTGGTGGTTCTGGTGGGTTGGTGATACTGGTGGGTTGGTGGTACTGGTGTGTTGGTGGTACTGGTGGGTTGGTGATACTGGTGTGTTGGTGGTACTGGTGTGTTGGTGGTACTGATGGGTTGGTGGTACTGGTGTGTTGGTGGTACTGGTGTGTTGGTGGTACTGGTGTGTTGGTGGTACTGGTGGGTTGGTGGTACTGGTGTGTTGGTGGTACTGGTGTGTTGGTGGTACTGGTGTGTTGGTGGTACTGGTGGGTTGGTGGTACTGGTGGGTTGGTGGTACTAGTGTACTCACCTAATTGTGCTTGCGGGGGTTGAGCTTTGGCTCTTTGGGCCCGCCTCTCAACTGTCAATCAACTGGTGTACAGATTTCTGAGCCTACTGGGCTCTATCATATCTACATTTAAAACTGTGTATGGAGTCAGCCTCCACCACATCTCTGCCTAATGCATTCCACCTATTAACTACTCCGACACTGAGAAAGTTCTTGCTAACGTCCCTGTGGCTCATTTGGGTACTCAACTGTTCCACAGTTTCCACATACTTGTTCGCATACCGCCAGTGTTGAATAGTTTATCCTTGTCTACCCTGTCAATTCCCCTGAGGATTTTGTAGGCAGTGATCATGTCTCCCCTTACTCTTCTGTCTTCCAGTGTCGTAAGGTGCATTTCCCCCAGTCTTTCCTCGTAACTCATGCCTCTTAGTTCTGGGACCAGTCTAGTAGCATACCTCTGAACTTTTTCCAGCTTCGTCATGTGCTTGACAAGGTGCGGGCTCCATGCTGGGGCCGCATACTCCAGGATTGGTCTTACGTATGTGGTGTACAAGATTCTAAACGATTCCTTACACAGGTTCCTGAAGGCTGTTCTGATGTTAGCCAGCCTTGCATATGCCGCAGACGTAATTCTTTTTATGTGGGCTTCAGGAGACAAGTTTGGTGAGATATCAATTCCTAGATCTTTCTTTCCGCTTCATTAAGTACTTCATCTCCTATTCTGTATCTTGTGTCTGGCCTCGTGTTTCTACTGTCTAGTTTCATTACTTTACATTTACTCGGGTTAAACTTTAAGAGCCATTTGTTGGACCATTCATTCAGTCTGTCTAGGTCGTCCTGTAGCCTCCTACTATCATCCTCTGTTTCAATCCACCTCATAATTTTTGCATCATCAGCAAACATTGAGAGAAACGATTCTATACCCTCTGGGAGATCATTTACATATATCAGAAACAGTATAGGTCCATGGACCGACCCCTGCTGGACTCCACTTGTGACGTCACGCCAATCCGAGACCTCACCCCCTCACAGTGACTCGTTGTCTTCTGTTACTTAGGTAATCCTATATCCAACGGAGTACCTTCCCTTTCACTCCAGCCTGCAGCTCCAGCTTTCTCACTAGCCTCTTGTGTGGTACTGTATCAAAGGCTTTTTGACAATCCAAAAATATGCAGTCTGCCCAACCCTCTCTTTCTTGCCTGATTTTTGTTGCCGGATCGTAGAATTCAATTAGCCCTGTGAGGCAGGACTTGCCATCCCTAAACCGATGTTGCTGCTGTGTTACAAAGTTCTTTTGCTCCAGATATTCCACTAGCTTTCTTCGCACAATCTTCTCAATCAGCTTGCATGGTATGTAGGTTAGGAACACTGGCCTGTAGTTCAATGCCTCCTGCCTATCCTTTTTCTTGTGTATTGGAACTACATTAGCTGCCTTCCAAATTTCTGGCAGTTCCCCTGTTTCCAGTGATTTGTTATACACTATGGAGAGTGGCAGGCACAGTGCTTCTGCTCCTTCCCTTAGTTTCCAAGGGTAGATTTCATCTGGGCCTATAGCCTTTGTCACATCCAACTCTAGTAAACACTTCTTTACTTCCTTACTGGTAATCTCAAACTTTTCTAGTGGTTTCTGGTTAACTATTCCCTCTCTTATCTCTGGAATCTCTCCTTGCTCTATGGTGAAGACCTGGAATTTCTTATTCAGTTCCTCACACACTTCCTTGTCGTTTATAGTGAATCCTTCTGCCCCTATCCTTTTATTCATTACCTGTTCCTTTACTGTTGTTTTTCTCCTGATGTGACTATGCAGGAACTTGGTTTAGTCTTTGCCTTGCTTGCGAAGTCATTTTCGTATTGTCTTTCTGCCTCTCTTCTCATCCTGACATGTTCATTCCTGGCACTCTGGTATCTTTCTCTGCTCTCAAGTGTCCTGCTATTTGTATAGTTTCTCCACGCCCTATTACTTTGCTGCTTAGCTAGCCTACATCTCTCATTAAACCATGGGTTTCTCATCTTCATTCCATTGCTTTCCTTTTGAACTGGGACAAACTTGTTCGCTGCCTCCTTGCACTTGTGCGTGATGAAGTCCATCATGTCCTGGGCCATCTTTCCCCTGAGTTCTGTTTCCCATGTTATATCTGTTAGGAATTTTCTTAACTCCTCATAGTTTCCCTTTCGGAATACCATTTTTTTGTTTTCAGTACCCCTCCTCTAGTTCAATAACCCTTTCTTAACCAGATACTCAAACGCCAGTACACTGTGGTCGCTCATTCCTACTGGGGCCTCATAGCCGATTTCCCTTTGTCGCCCTGTTGGGCTGCTTGTCGCCCTGTTGGGCTGCTTGTCGCCCTGTTGGGCTGCTTGTCGCCCTGTTGGGCTGCTTGTCGCCCTGTTGGGCTGCTTGTCGCCCTGTTGGGCTGCTTGTCGCCCTGTTGGGCTGCTTGTCGCCCAGTTGGGCTGCTTGTCGCCCTGTTGGGCTACTTGTCGCCCTGTTGGGCTACTTGTCGCCCTGTTGGGCTACTTGTCGCCCGGTTGGGCTACTTGTCGCCCGGTTGGGTTCCTTTTTGGGCTTTTTGCTTCTTTGGCCGGTTTTATTGTTCCTGCTTCCTCTTTTGGCTACTTTTCTCGTGCAGTAGTCCTGGCTGGCGCCTTCCCGCAGGGAGGGTGTGCGGTTCGGCCAGCGTGTTATGCGCATGCGCCGTGGAGTTTGTTTTGGTCTGGGTGGTGTTTCCGTGCTGGTGTTTTGCGCCCTTTTTTGCTACAGTGCTTCGCCTCTCGTTCTTCTCCCTGGCTGCGGTATGTGCCCCTTCGCGCCGGGGGTGTCCTGGTTCCCAGTTGTGGGGAGGACACCGCGGTTTTCCCTGTGTCATGGGTGTGGACCGCCTCCTTCGCCTCTCCCTGCTCTCCTGCAGGTCCGGCAGGGTCCGGCTCTGGCGTCTTCACCTGGCGGTGCTCCCAAGTTCTTCTGGGCACGGTTGAGTCGTGTCAAGTTCGTGCCACCATTCGCCAGGTGAGTTTCTGCGGTCTGGCGTCTTTTGGCCGGGCGCTGGATGCGGCGGTTTTTATATACCTGTCTTTATTTAGGTATCTTTTTGTACGACTGAGACCGTTCGCACACCAGTGACTGTCCCTTTATCACCCCTTCCTGTCCCTCTCATGTGCATGTCCAACCCATGCTGGAGTCATTCAGGGGACCCTCCTTTTTTAATGTTGTGAGGTGTGGGGGTTGTGGGGTTGGTTCTGTACTCACCTGGTAAGGCTCCTGGCTGTGCTTGCAGGATTTGAGCTCTGGCTCTTGGGTCCCGCCTATCTGGTAGAACTTGTGGGATAGTGCCAGTGGAGTGCAGTGGTGCTATTGGCACCTTTGGGGAACACTGTATTACCATCAGGGGTCTGTGCTTGTTACACGACCTACTTGCGAGCATAAGCCTTCTTGCTAGTTCGTCCGTGGACTTCCAGGGCGCACTGGCCTGTTTTCGTATGGCAGTTCCGGCCCGTCCTGGTTGTGGGGGTATGTGGGCCGGTGGACTGCTCCTAGCAGCTGCCTGGTGGGCCATCCTCTGGCCGGTCTAGCATGACCTTGGGCCGGGTTTCAGGTGTAAAAGAGCTCACAGTACCTCATCCAGCAGGTATCGAGCGGGGTTTCTCCGCCGTCGGTCGCTGTTGGAAATTTCCAACATAAATACAACACTGTTGTATTATTATTAATTATTACTAAATCTACTAATCATTGTAGTAATTAAAATTAACCAAACGTAGAGTTCACATGTACTAATAATTACATCTGTACAATAAGGCTAGAATTCTTACGTCACCAGACGCCAGTATTGCGTCAGATTCCATTGTAATAAACACAACTATATCCAGTGTGTCTGAGAATTGAATTTGATTCTCTATAAAACAACGGTGTTCTGTGTGATAATTAATTGCAGATAAACTGATCCCCAACTAATGCCAAATAGAGCGTTTATAGTTATAACTGTTATCTGGTAATAAATTTAACGTCACACGTGAATGCCCTGGAGAGACTTTAATTCATCTCCATTGCTCGTTTACCATCATAAAACGGGCAAATAATAATATTTAACTCCTCTGAATAATAAACCCGTCCTTATCCGAGCATTTCAATCACAACTGCGAGAAATGATAATATTCGTAGTAAATAATTTGTGTATCAAACGCGGGACGCGGAGCGGGGCAGGGGAGACGCGAGTACACGAGGCGACGCGCTCAGAGAGAGACGCCATTACCCAAGCCACCAGGGTAGACGCCACCAAGAGCTCCTGATGAAAGTCGCCACTGTGAGGTGTGAAGAACCTTTGCAGACAACCACTTAACTGGTGTCAGTGTCACTTTACACATCGTGTTGAATTGTCAAGAGATTTAATTTGACATTCAACCAGGAACCTGTTAAATTTGGTTCCGTGTAGCCCAACGTGACCGGCCAGTGCAGCGCGTCGCATCTAGGCTAGGCTTGAGACCACGTGTTAGTTACAACGACGCCTGAACCTAGGACGCGAACTTCGGCAAGCCTTAACTTACACAGTGCCCTATTAGCTAAGTACCTTCATTCCCATTTGATGCATCATTTAGGGGGCGGGGTTATAGCTGGGTAGCTTGTCGTTACGCAGAGCGACTATAAAAAACCACAGGTTATTATTTACCTCCATTATTTAATCTAATTTTCTTGAACATAGATGTCTAGTAGCTTAATCTGTTGCTACTGAATATAATTTGATTTACAGCGTGTGTGAAGAATTCCCCGAGCTGTCATTTCCCGTGTTAATCATCTCCCAGTGTTCCATGATGAGTCCAGGAGATTCCGAGGATGCGTCGTGACCGACTTCTTGAAAATCGTCAAGCTAAGACCCTTTCCGTATTCCTTAAATTCTATTATCTGTAGTATTATTCATGCAGAGCACTGTTTCTTTGAATTGACATGTGTTTATTATAATTATTAATTTCTCATGTTATAATCTATGTTCTTATTGGTGACAAACATAATGATTCTATAATTGGTCATAGGATTAGATTATTGCATAATGAACTGGTGCACGAACCACACTAGTTCCTGGACATATATGAAGTTCCAGTAATAACCCCCCAATGTAGGTGTTTGAGGCTTTGATTCAGTTAAATAATACAGCCCATTAATTATATAAGTGATCATATTCTCTAGTATTTTATCCATAGTTACTGGTTAATCTAGGCATTTTCTAATGATCATATTTTTTTAGTTTCCTTCTCTACTATAAAAGCGGGTGGTCATTCGTAATTGATTTTCATTACATTAATATTTAAATAAATAGAGTCAAGCCCCAAATGTCCCACATTATGGTCCTGTTCGAACCGGATAATAAATTATAATTATAAATACTAATTAATAATAACTAATCCTTGTGTGATGTAATCTAGACTAACCATTTAATTAATTGTGTCTGCCAACAGCGTAACACATCAGTTACTCTAAGTCACACCAATTCATTGCTACTTTCACCTCATGTACAAGGTAGCACTAGTGGGACACAGTCAATTACCCACAACACTTAGACCTATACCTCATACAGAAGAAAGAATCTTTAGGTCACCAGGAGCAACAGCTCATAACTTTTATAACAATTCCACATTAACACCTGCGTTAGAGTGGCCTCACCATCTAACCATTATATACTTAGGTGGTAATGACATTCATCCCACTCGTCATCCAGCTGAGGTGATCAAACACCTTAAAGCCATAATTTCTTCTTTCAAGCTCATCAATAATTCGGTAGTATTCACGTTAGTGGAACCTCGCCAACCAAGTCAAGATAATCGTTGGGGAGTAACACCAGAATACTACCAGAGAGCTGCTAAGTACATAAATTTCAGGCTGAAAAAACGAGTGAGATTGGATGCAACTTATATCCAATTTACAGCCAGACCTTATAGACAAAACCTGACCAGAGATGGTGTACACTTGTCAGGTGAGTCTAGGTTGCATGTGGTTGACAAGTTGATCAACACCATCAACTATCACAAACGGCTGTGGCTAGCAAGCCAAACATAACTGTACATAATTGTTTTCACCTGTGTGTGCAAGTGCACTCATACAAAAACAAAAAACCCAAAAATACAGCACAATTATATTCACCTTACTGCACCACAATAATCTTTACCAATATTATTAGGTAGAATTTAGGCTGAGATTGTGCTGAATTTGGTACAAGCCCAGACTAAATAAAATTATAGTTATTAGTTAGGAATTATCACGACTAGATTTAAGCTAGTCAGTAGTGTATGTATTATATTATTTGTGCTGACCCTATCCAGGGTGGGATTAAATTTTGAGATAACTCTGATTGGAGTGTCTCCATAATATTTCTCTTGTACTCATTATTTTGTATGTATCTATTTTGTGTATTGCTGAATGATCCCCATTACCTCTAATGGTGATATAGATGAGCTAACCGGACGAGAACTAATGGTGAAGTTCAGACAATGCACAAAATATCTAGCTACTTGTTGTTAGGTAGGTACATTTAACCTCAAGTGAGGTAGAGTATAAATTAGCCACATTAAATTAGGCTACATTTAATGTTACTTGTCTACTAATGAGCAAGTACCCAAGCTTCATTAGTAATATATATACTAATCCCATGAAGTTTGGACTCAAGCCCAACATGGCTACTCCTGAGCAATTAAGGAGAACCTATATTGGCCTTAAAGGTCATTTGACCAGATTAATTAACAAGGCTGAGGGCTTATCTAAAGATACTCCCATTGACTCTTATCACTTAGAGACATCAGTAAGAGTAGCTGATCTGAAATTTGATCAAGTTAGGTCTGCAAGTCAGTCTTATATTGCTCTACTAAATACTGTAGAAACCGATCCTGATGAAGTAAATCAAATTGTAGACGGTATCTCCCAGTATGAAGACGAGACTCAAGATAAACTTTACATGCTATCTAAATTAGCAAAACAATCTGGATCCAATACCAGTAACACAGGGTCTCAATTCAATACCCAACTACCAGAGGTTCGTTTACCTACTTTAGACTTACCTACATTTTCAGGATTAGATACAGAAAATTGGGACAATTTTTGGACTTCATTTGAAGTTCATATACACAAGAAACAGTCTCTTGACAAGGTTTCTAAATTCTCATACCTACTTAATCTTCTCAAAGGAGAGGCTAAAAAGGTCATACATAACCTAACTCTCAATGAGAGTAATTATGAGGAAGCTATAAAACTTTTGAAGTTGAACTACTGCAACAAGGAGTTAAGTATAGCTACCCTCTATTACCAATTGCTAGATCTGAATGCACCAAATAGTAGACCAGAGTCACTTCAAAGCTTCAGACTAGAAGTAGAGTCTCTAGTAAAAGCCTTAGGTACTAAAGTTGATATACCAGCTTCAGAATGGTCAATCAAGTTACTTTTGCAGAGGAAATTACCTCGAAATGTCTTAACAGAGCTCTGCTCACACTATAATACCGAGTTTCTCACTCTTGACCAAATATTCGAGGGATTGAGAATAACGGTTAACAGGTTGAAGACTCATGATAAAATTAAACCTGAGTCTAAACCAACTAATACTGACACTTCAGTCAAACCTAAACAGGCTTTGAATAAGCCTAGTAAATATAAATCCAGGACTACTCCATCCACTGGGAAAAGAAGTGGAAATGTAGGTACTTATTCGGTGTCTCCTTCTGAGATAACCAATGACTTGTCTACAAAGAAACCAAGTCAATTAACCAGAGAAGGTGTCTGTTTTGCAATCAAAGACATGCCACCTACCAATGCTCTGTTTATCCTACTTATAATACTAGGATTAAAAGGTTGCAAGAAATACACAAGTGCACCAAGTGCATGGGCTCTCATGATCCCAAAAAATGTGTAGTGCAGCTACGTTCCTGCAACAGATGCAACCAAGGTGTACATCACTACGCCTTATGTAGAAAATCTTCTACACCAACCATGACCACTGGGGAGAATTCCACGAATTCTACCGCAGTGCAATATTGCAAAGTGCATCAAGAAGTAAATGTACTTGCTATTGAGTCAGGCAATAATACCACTCTGCCTACAGCTCAACTTAGACTAATAAACCGAAGATCTAGAGTTAACACTAGAGGTCTTTTTGATCAAGGATCACAGAAAGCCTTCATTACACAACAGTTAGTAGATAAGTTAAATTTAAAACCTGCCAAAAGTGTGAGGTTAAATATTTCTGGTTTCTTGACGAATAGTGGACCTCGTGAATACCAAGTAGTTAAGGTATTAGTGAGACTCGGATCTTCCACTAGTCCAATACAAGCTGTAGTAGTAGATAAACTTCCTACAGACCTGCAGGTCACAGGGTTAGCTCGCACTGCGAGACATCTTAAACGAAACCGCATGAGGCTAGCAGATTATAAAATAAATTCTGACTGCCTCACTGATGTTGGAATACTTATAGGCGCGGATCATTATTATAAATTTATAACTGGATGCACCAGACAACATGGAATGAATTTGTTGTCGTCTGCTGGAGGCAAATTGCTTACGGGACCGGTGCTTTTCCGACAAAATCCAGCGTCAACAAACCAACAATCTAATAACATAATAGTGGCGTGACTAGGCTTGGAACAGTCACCCCTACGTTTCAGAGAGATATCTGAAGATATTGAGTCTGATCCCCCTGTACATCATTTGTGGGATTTAGACACTTTGGGTATTATCCCTGAACAACCAAGCCCTGATGATATGTGGACTTACCAGCAATATCTGGTTACAGTTGTCTATAAAAATAAACAATACTGGGTAAGACTCCCATGGAAGTTGAATCATCCACAACTTCCAATTAATTATTTTATTGCAGTCTCAATTAGCACGACTACAGAAGCAGCCAGACAAACTGAACATGTATCATCAACTCATCCAACAACAACTTAACAGTAAATTTATTGAAGTTGTTGATCACGATGACCGAAAAATAGGTCATTATTTACCTCATCACGCTGTGGTGAAAGACTCATTGACAACACCTATTCGTATTGTCTTTAACTGTAGTGCTAAAGCAAAGCCAAGCAGTGTGTCTTTAAATGAATGTCTCCAAACGGGACCTAGCCTAACACAAAGGCTACATGATGTGCTGTTACGATTTCGCACTGGTATTTTCGCCTATACTGCTGATATCAGCAAAGCTTTCCTCCGAGTAGGTTTGCAGGAGGAAGATCGTAACTACACAAAATTTCTCTGGATCAAGGACCCACTGGATCCTAACAGTGAAGTCATCACATATCGTTTTGCCTCAGTATTATTCGGAGCTACGTCCTCACCGTTTCTTTTGCAAGCAACATTAGACACACATTTGAGGAAATCAAATAGCCCTTATAAGGCAGACATTAGCGACAACTTGTATGTCGACAATTTCCAGGGAACCACTAATGATCTAACTAATTTGGTAGAAATCTACCATGAGGCTAACCGTGAGCTATTAGGAGCCAATATGCCACTACAGTCATGGGCCTCAAATAACGAATTCCTAAACCAGGTAATCGAGAAAGAATTTCCAGGTTATCAGGTACCCAATCAATTAAAGGTTCTAGGCGTGGAATGGAACACCAGTACTGACGAGATGAATGTCAAGTCAGTACAAACCGATAACTCAACCCTTACCATGAGAACACTTCTCTCGTTTGTCAGTCAACCATTTGACCCTTTAGGCTTACTTAGTCCTATATTAATAAGGGGCAAACTCCTAATGCAGGAGTGCTGGCAGAAACATATGGGATGGGATGATCCGTTACCAAGTGAGTTACAAGCTAAATGGCAGATACTCTCAACGGATTTTAATCAGTTAGGTGTTTTGAAATTTCCTCGTAATGCTTCAGGACCAAACTTACCCACCAATTTGCACGTTTTCTGCGATGCCTCTGACAAAACATATGGCGCTGTAGCCTACTTAGTTAATAGTGCACAATCAATTTTGCTCACATCTAAAGCAAGAGTTGCTCCCATTAAGAAGAGATCTTTACCTCAAATGGAGTTGACTGCATTGCTGGTGGGAGTGAGATTGGCCCATTGCCTGACAAAGACACTCAATAATATCCACTTTGGTGAGATTGTCGTGTGGTCAGACAATGAGGCAGTCATACAATGGGTAAGAAACAACAACAACAAGACTCCCTACGTCAGTAATCGTGTTAGGGAGATTCATGAGTTATCTGCTGGATATAAATTCAGACATGTTCCTACTAAGGACAATCCTGCAGATTATTTATCTCGAGGATTAACACTAAAACAACTTATCAAGTCTACGCTGTGGTTCAATGGACCTTCATGGCTTGTTGGTGGTCAGTGGCCCAAACAAAAGCCACAAGTCATAGTGACCAATATCACCACTCCCATGAAAGAACCAGAACCTCAACGAATCTTAGCCATTGATCCTCACGATTATTCTAACTTAAGGTAGTTATTAAGAGTGACTGCACATGTGTTTGACTTTCTTGCTAAGATAGGAATTCGACATAAGTTTCCCAATCCTATCCTCTACTGGATCAAACGTGCACAACAAGAGACATATGGAAGCGAATATGAAAATCTTCCAGATAAATTAACTAATTCTCTAGGTATCTGGTATGATGCCAACACTCATAATATACTAAGATGTGGAGGACGTTTGCTTCATGCAAAAATTGATCTGGACACAAAGAATCCAATTCTTCTACCTCGTCACCACATCATCACTAAACTTCTTGTTTTACATCACCATCAATATGGTACTTTACATGGTGGAGTGTTAGATACTCTCACCGACCTTAGACAAAAGTACTGGCTGCCTCAAGGTCGTCAGACAGTTAAGTCAATTATTAAATTCTGTGTAATCTGTAAAAGATACGATGCTAGAGTATGTCCTTACCCAGGACCTCCACCACTCCCTGAAGAAAGAGTGGTTCATCTTCGTCCTTTTGAAACCACTGGTGTTGATTACACAGGAGCCTTACTTCTCACTGGCAACCCAGACAAGATACCAGTGAAAGCATACATTTGGCTCTTTACGTGTGCTACAACCAGAGGCGTACATTTAGAAGTGACTTCAGATATGAGTGCTGAAGCCTTCATCCAGGCCTTCCGCAGATTTGCAGCTCGCAGATCTTGTCCCAAACTAATGATATCGGACAATGGTTCCAATTTTGTGGCAGGAGAAGCCTGTCTACGAGAAGTCTGGAACCACCCAGAAGTACAGTCAGTCCTGCAGAGACGACAATGTCACTGGAAATTTATAGCACCGAGAGCCCCTTGGCAAGGTGGGTTCTATGAGCGATTGGTAGGCACAGTCAAGAAGTGTTTAAGAAAAACTTTACACAGACAAAAGGTCAGTTACTCCGAACTCCAAACTATTGTTGTGGAAATCGAGGCGCGAGTCAATAACCACCCATTAACCTACCTGTCTGATGATTTCTCCCAGAGAGAACCTCTGAGTCCCTCACACTTGATCCATGGAGGTCTACTGAGCCCTCTCATCCCTTTAGCCGAAGAGGACCCCGTAGACCCGTCACATGTGACCAGAGGTGACTTGGTGGAAAGCTACCAGCATCTTTCAAGGGTGATTAACAGGTGGAATGAGGTGTGGACTCGAGAGTACCTCACAGCTCTACGAGAGTACCACAACGGAGCTTCGAGTCCTTATAATAAAGTGCAACTAAAACCAGGGGACCTAGTACTAGTCGACAGTGATGGACCAAGGTCAGAGTGGCCCATAGGCAAAATTGTTGCCATTCATCCAGATCATCAAGGTGTCCTGAGAGTAGTGAAAGTTTTATGCCGAGGCAACACTACTCTAAAAACTTTAGAGAAGCTGGTTCCTCTTGAATTGGCTGAGCGAGAACCTCAGCCAGATCCAGTTTCCCCAGTAGTTTCCGAGGACAGTAGTTCTGATCCTCCGAGCAACCGCCCCACTAGAGCTGCTGCTCAACAATGTAAGTGGAAACTGCAAGCCTATTACAGCTCTGACCAAGAGTAATTCCTTTTACATCCAATTTAGATAACTATGATGATACTGTGGTGTGATGTCAAGTAACAAACCATTACAAGTCACTATGACCCAAGACATTCTCATCACCGTAGATTCTGTTGTTTGAATTGTGTGATTTAAATCTTTAATTGTTGTATAGGCTATAAATAATATTATTTATCTAGAGTATCTGAGAGTTTGCAGACTTAGAGATTTGTAACATACACATTACATGTCATAGCGACACCAGTCTCAGAGTTATTGTAAGCTTTCTTAATTATTAATTTTAGGTAATTCATCATAACATGTTCCATTTAACATGAAATCAGCAAGACTTAAGTTTCTTGTATGTCCTTGACAAATACGGGACATTCGTTATGTGTGTACTAACATACTAATATTAATACCAACTTCGGGATAGGTGTCAGTACTCCACATTACACTGCGACCCTAGAATTCTCCCCCCGGAGTTATGTTGGAAATTTCCAACATAAATACAACACTGTTGTATTATTATTAATTATTACTAAATCTACTAATCATTGTAGTAATTAAAATTAACCAAACGTAGAGTTCACATGTACTAATAATTACATCTGTACAATAAGGCTAGAATTCTTACGTCACCAGACACCAGTATTGCGTCAGATTCCATTGTAATAAACACAACTATATCCAGTGTGTCTGAGAATTGAATTTGATTCTCTATAAAACAATGGTGTTCTGTGTGATAATTAATTGCAGATAAACTGATCCCCAACTAATGCCAAATAGAGCGTTTATAGTTATAACTGTTATCTGGTAATAAATTTAACGTCACGCGTGAATGCCCTGGAGAGACTTTAATTCATCTCCATTGCTCGTTTACCATCATAAAACGGGCAAATAATAATATTTAACTCCTCTGAATAATAAACCCGTCCTTATCCGAGCATTTCAATCACAACTGCGAGAAATGATAATATTCGTAGTAAATAATTTGTGTATCAATAGCGGGATGCGGAGCGGGGCAGGGGAGATGCGAGTACACGAGGCGACGCGCTCAGAGAGAGACGCCATTACCCAAGCCACCAGGGTAGACGCCACCAAGAGCTCCTGATGAAAGTCGCCACTGTGAGGTGTGAAGAACCTTTGCAGACAACCACTTAACTGGTGTCAGTGTCACTTTACACATCGTGTTGAATTGTCAAGAGATTTAATTTGACATTCAACCAGGAACCTGTTAAATTTGGTTCCGTGTAGCCCAACGTGACCGGCCAGTGCAGCGCGTCGCATCTAGGCTAGGCTTGAGACCACGTGTTAGTTACAACGACGCCTGAACCTAGGACGCGAACTTCGGCAAGCCTTAACTTACACAGTGCCCTATTAGCTAAGTACCTTCATTCCCATTTGATGCATCATTTAGGGGGCGGGGTTATAGCTGGGTAGCTTGTCGTTACGCAGAGCGACTATAAAAAACCACAGGTTATTATTTACCTCCATTATTTAATCTAATTTTCTTGAACATAGATGTCTAGTAGCTTAATCTGTTGCTACTGAATATAATTTGATTTACAGCGTGTGTGAAGAATTCCCCGAGCTGTCATTTCCCGTGTTAATCATCTCCCAGTGTTCCATGATGAGTCCAGGAGATTCCGAGGACGAGTCGTGACCGACTTCTTGGAAATCGTCTTCAAGCTAAGACCCTTTCCGTATTCCTTAAATTCTATTATCTGTAGTATTATTCATGCAGAGCACTGTTTCTTTGGATTGACATGTGTTTATTATAATTATTAATTTCTCATGTTATAATCTATGTTCTTATTGGTGACAAACATAATGATTCTATAATTGGTCATAGGATTAGATTATTGCATAATGAACTGGTGCACGAACCACACTAGTTCCTGGACATATATGAAGTTCCAGTAATAACCCCCCAATGTAGGTGTTTGAGGCTTTGATTCAGTTAAATAATACAGCCCATTAATTATATAAGTGATCATATTCTCTAGTATTTTATCCATAGTTACTGGTTAATCTAGGCATTTTCTAATGATCATATTTTATTAGTTTCCCCCTCTACTATAAAAGCGGGTGGTCCTTCGTAATTGATTTTCATTACATTAATATTTAAATAAATAGAGTCAAGCCCCAAATGTCCCACAGTCGCCTGGTGCAGGTTTCTGGGCCTGCAGGGTTTTGTCGTGTCTCCGTTGGCCCTGTCTGGGGTCTGCCTGCTCCGTTCTCTGCCTTTGCAGAGGGGAGTTGCTATTTACATGTTGCATGTTGCAGTGGTGCCTGTTGCTGCTGCTGCACGTGTGCATTGGTACCGTGTTTCACGGTGGCGTGTCCTTGTTCCTGTGTCCGGTTGTGGAGTGGCACTTTGCTGCCGTTTTGTGCCTGGGGATTGCGTGGGGTTTTTGTCCCTGCCTGATTGTACACCCCTGCTTGTTCTCCTGGTTTTTTTTTGTGCTTCTGCTCTTTCTTCCTGCCTCCTCTGCAGCAGGGATGTTCTGCGTGTGTTCTTAGGCGTTGGTCAGCCTGTGTCCTGTGATGTGCTTCTTTGTCTCGGTCTATTGCAGTTGTTCGTGCCCCTTGGTTCGGGTCCTGGTCTGGCGGCGACCCTTCCGCCTTCTTTGGTTTCCTAGCTTGCCCTGCCGTTTTTTTTTTTTTTTTTGGGGGGGGGGGGTCTTGCGATGTCTCGCGTCGGACCCGTCGTTTCTGAACTCCTGGCGGGCTTGCATGCTTTGGAGTTTTTCTGTTCGGCAGACGTTCCATCTCCTTGTGCCGCCTGGGTTTCGGTGGTCGCGCCCGAGATCTTGTCGCGGCTCCGCCTTTTTCCTGGGCTCGGAGGGGCCTTGTCGGGGCTGCTTATGTTCTGCCTCGTGGTCTCGCCTCCGGTTGGTGGTCGGGTGGCTTTGTGGTAGGTGTCCCACCTGCTTGCTTCTCTTGGCGGCAGTATGGGGTATTTTGGCGGTCCTTCCTTTTCCTGTCCCTTCTTAGGTGGTTACTCTTGTTAGCTTGGTTTACTCTCGGCTTGGTTTTTCTAGTGGGGGTTGGGGGCCGTCGTCTTGCCACATACTGTCGCCTCTTATCGTGCGGTGCAGGCGGAGCCGCTTCAGCTTGCTTTCGGTCTTGGTGTTGCTTCTGCACCGTTAGTCAGCTGTCTTGTGCGTCGTTTCACTTCCAGCCTGTTCGTGCGCCGCTTGCACCGTCCTGGTCTCTGGTCAGCGTGCTCTGTCTTCTCCTCGGTTGGTAGTGCCCCTTCGGTTCCGGTGTGTTTTTTCGTCGGCTCTTTCCTTTGGGCCTTTGCCTCTGGGGGTCGAGTCGCTGAGTTTTCTTGCTCCTTCGGTTTTAGCGTTTTGGTTGTTTGGTGGCAGCAGTCTCCATCTTTTCTGGCGCGGAGTGGGGCTGCTGCATTCTGGGGGGTCCAGGGTTTGTTGGTGCTTCGTTGGTCGGGCCGGGGGTGTGTCGTTTTTGTGTTCAGTGGCGGCCCTCCGCTGTTGTTTGCGTGCCACGGCGTTTGGGTCCGGAGCGCGTTTTGCGTTGATCCGGTTCTGTTCTTCCCGGTTCGCGGGTGATAGTGTCCCGGGTGGTCAGCCGTGTTCTTGCGGCTAAGCTGCCTGTGTTCTTCCCTCATGCCTGTGGCATTCGTGGCTTTGCTGCTCTCGCTGCCGTCTGGGCGACGTGGCCTTGCGGTCTTTCGGGCATGGATTTTTGGTGTTCGTGCAGGGGCCTTGCTGCTCGTGGTTCTCGTGTTGTTCCCGGGATTTTCGGGGCTGTGGCGCCTTGGGTTGGCGTTTGCTGCCGGTTGTCTCGCCTCCTTGGGGGGTGCGTGGTGTCCGCCTCCCGGTTCTGTCCCTTTGACCTTCCTCTGTGGGTAGTTAGCTCCGGGGAGCCGACGGGGCTCCCCCAGAAAACCAGCGTTGAATGTAATGAAACGCCATTTTCTGGGTGACACCCGGAGGCTCCCCGGCAACCCTCCCTCCCTCCGGTCGGCGTTTTCGCGTGTTTTGACATCCAGCCTCAGAACTGATGGGTGGATAGCCGGCGTGGGAGGTCTGGGGCTCCCCCTTCCCCCTCCCGGGGAGGGGGGAGCTGCGCAGACAGCGGCGCGGTGACGTATGACGTCATACTAGTTTCCTTGAATTCTGTTGAAGAGTTCTATCCACTAGTTCGGCTTAGGTAGCAATTTTCACCAGAATAAGGGTTTGTTTTGGAATGCTTACCTTTCTAAATGCTTGACCCGGTCGATGGCAGACATAGAATGCTTCCAACCACACGGGGGTTTCTATAGGCCATTGCTCCCTTTGCCTCTCTGAGGGGGCCAGGTTCTGGCTCGTGGTCCCCGGTAGGCCCTAGAACTCCATACACATGACTGATGCCAAAGTCTGACATTAGCATATCAGCCGGTAAAGCTCCGGGGAGCCTCCGGGTCTCACCCAGAAAATGGCGTTTCATTACATTCATCGCTGGTTTTTTTTATATATTTAGAATGTGTCCCTGGAAATTCAGCTTGGGGTCAATGAGAACGCCAAGGAATTTGCCATCTACTTTGTTACAAATTTGGGTATTGTTAATCCTGAGATTTATTTAATTTGAGGATTTATTGCCAAACAAAATATAGAAAGTTTTGTCAATATTGAGGGTGAGTTTGTTGGCAGTTAGCCAGTGATGGACTTTATTTAGCTCAGTATTCACTGTGATATTTAGAGCAAGGGGGGTCAGGACTGGAGTAAATGAAGGTCGTGTTGTCAGCAAATAGAATTGTTTGAGTTGTTGGAAGGCATTTGGAAGGTCATTAATGTAGATGAGAAAGAGGAGAGGGCCAAGTATGCTGCCCTGGGGAACACCAATGTTGATGGGTAGGGTGGGAGAAATTGAATTATTCACAGAAACATACTAGAGCCTGTCAGTAAGGTAAGGCTTAATGTACTGCAGGGAGTGACCTCTGACTCCGTAATGTTGTAATTTAAGAAGAAGGTTTTGGTGGTTAATAGTGTCAAAAGCCTTATGCAGGTCTACAAATAACCCAACAGGGAACTCATTTTTATCAAGAGCTGTATATATCAAGTTAATCATACTAATAAGTGCATCGTTAGTGCTTTTTTGGGGTCTGAAGCCATATTGACAAGAGCTAAGTATATTGAGTTTGGCTAGATAAGAATAAAGCTGCTTATAGATTAGTTTTTCAAATATTTTTGACAAGTTTGGCAAATTGATATAGGTCTGAAGTTAACATCAGTAGGATCACCACATTTGTGGACAGGGCTTACTCTTGCTTTTTTTAGAATATCTGGAAAGGTTTGGAGTTCAAGTGACTTGTTGAAGAGCAATGCAATGGCAGAAGCTAAAAATCTGGAGGCTTTTTTGTAAATAAAAGTTGGTATCTCCTCAAGGGCACTAGACTTGGTTTTAATGGAAAGGATTATGTCAGTAACATCAGTGGAATTAGTAGGCATTAGATACAGAGACTGTGGATATTACATGTAAGATAGTCCTAAATATTAATACTGGAAGATGGAACATCATTTGCAAGGGATGACCCAATGGAAGAGAAGAACCTATTGAATTCAAGAGCATGTCAGAGGCTGAAAGCAGACCATCATTATTTGACAGGAGTATTGGTTTGTTATTTAATATCTTCTTTGATCCTATTATTTGAGAAATTGTGCTCCATGTTTTCTTAACACTTTAATGCGCACGGTACCCGCCAAAAAACTCTGCGCATTGTGCGCGCGGCGTTTTTTTCTCATGAGAGTAAACATCAAACAGTGTGTAATCTTTTCACTCTCCTGACACCAATTCTCGAGCTACGTATTTCCTTTTCGTATCAATGTGTTGGCAATAAAATTCTCTACAAGATCATATGTATAAAATGTAACCAAAGCATTAGCTATTCCATCACGAAATAAATAAAAACGTAGATCACTTGCCGTCTCGCTGTACGCCCAAACAGCTACAAAATGTTCATACTCTTTTGTTTGTTGTCAGCTCCACATTAGTCCTACAGCGTTAAATTTTATATATCACTAAACTCGCAATAAAATTCTCTACACAGACATATGCATATAAATGTAGAATCATGATCGCGGCCAACACAAGAGTGTGTGGAGTGGGTGATTACCCTCGTTGTGTCACCAACTCAATAGTCTCTCCTCTAAGTTACAATACATTGCCGTTTTCTCAAATAGGCACTGTGCCTATTAGAGAAAACGGAAATTTAATGGCAAACATATTCATACAAACCCCAAGTCGATCGAGTAGTATATACCCACTATAACACGGACCGTAAATGTACGTCGTGATCCGACAAGCGCTTAAATAAACCACCCGTACATCCAAGTGAAGATCTCAGAGAAGTGTTAATACTTGCCCTTTGTGTGGGTAAATTTATCTTTGTAGTATTTCATTTTGGCTCTCCTAATTATTTTAGATAGCAATGATGAGTAATTCTTTGAAAATTCTTTGGAGACGATTCCTAACCTATACTTCTTCTCGAAGTCATGTTTTCTGGGGGGAGCCCCTACAGCTCCCCGGATATGGATATGGCTGATATGGATACCCTAACTATTTTGCATCAGTCGATGTGGGTGGAGTTCTAGGCCTATCGGGGACCACGAGCCAGAACCTGGTCCCCTCAGAGAGGCACGGGGAGCAATGGCCCATAGAAATGCACATGTGATTTGGAGCATTCTATATCTGCCATCGACCGGGACAGGCACCCAGAAAGATAAGCGTCACAAAACAAACCCCTATTCTGGTTAAACAACAAAATTGACAAACGAGTGGACAGAACTCCCCCAGGAAAACGAACTAACAAGTATGACGTCACGCGAGCCGCGCCGCATGTCTGCGCAGCTGCCCCCCTCCCAGGGAGGGGAAAGGGGGAGCCCCAGACCCCCGCGCCGGCGATCTCCACCTCAGTTCCTCGGCTGATGGGATCATGCACAGTCGTGTGGCTCCAGCTCCAGTCTTGTCCCAGTGCTGTGACTTGTTTGCAGTGCTGCTCTTGCGGTGGTCGTGTGAGCTGGGAGTAGTATTCTCAGGTACTCGGGCTGCATGTGCTTAGGGTCACCTTCCCTGAGTGCCCTGTAAGTACCGCCCTTGGGGCTTGGGGTTGCCTTCCACAAGTCACCTTGATGTCTACCTCTGTTGGCTTTTCACTGCTTGGCGTTTGGCCGTCCCGAGGGTTTGGGGGTTTCACTCCCTTGTTTACCTTGGGGTAAGTGGTAGTTATCGCACTGGTGGGGCGCAGGGTACTGCGTAAGCTAGTTTTCACCTATGATAGCGGCCGGCTCTGTTCCCTCTGGGTACGTTGTCCACTTGTGTGTTTTTTTTTCTTTTTGTTTTTGCCTGGTAGGGGGTCTTCCTTGTTCCCCCCCCCCCCCCTTATATTAGGTTCGTTTGTGTGGTGGCACCCCCCTGCTTTGCCCTCGCGAGTGGACACGTCCCGTGGGTTCAGCTTTAGCAGTTTGCTTGGTAGTTTGGGGCGCCGATTAGCAGTACCCTGCCAGGGATAACCCTTAGCAGACCCAGTCTAGGGGTCCTGGGAAACCCCCCCGGGGGCTCTCGGGTCCGATAGTGGAGACCGTTGCGTCCCCTCTCGCTTTGTGCGATTTGAGGGTTGCTCTGTCCCTTTGTCTCAGGGTGACTCTCCTTGTTTTTGCCTCCATCATGCTGCCTGTTGGGTCGGTGACACATTCGACCCTTGAGTCCTGCGAGTTTTGTTGCTTGTTCGTGACTCCATTCACCCAGTCTGCTGATGAATTCCCGTGGGTGTAGGCAGCTCGCGCGTTGCAGGGTAGGAATGTTGAAACGCGCTCTGGTTTGTCGCTTCCCCGGACGCCCCTGATGCTGCCCCGCTTGTGTAGGGACCCAGACTTGGGTGGTTTTGGTCGCTTCGGCCTTGGTTCCTTCCACGCCCCCCTTGTTTTTCCCCCTCCTGCTTCCGGCCCCTACGCATCTGCAGGCTTCGGGGTCGGGGCGGCGTTAGAGGTTCTGAGACTTGGGCAGTTTCGGGGGTTGCCCCGTCCGGGGTAGCTGCGGAGGCATTCGAGTCTGTTCCTCCGGCCGATGCTCCGGGGTTTTGACCAGTGGGCCCCCTTCTCTTTCAGCTCTCTCGGCTGCCCCGGCTTTTTCTTGCGAGGCCGGGGCTTTGGAGGTCGACTCTGCCCCGGGGCCTGGTGCAGAGGCTCCTGGGGTTGGGGAGGAGCAGCCTTGGGAGCCTTGGGCTCCATTGCGCCCCGCCTGGATTTCAGTCCTTCTGAGCGGGGCTTACTGTTACGAGGAGTGGGGTTTTCTTTCCCCCCTCTGCGTACGATTTGGGCTTGGTTTCTGCTCCTCCCCGGGTTCGGTTCCGTGTCCGTGGTTTCTTCGGTTACGTCTTCAGGAGGTTTTCGGTTACCCGCATCTCTTCGCCTGCTGTGCGGTTGGCCTTTGCGGCTTCCTCCTGCGTGTCCCGGAGTTTGCCTCCATACTGGTTCCTTCTGTTCTGGACAGGTTGGGCTCCTTGTAGCCGTTTGGGCTCCTTGTAGTAGTTTGGGCTCCTTGTCGTCGTTTGGGCTCCTTGTCGTCGTTTGGGCTCCTTTGTAGCCGTTTGGGCTCGTTTGTGGCCGTTTGGGCACCTTTGTGGCCGTTTGGGCTCCTTGTAGCCGGTTGGGCTACTTCTCGCCTTGTTGGGCTACTTCTCGCTTTATTGGGCTACTTCTCGCTTTATTGGGCTACTTCACGCCTTGTTGGGCTATTTCGCGCCTGGTTGGGCTACTTCGCGCCTGGTTGGGCTTCTTCTCGCCTGGTTGGGCTACTTTCTTTCGCGTCCTGCGCATGCGCCGTGGGAGTTTGTTTTGGTTCCGGGCGGTGTGCACACGTGTTCTGCTCCAATTCTTTCGGGGGGCTTCGCCTCTCGTTCTTTTGTTATTCCCATCCGTGCCCCGTTGCTTTGGGGGTGTTCTGGGGTGCCGCTGTGTGGAATTCATGAGGTTTTTCCCTGCGTTCTAGGGTGGGGAGCCTCCTTCGCTGCTCCCATCCTCTCCAGCGTGGGCGCACTGGCCGCCTCCGGCGGATACGGACTCGAACGCTTGCGTCATGGCCCTTCAGGGCCTATGGTCTGCAGGTGAGTTGGTGCGGTTTTGGTGTCTTCTTCGTCCTGACGCTGTTTTTGTTTTTGGGAGTAGGAATGGGTGTACATACATACTTGAGAACGTGGACCGTATCACCCGAGGTGTCTACTGCACGGCTATTAGCCCATACTGGGCAGCTCTTGTTCTCTCCACCTGATTCCTTCCTCGGTTCACGGGTGTCTGCAGGTGGCCTCTTGTCCCTTCAGAGGCGGTTCCTGCCTGTACTCCTCCTGCCCCTCTCCTATGCTTGTCTACCTTGCTTGAGTTCGGGGCCCCGCCTCCACCTTGTTCCACAGTGCAACGATGGGGGTGCCTGTTTGGTAGTACGTTTTTCCTGTGTCGGAGGTTTTGTGTTCGCCTCCTTGTGTTTGCAGGTTGGGTTCTGCCTGTCAGGCGGATTCTGTGCTTCTTGGGCACTCTCATCTCTGCCTTTGGGGCTGTGTATAGGGTCAGCCCATGTTGGGCTGCCTAATGTGTTCCTTTGATTGCCTGTTACACTGCACACGTTTCTTCTACCATCCCTGTGGCGCAGTTGGGTGCTCGGTTTCCGCCTATGTCCCCTTGTGTGCCACTCGTGTACGTTTTATCTATCTTCTCTGTCGCTTCCTCGGGGAGTGTGGTGACGTTTTGCTGCGGTTTTGGTACTGCAGCTGCGTGTCGGGGTTGGTTGTGGCGTTATGTTCGGCCCTTCCGTGCTCCCTCTGGGGCTCTCCTTCCTTGCCGGTCTTGCCGTGCAGGGCCTGGTTTTTCCAGGTTCCTTGGTTTCACTGTCTTGTCCTCGTCTCATTGTGCTGGCTGGGGATGAGCTTGGGGTCTTCATCTCGCCCCTCGCCTATCCTCCAGTTTCGGTTCAAGTTCCAGAGCCTAGTGGGCTCCCTTGCTTCGTGTTTTTCATGGCTGCCCCGGGGTTTTCTTGACGCTGGGGCTTTGAGGGGACAGCTCGGCCCCGGGGCCTGCAGGGTGGGTTCCCGGGGCTGGGGTAGGGCTCACGTGAGAGGCCTCAGGCCCCGTTGGTCCCCGCCGGGGTGTTTCTAACCCTCTGGGGGGGACTTGCAGTTTTGTGGTGTGGGGTTGTCCGTTCCCCCTCTCCGCACGTGCTTTGTGGGCGTCGGCCCCTCCCTGGGCTTGGTTTCCTTGTCTGTTGTACCCGTTGTTTCCGTCCTGTCGGTGGGTGCTTTTCTACGATCTTCGCCCCTTTTTCCGGGACGGGCCTTCTTCCGTCATGTCTCCCTCTTCTTGGGGTTTCTGCATGACTTTTGGTCTCGGGTGCGACGGGGTTTTGGGGCCTTCGTCCTTTGTGTTTGCTTCTTTTTGTTGTCGAAGGTTCGGAACTGTTTTGCTCCTTCCCGTTTTCTGGTGCGTCTGTCGTCATTTGGTTGAGCTTCCCTCCGGTCCTTTCTAGGGCTTGTGGGTCCTCTTCCCAGCAGCTTCTGGGTGTTGGCCTTTTTGTTCTTTTGTGAATATCTCTTCTCTTCACACTGTCTCGGCGCTCCTAGTTTTCCTGGGAGCGATTTTGCTCCTCCTAATGAGTCTTTTCGCTCCCGCCCTTCTGCGGGATGTTGGTGCGGGGCAGCTCCTTATGCGAGTTCCTTCCCTGTCGGCTGCACTTGTGGAGGTGGTCTTGCACACTTGTGGCATTTTCGTTTTGGTCCTGCGTTTTCTTTTCCCTCCTGGGGCTGTCATAGGATTGGCTTGCGGAGGATGTAGAGGCGCTTGGGGCCGTTCCTGGGTCTGGCACCTTGGTTTCTGCTGCTAGCTTTCGGTATCAATATTCCTTCAGCACCGTTTCGCAGGTTGTATCGTGCGTTGTTACACCTCCGGCCTGCTTATGCACTGTCTGTGTCGTCCTGGTCTTTGGACAGGGTGCTCTCCTGTTTTTCTTCTCCTTGGTGGTTGTGGCTCCTTGAGGTCAGGTTTGCTTTGCCTCGGTTTTCTTTTTGTGTTGGCATTCGCCTCTGGGGGCTGTGTGGCAGAGCTTCTTGCTCTTCTCAGGCGCAGTGGTTTTTGGCTCCTATTGTCGTGATCATAGGTTTTCTTCGTCTGCGTCCGTTCTCCCCTTTTCTGGCGAATGCTATACCTTGGGTTGTTGTCTCGACTTTGTGTTGTGCAGTGATTCTCCTACCGCCTCCCGGGTATGTCCCCTTGTTTTTTAGGTAGTCTTTGGTGAGGTAGCTCCGGGGAGCCGTAGGGGCTCCCCCCAGAAAACCAGTGTTGAATGTAATGAAACTCCATTTTCTGGGTGAGTCCCGGAGGCTCCCCGGCACTCTCCCGCCCTCCGGTCGGCGGGTTTTTCACGGTTTTGATATCCAGCCTCAGAACTGGGGTGGGGATCGCCGGCGCGGGGGTCTGGGGGCTCCCCCTTCCCCCTCCCGGGCAGGGGGGAGCTGCGCAGACATGCGGCGCGGCTCGCGTAACGTCATGCTTGTTAGTTCGTTTTCCTGGGGGAGTTCTGTCCACTCGTTTGTCAATTTTGTTGTTTAACCAGAATAGGGGTTTGTTTTGTGGCGCTTACCTTTCTGGGTGCCTGTCCCGGTCGATGGCAGATATAGAATGCTCTAAATCACATGTGCATTTCTATGGGCCATTGCTCCCCGTGCCTCTCTGAGGGGGACCAGGTTCTGGCTCGTGGTCCCCGGTAGGCCTAGAACTCCACCCACATCGACTGATGCAAAATAATTAGGGTATCCATATCAGCCATGGATAGCTCCGGGGAGCCTCCGGGAATCACCCAGAAAATGGCGTTTCATTACATTCAACGCTGGTTTTTTATTAATGGATTTAAGTATCCCCTTTGTAAGCCAAGGATTGTTTAGCCTTTTAGTTGACTTGTTTCGTTAGCATAGGACAGTGGGTGTTAAAAAGTCTGAGAGTTTTTTGAAGAAATGATTGCACTGCTAGGTTGATGTTACGCTCCTGCTATGCTCCCTAATTCGGATTCCAAGTTGATATTAGCAGCAGCAGCTATAAAATTGCCTATAGCAGTTTCATTGTGCAGCCTAAAGCTTATCTCCTTTGTCTCTAGAGGTGGTTTGTTAATGTTGGTTAGGAGAAATGTGGGGTAATGGTCTGTAGTGCTATCGATGATTATCCCTGAAGTAAGTGGAGAGGTTATGTTGGTCCAGATGTGATCAAGAGCCGTGACAGTACTGTCAGTGATTCTAGTAGGTCTAGTGATTAGGGTATGAGGAAGCAGGAATTCATACAGTTGAGGAAACTAGCAGCAGGAGGGTTATCAGGCTCGCAGAGGTCAACGTTAAAGTCACCAGAAATAATTAAGTGGTTTTTGTTCAGTTGGTTCTCTAGTATAAGATTTCTAAGGTTAGAGTTAAATTCAGTCACATCAGTGTTAGGAACCCTGTAGACTGCTCCCACAGTCAAGACAGCATCGTTACCCTTGACTCTGAAACAGGCAAATATATACTCTCCATAAGGGTCTCTAGATTTAATTACTTTTAAGCAAGTCAGTGCATGGTGGTAGTAAAGAGAAGTACCACCACCTCTTTGTATAGGACGACAGTTGCGAATGGCTGAGTAGTTAGGCATGTTGTAGAGTTGAGAAGTGTCCTCTTTTAACCACGTTTCAGTAAACACAATAAAAGAGAATTTGTTGTCAACTGTTTGAACCAGGGCATTAACATCATCAAAGTGTTTGCTAAGAGATCTTACATCCAAGTTAATTACAGGAACATTGTGATTACACGCTAAAATATTATTTACATCATGTGCTGTGTAATATCTGCAATTTTGATCATTAAAGTGCTGATTGTCATAGATACTAGATAAGAGGTTAAGGTCTGGATCTATAATAGTTTGCATAGGAGGGCTGTTTTACAGAAAAGCCAAAAAGACAATGATAAAAGAACTAGCTATGAAAAAAAATATATAAAACTATACACAAAAATGAGGTAGGTTGCTTAAAAGTACTTTTAGGTACACCGTAGGTAATTATTTGCACTAATGATCAAAATTGCACAGGCAATACAAAGAGCACAATGGAGCAATGGTGGTGTGGCTAGGCAACCTGGGTTACAAAGAAAAAGTAGAATAAAAATTCTAAAGTAATATAAACTTAATGGTAATTTAAGTAATAAAAACTTAATTAATTAATGGGAACTTAGGAATGTAAACCCCCTCCCCTTCCGGCCCGTTGGCGTCGTGAGGGTGCTTGGTGGACGGCTGCCGGAGTGTGATGCTCCGTTGGGCAGTCCTCTGTCCTTTTCTGGCCTTGCACTCCTGCTGCTGTCTTCTCCAATTGTGCCGGATCGCTTTTCCTTTTCCTTATGTTTCGTTTTTCTCCCCCCTCTTCTCCTATCTGCTTGTCGTTTCCTGCCGACCTTTTGCTTGTTTTGGATTATTTCTTTGGACTTCTTCTATTTTGACGCCCGGGTGCTTGGGGAGGCATACTCTTGCACCCGTAGAACTGTAGTACCCGACGTCTCGAGCGAGGGGAACCTTTTATTGTCAATCCCCCTTTCGTCGCTGAACCCGATCTCGACGGACTGACGGTTCTTAAGGTGGCGTTTGTGGGGCGTATACTCACGACGCACCCCTAGGGGGCCCCGGCATGATCGGCGATAGCTTTCTGTTGGGTGTCCTGCCTCTAATTGTGGCTCCATGGTGGGTATGGGGGCACATTCGTGGATGAATTTGTCACTTTTCGTCTCTGTCGTTGAATGTTTCCGTTGTACCCTCTCAGGCTCGTGGGGTGGGCGACCAAGCCCCCGAGTCGGCCTGTATTGGAAGACCAGGCTCTGTAGCTCCCGCTGCGTTGGGCCCCGACCTTGCTCCTCCTTTGACCGTCCTGACTTCTTCCCCCAGCTCCCCTCCCTCCTCTGAGGTTGGGTCGAGCCTCCAGCCCCCGGTGGTGACCACTTCGTCCCCTGGTGTGGCTAAGTCTTTCGTTGTGACTACTGCGCCTTTTGACCCCTCTCTCTAGGGGTTCTCAACGCCGTTCGCGCCCCAACCGCACTCGCTCGATTCCTTCCCGTGCTGATGCGTATCAGGCCTTGTTTGGTCCTGCTTCATGGGCCAAATACTTTGATCTCCTCCCTCTTGATTCTGCGCCTCCTGACGATTTCTCCCTCCATCGGCATCTTGTAGATTCCGTGGATGCGTGTGTTACTTTCAACCCCACTCGTCTCGGTACACGTGTCATTGCTGCTCCTTCTCAGGATGCGGCTTCCCGCTTGGCTGCCTTATCTTGCCTTGGCGAGATCCCTGTTCGGGTCTCCAAGAACGTTCAGATGAATTCCAGTGTTGGCACTATTCTCCTCCCACCCCATGTTGCAACCGGTGTTCGGAATCTGCAGGATTGCCACGATGATATTCGGCATATCCTTGATGCCCAAGGCCATTCTGTCCTCCAGGTCGACTCGTTTACTCGTCCCCCTCGTGGTCGTCGCCGTCAACCCCTTCGCGTTGTGAAGATCACCTTTGATGGTAGGGCCCTTCCATCCTCTGTCATTCTTGCTGGTGCTAGGTGCTCTGTCCAGGAGTATATTCCTTCTCCTCGACTTTGTAATAAGTGCTGGAGGTTTGGGCATGGTGCCCTCCGCTGCTCTGGGACTGTCTCTCTCTGTCCTTTGTGTGGGAGTGAAGGTCACTCTAAGTCGGAGTGCACTTCTCCCCAAGCTCGCTGCCTCAACTGCGGTGAGGCCCATCCTACGTTCTCCCGTGCCTGTGTCCATTACAAGCTTGAGGCGGCCGTCCTTAACCTGAAGCACCGGGAGCGTTTGTCTTTTCCTGAGGCGAGGCGCCAGGTTCGCCGGCTCCCGCCTTATACTAACATCTCTTATGCTCGCGTGTTGCGCTCTTCCTCTCCTCGTCCTATCCCCCTTCCTCAGACTCTCAACCGTTTCCGGGCCTTGGACCCTGATACGCCCACTGCCCCCTCCTCTGTTCCTTTGAGTTCTTTACCGAGGGGTCCCCCTCCTGGTCCTCTGTCTGGGGTTCCCCTTCTTTCAACCCGGTCTGTCATGTCTCCTGTGTCTTCTTCCTCGTCCCCCTCCGATCCTCCTTCCCATCCTCTTCCTCCATCTATCGGCTCTCCCCGCCGCCTGTCGGTGCAGGCGGATGTCCATCGCTCTCCTAACGGCCGTCGTGTGTGCTCTCGTTCGGCTTCTCCTGTTGAGACACTGGAATCCGTTGCCCGGTACGTAGTTGCTGGGACACCTGTCTCTTTAAGTCAGAAGCGTAAGCCTGGCTCCTCTCCTTCCTCTTCCCCGGCGGGTAAGAAGGCTTCGCTTTCTTCCTTAGCTCCTACTTCTGGCTCTGTTGCTCCTTCCCCTCCCGTTTCAGTTGTTGCGCCCCCTTTTCCTGCTATGGAGGTTTCTTTGGCCCCGCTTCCCTTTCGGTTGCTGCTCTTGCTGGGGTGCGCTCCCCTCTTTCTACTCCCCCTCTTCCTACTGCTGTCCTTGACTGCTCCTCTCCGTTGTCTCCTCCTCCTCTTCCTCCTCCGGACCCCGCCCGCCCACCTCTGATCTGTTCTCCCGTTTCCTTCCCTCCGTCTTTGCTCAGTTTACCCATGCCCCCTAACCCTGACTTTGCTGACCCTGATCCCGACCCTGATATTCTTTAACGTGCTCTGTTGCTCTTTCGCCTTTGTTTCTTCCTTGTTCTCTGTTTTTGTCCTTTCTCTTCTCGTCGTTGTCCATTCTTCAATGGAACGTTCGATGTTATTACGCCAATTTCCTCGAACTCCAACTTCTGATTTCGCGGTTTTCGCCCCTTTGTGTCTGTCTCCAGGAGCCAATGCTTGGTGCTCGTCCTGGTCGTTTTCGTGGCTATTCCTTTCTCTCCCCCCCCCCCCCCCAGCCATTGCTGGGGCTTCTAATTCTTCTGCTCTCTTGATTCGTACAGATGTTCCCTTTGTTCCTTTACTTTTTCCTTCGCCTCTCCATTGTTCTGCTGCTCGTATCTTTGTGGGGAAATGGTACACAGTTTGTTCCATTTATCTCCCCCCGAGTGTCCCGCTCTCTCTTCCTGATTTGAAACACCTCCTAGACTCCTTGCCGGAGCCTGTGCTCCTGCTGGGTGACTTCAATTGTCATTCTCTTTGGGGTGACGTTCTGACGAATACCCGGGGTCGCCTCCTTGAGCCGTTTCTCCTATCTTCTTCCCTGTCTCTTCTGAATTCTGGTGAGCCCACTCATTTGGACTCTCGGACTCGCACCCTTTCTTGTCTTGATCTTTCTCTCTGCTCTTCTTCTCTTTACTTAGATTTCACGTGGCAGGTTCTTGATGACCTCCATGGAAGTGATCATTTCCCCATCCTTGTTTCCTTTTTCTCTTTTCGCCCTTCCCTCTCTTTCCCTAGGTGGCAGTTTGCTAAGGCAGACTGGACCCTATTTACCCTCAGTGCTGCTCTCTCTGATCTCTCCCTTCTGCCTCTCTCTCGCGCTCTCCTCCTTTTTCATGACACCGTCTTCAACGCTGCCCTCCGCTCTATTCCTCGCTCTTCCTCTCGGGGTCCACGGAAGTGCGTTCCCTGGTGGAATGCGGACTGTGCTCGGGCTGTCCGCTGTAAGCGTGCAGCCTGGAAGAGGCACCGCCGTAGGCAGACGACCGATTCTTTTCTTTTCTTTCGGAAAGCGAGTGCGGTGGCCCGTAGGGCCATCCGTACGGCTAAACGTGAATGTTGGGCATCTTATGTCTCAACAATTACGTCCGAAACCCCTCTGGCCCAGATCTGGAAGCGTATCCGCAAGATAGCGGGTAAGTTCGTTCCCGATGTTTCACCGGTCCTTCACCTCCATGATACTCTTGTGGCGGACCCGTTGCAGGTCGCTTCCGAACTGGGTTCCCACTTTTCTTCTGTTAGCTCTGGTCTTCATCTTCCCCAATCTTTCCTTCTTCGTAAACCTGTCCTTGAGTCTCGTCCTTTAGATTTCTGCACTCATCTTCAGCTTCCCTATAATGATCCCTTCTCTCTCTCTGAACTTCGTTCTGCCCTAGCTCTCTGCGGTTCTACTGCGGCGGGCTCCGATGGTATTCATTATGAGATGCTTCGCCATCTCCCTCCGAGCACGTCTCAGTATTTACTGAGTCTGTATAATCGGATCTGGGAGTCGTCGTCAGTCCCTGAGGACTGGCTCGATGCCGTTGTCCTCCCTGTTCGCAAACCGGGGTCTCTGGGTACTTCCCCTAAGGACTTTCGCCCTATTGCTCTCACAAGTTGTGTCTGCAAACTCTTTGAACGTATGGTTAACGTTCGTCTGATGTGGTTCCTGGAACACCATCACCTCCTCTCCCCTTCTCAATTTGGTTTCCGCAAGTGCCGCAGCACGACAGATGTCCTGGTGAACTTGGAGGTCTATATTCGTACTGCTTTTGCTGCGAAGACCTCCGTTGTTGCCGTCCTTTTTGACCTGGAAAAGGCTTACGACACCACTTGGCGTTATCATATCCTATCTCAACTTCATTCTTTTGGCCTTCGTGGCCATCTCCCTCTCTTTCTCCGCAGCTTCCTCTCTCGTCGTTCCTTTCGGGTGCGCCTTGGTACCGCTCTCTCTCCCTCTTTTCAGCAATACGAAGGTGTGCCCCAGGGTAGTGTTCTGAGCACTACTCTTTTTCTGGTTGCCCTCAATGGTCTTCTTTCCTCTCTTCCTTCTGGTGTCTTCTCCGCTCTCTATGTCTATGATCTTACCCTTTGTTGTCAGGGTGATGATTCGCCTCTCCTTCAACGCCGGCTTCAACTTGCAATTGATGCCGTGTCATCTTGGGCCACTGATCATGGCTTCAAGTTCTCTACTTCTAAGACTTGTGCCATGACATTTACGGGGAAACGGGTTGTTCTTCGTCCCTCTTTGTCACTTTATGGTCATCCCCTTGAATACAAAGATTCCGCGAAGCTTTTGGGGTTATTCCTTGACACTCGTTTGTCTTGGTCTCCCCATATCTCTTACCTCCGTGTTGAGTGCTCTAAGGCCCTTACCCTCCTTCAAGTCTTGTCCCATACTTCTTGGGGGGCAGATAGGCGCACTCTCCTTGCTTTACATTCCTCTCTCGTCCTGTCTAAGCTCGATTATGGTTGCCCTGCTTACTCGTCTGCTTCTCCTTCTACTCTTCGCCGTCTTGATGCTTTGCACCATACTGGGTTGCGCCTCAGTTCTGGTGCCTTTCGTTCGACTCCCGTCCTTGGCTTGTATGTTGACACTGGCTTCCTGTCTATCCAGGACCGCCGTGATCGCTACTGTCTTCGCTATCTTGCGCGGTCTTTGCAACATCCTTCCTCTTGCCTCTGTCGTGCTTTAACTTTTACCCCTCCTGCGGTTCCTGTTCCTCTTCACCACCTCCCTCTTTCTGTCCGGTTATCTCGCCTGCAGGATTCTCTTTCCGTTCGTATTTCTGATGTTTCTCCTCGTGTTGTTCCTTCTTTGCCCCCGTGGAGGGTCCCTCTTCCGCGGTTTTGTACATCCTTGACCCGTATCACTAAAGCTTTTACCCCTCCTACGGTTCTAAAACGCCTTTTGCTCGAGCACTTTTCTTCTCACTCCCGCTCCGTTTCTGTCTTCACCGATGGGTCTAAGTCAGCGGACGGTGTTGGCTACTCTGTTGTTTTTCCTGATCGCACTTATATGTGTCGCTTGCCTCCGGAGACTAGCATCTTTACAGCGGAACTTTATGCTATTCTCTATGCTCTTCGTCTCCTACTTTCTCGTTGTCAGTCTTCCTTTGTAGTTGTTGTTGACTCTCGTAGTGCCCTCATGGCTCTCGGGTCCTTTAATCCAGTTCATCCAGTGGTTGTCGAGATCCAGCATTGGCTGTTTCTCGTTCACAGTAAATTTAAGTCGGTTGAGTTTTGTTGGGTTCCCAGCCATATTGGTGTGTCTTTAAATGAGCGTGCGGATGCTGCCGCCAAGGAAGCTGTCCGCTCTTGTCCCATCTCTCGTAAGGGCATTCCGTATTCCGACTTTTACCCGGTTATCCATTCCTCAGTCCTTACCCGTTGGCAGGCTTCTTGGTTGTCTGTTACTGGTAACAAGCTACGTACTCTTAAATGTTGTGTTTCCTCGTGGCAGTCCTCCTTCCACCGTAACCGGCGGTGGGAAACAGCTCTGGCGAGGTTGCGTATTGGCCATACTCGCTTAACCCATGGTCACTTGATGGAGCGCCGCCCTGCTCCTTATTGTCCCTCTTACGGTCGTGCATGTCCTTCTTGAATGTCCTGACTTCCAGGACGAGCGTATGTCTTGCTTTCTGACCGCCCCTCGCGGTCACCTGTCCCTCGATAGAATTCTTGGTGACTCGGATACTTTTGATATCGTTCGCCTTATGCGTTTTTGTTCTCGTATTGGCATCCTTGGTGATATTTAGCGCCCTCTGATTATTTTGCGTCTTTGATGGTGCTACATAGCCTTCCCGGTTTGGTGCCTTCTTTTGATAATTACTTACTTAGGAATGTAAAATATGAACTAGAATAATTAATAACAATAGCTGACCAAAAAAGTAAAAAAGCAATTATGAAATCTATAAAATGAAAAGCTTACTTACTATAATATTATAAGTACACTCTAGTTGAATACTAAAGTTACACTAAAACAAAATGAGGTAGTTTAAATAGAGATACACTCAGGTACACTGGATAATGAAGTTTATACTAGAGGACACAGGCAAAGCCAGTGTACTATGGAACATGGGAGTAAAAAGAAAGAAAGACAATAATAAAGATAATTTTTTTTTAATAAAGTTAAAACCTTTTGAAAGGAAAGGCAGAGCTAAAGTACACAATAGTAGTTAAATGAGATTATAATTTGAATTCTGGCTATACAGCAGCTATCCCACAGTTACTCAGGAATTAAGGTGAGCTTCAGTGGTCATTGAATAGGTTTTTCCCAGTGTCGGTCCTAGCTATAATTTTACCATCTCGCACAAAACAATGTTTAATTATAGGGGAATTTTTGCAGAAACCACGCAGTTTAAGAGAGATTTTGCCTGAACCTGCCCCCTCCCCGCTCGGCTCGTTGTCGCCGTGTGGGGGCTTAGTGGGCGGCTGCCGGAGTGTGATGCTCCTTGGGACAGTCCTCTGTCCTTTTCTAGCCTTGTGCTCCTGCTGCCGTCCTCTCCAATTCTGCTGGGCATCTTTTCCTTTTCCTTCTGTTTCGTTTTTCTCCCCCCTCTTCTCCTATCTGCTTGCCGTTTCCTGCCGACCTTTTGCTCGTTCTGGTTCTTCCCTTGGACTTCTTCTATTTTGACGCCCGGGTGCTTGAGGAGGCATACTCTTGCACCCGTAGAACTGCAGTACCCGACGTCGAGAGCGAGGGGAACCTTTTATTGTCAATCCCCACTTCGTCACTGAACCCGATCTCGACGGACTGTCGGTTTCTTAAGGTGGCGTTTGTGGGGCGTATACTCACGACGCACCCCTAGGAGGCCCCGACAAGATCGGCGATAGCTTCTTGTTGGGTGTCCTGCCTCTAATTGTGGCTCCATGGTGGGTGTGGGGGCACATTCGTGAGTGAATTCTTCTTTCGTCAAGATGATTACCCCTGCTTCGGCTTCTTCTGGTTTACCTTCTCAGGCTCGTGGGGTGGGCGACCAAGCCCCCGAGTCGGTCCGTATTGGAAGACCGGGCTCTGTAGCCTCCGCTGCATTGGGCCCCGACCTTGCTCCTCCTTTGGCCTCTCTGACTCCTTCCTCTGGCTCCCCTCCCTCCTCTGTGGTTGGGTCGAGCCCCAAGCCCCCAGTGGTGACTACCTCGTCCCCTGGCGCGGCTCCTTCTCTGGTTGTAACTACTGCACCTTTTAACCCCTCTCTCTCTGGGGGTTCTCACCGCCGTCCTCGTCACGGCCGCCCTCGCTCGATTCCTTCCAGTTCTGCTACCTATCAAGCCTTGTTTGGTCCCGCTTCGTGGGCCAAATATTTTGATCTCCTCCCTCTTGATTCTGCGCCTCCTGACGATTTCTCCCTCCATCGACATCTCATTGATTCCGTGGATGCCTCCATTACTTTCAACCCCACTCGTCTCGGTACACGTGTCGTTGCTGCTCCTTCTCAGGATGCTGCTTCCCGCTTGGCTGCCTTATCCTGCCTTGGCGAGACCCCCGTTCAGGTCTCGAAGAACGCTCAGTTGAATGCCAGTGTTGGCACTATTTTGCTCCCGCCCCATGTTGCGACCGGTGTTCGGGACCTGCGCGACTGCCACGACGATATTCGCCATATCCTCGCTGCCCAGGGCCATTCTATTCTCCAGGTGGACACGTTTACTCGTCCCCCTCGTGGTAGTCGCCGTCAACCCCTCCGGGTTGTGAAGATTACCTTTGATGGTAGGACCCTTCCACCCTCTGTCATTCTTGCTGGTGCCAGGTGCTCTGTCCAGGAGTACATTCCTTCTCCTCGGCTCTGCAACAAGTGCTGGAGGTTTGGGCATGGTGCCCTCCGCTGCTCCGGGACTGTCTCTCTCTGTCCTTTGTGTGGTGGCGAAGGTCACTCTAAGTCGGAGTGCGCTTCTCCCCAGGCTCGTTGCCTCAACTGCGGTGAGGCCCATCCTACCTTCTCCCGTGCGTGTGTCCATTACAAGCTTGAGGCAGCTGTCCTCAACTTGAAGCACCGGGAGCGTTTATCTTTTCCTGAGGCGAGGCGCCAGGTTCGCCGGCTCCCGCCTTATGCTAATATCTCTTATGCTCGCGTGTTGCGCTCTTCCTCTCCTCGTCCTTCCCGCCTTCCTCAGACTCACAACCGTTTCCGGGCCTTGGACCCTGATGCGCCCACTGCCCCCTCCTCTGTCCCTTTGGGTTCTCTCCCGAAGGATCCTCCTCCTGGTCCTCTGTCTGGGGTTCCCCTTCCTTCTACCCGGTCTGTCGTGTCTTCTGTGTCTTCTTCCTCGTCCCCCTCCGATCCTCCTTCCCATCCTCTTCCTCTCCTCCATCTATCGGCTCTCCCCACCGCCTGTCGGTGCGGGCGGATGTCCATCGCTCTCCTAACGGCCGTCGTGTGTGCTCTCGTTCGGCTTCTCCTGTTGAGACACTGGAATCCGTTGCCCGGTACGTAGTTGCTGGTACACCGGTCTCTTTAAGTCAGAAGCGTAAGCCTGGCTCCTCTCCTTCCTCTTCCCCGGCGGGTAAGAAGGCTTCGCTTTCTTCCTCAGCTCCTCCTTCTGGCTCTGTTGCTCCTTCCCCTCCCGTTTCAGTGCTTGCGCCCCCTGTTCCTGCTATGGAGGTTTCTTTGGCCCCTGCTTCCCTTTCGGTTGCTGCTCTTGCTGGGGTGCGCTCCCCTCTTTCTACTCCCCCTCTTCCTGCTGCTGTCCTTGACTGCTCCTCTCCGTTGTCTCCTCCTCTTCCTCCTCCTCCTCCTCCTCCTCCTCCGGACCCTGCCCGCCCGCCTCTGATCTGTTCTCCCGTTTCCTTCCCTCCGTCTTTGCTCAGTTTACCCATGCCCCCTAACCCTGACTTTGCTGACCCTGATCCCGACCCTGATATTCTTTAACGTGCTCTGTTGCTCTTTCGCCTTTGTTTCTTCCTTGTTCTCTGTTTTTGTCCTTTCTCTTCTCGTCGTTGTCCATTCTTCAATGGAACGTTCGAGGTTATTACGCCAATTTCCTCGAACTCCAACTTCTGATTTCGCGGTTTTCGCCCCTTTGTGTCTGTCTCCAGGAGCCAATGCTTGGTGCTCGTCCTGGTCGTTTTCGTGGCTATTCCTTTCTCTCCCCCCCCCCCCCAGCCATTGCTGGGGCTTCTAATTCTTCTGCTCTCTTGATTCGGGCTGATGTTCCCTTTGTTCCTTTACTTTTTCCTTCGCCTCTCCATTGTTCTGCTGCTCGTATCTTTGTGGGGAAATGGTACACAGTTTGTTCCATTTATCTCCCCCGGAGTGTCCCGCTCTCTCTTCCTGATTTGAAACACCTCCTAGACTCCTTGCCGGAGCCTGTGCTCCTGCTGGGTGACTTCAATTGTCGTCATTCTCTTTGGGGTGACGTTCTGACGAATACCCGGGGTCGCCTCCTTGAGCCGTTTCTCCTCTCTTCTTCCCTGTCTCTTCTGAATTCTGGTGAGCCCACTCATTTGGACTCTCGAACTCGCACCCTTTCTTGTCTTGATCTTTCTCTCTGCTCTTTTTCTCTTTACTTAGATTTCACGTGGCAGGTTCTTGATGACCTCCATGGAAGTGATCATTTCCCCATCCTTGTTTCCTTTTTCTCTTTTCGCCCTTCCCTCTCTTTCCCTAGGTGGCAGTTTGCTAAGGCGGACTGGACCCTATTTTCCCTCAGTGCTACTCTCTCTGACCTCTCCCTTCTGCCCCTCTCTCGCGCTCTCCTCCTTTTCATGACACCGTCTTCAACGCTGCCCTCCGCTCTATTCCTCGCTCTTCCTCTCGGGGTCCACGGAAGTGCGTTCCCTGGTGGAATGCGGACTGTGCTCGGGCTGTCCGCTGTAAGCGTGCAGCCTGGAAGAGGCACCGCCGTAGGCAGACGACCGATTCTTTTCTTTTCTTTCGGAAAGCGAGTGCGGTGGCCCGTAGGGCCATCCGTACGGCTAAACGTGAATGTTGGGCATCTTATGTCTCAACAATTACGTCCGAAACTCCTCTGGCCCAGATCTGGAAGCGTATCCGCAAGATAGCGGGTAAGTTCGTTCCCGATGTTTCTCCGGTCCTTCACCTCCATGATACTCTTGTGGCGGACCCGTTGCAGGTCGCTTCCGAACTGGGTTCCCACTTTTCTTCTGTTAGCTCTGGTCTTCATCTTCCCCAATCTTTCCTTCTTCGTAAACCTGTCCTTGAGTCTCGTCCTTTAGATTTCTGCACTCATCTTCAGCTTCCCTATAATGATCCCTTCTCTCTCTGAACTTCGTTCTGCCCTGGCCCTCTGCGGTTCTACGGCGGCGGGCTCCGATGGTATTCATTGTGAGATGCTTCGCCATCTCCCTCCGAGCACGTCTCAGTATTTACTGAGTCTGTATAATCGGATCTGGGAGTCGTCGTCAGTCCCTGAGGACTGGCTCGATGCCGTTGTCCTCCCTGTTCGCAAACCGGGGTCTCTGGGTGCTTCCCCTAAGGACTTTCGCCCTATTGCTCTCACAAGTTGTGTCTGCAAACTCTTTGAACGTATGGTTAACGTTCGTCTGATGTGGTTCCTGGAACACCATCATCTCCTCTCCCCTTCTCAATTTGGTTTCCGCAAGTGCCGCAGCACGACAGATGTCCTGGTGAACTTGGAGGTCTATATTCGTACTGCTTTTGCTGCGAAGACCTCCGTTGTTGCCGTCCTTTTTTACCTATCTTGAGGTTATCTTGAGATGATTTCGGGGCTTTAGTGTCCCCGCGGCCCGGTCCTCGACCAGGCCTCCACCCCCAGGAAGCAGCCCGTGACAGCTGACTAACTCCCAGGTACCTATTTACTGCTAGGTAACAGGGGCATTCAGGGTGAAAGAAACTTTGCCCATTTGTTTCTGCCTCGTGCGGGAATCGAACCCGCGCCACAGAATTACGAGTCCTGCGCGCTATCCACCAGGCTACGAGGCCTAGAAAAGGCTTATGACACCACTTGGCGTTATCATATCCTATCTCAACTTCATTCTTTTGGCCTTCGTGATCATCTCCCTCTCTTTCTCCGCAGCTTCCTCTCTCGTCGTTCCTTTCGGGTGCGCCTTGGTACCGCTCTCTCTCCCTCTTTTCAGCAATACGAAGGTGTGCCCCAGGGCAGTGTTCTGAGCACTACTCTTTTTCTGGTTGCCCTCAATGGTCTTCTTTCCTCTCTTCCTTCTGGTGTCTTCTCCGCTCTCTATGTCGATGATCTTACCCTTTGTTGTCAGGGTGATGATTCGCCTCTCCTTCAACGCCGGCTTCAACTTGCCATTGATGCCGTGTCGTCTTGGGCCACAGGTCATGGCTTCAAGTTCTCTACTTCTAAGACTTGTGCCATGACTTTTACGCGGAACCGGGTTGTTCTTCGTCCCTCTTTGTCACTTTATGGTCATCCCCTTGAATACAAAGATTCCGCGAAGCTTTTGGGGTTATTTCTTGACACTCGTTTGTCTTGGTCTCCCCGTATCTCTTACCTCCGTGTTGAGTGCTCTAAGGCCCTTACCCTCCTTCGGGTCTTGTCCCATACTTCTTGGGGGGGGGGGCAGATAGGCGCACTCTCCTTGCTTTACATTCCTCTCTCGTCCTGTCTAAGCTCGATTATGGTTGCCCTGCTTACTCGTCTGCTTCTCCTTCTACTCTTCGCCGTCTTGATGCTTTGCACCATACTGGGTTGCGTCTCAGTTCTGGTGCCTTTCGTTCGACTCCCATCCTTAGCTTGTATGTTGACACTGGCTTCCTGTCTCTCCAGGACCGCCGTGATCGCTACTGTCTTCGCTATCTTGCGCGGTCCTTACAACATCCTCCCTCTGGCCTCTGTCGTGCTTTAACTTTTACCCCTCCTGCGGTTCCTGTTTCTCTTCACCACCTCCCTCTTTCTGTCCGGTTGTCTCGCCTACAGGATTCTCTTTCCGTTCGTATTTCTGATGTTTCTCCTCGTGTTGTTCCTTCTTTGCCCCCGTGGAGGGTCCCTCTTCCGCGGTTTTGTACATCCTTGACCCGTATCACTAAAGCTTTTACCCCTCCTACGGTTCTCAAACGCCTTTTCCTCGAGCACTTTTCTTCTCACTCCCGCTCCGTTTCTGTCTTCACCGATGGGTCTAAGTCAGCGGACGGTGTTGGCTACTCTGTTGTTTTTCCTGATCGCACTTATATGTGTCGCTTGCCTCCGGAGACTAGCATCTTTACAGCGGAACTTTATGCTATTCTCTATGCTCTTCGTCTCCTGCTTTCTCGTTGTCAGTCTTCCTTTGTGGTTGTTGTTGACTCTCGTAGTGCCCTCATGGCTCTCGGGTCCTTTAATCCGGTTCATCCAGTAGTTGTCGAGATCCAGCATTGGCTGTTTCTCGTTCACAGTAAATTTAAGTCGGTTGAGTTTTGTTGGGTTCCCAGCCATATTGGTGTGTCTTTAAATGAGTGTGCGGATGCTGCTGCCAAGGAAGCTGTCCGCTCTTGTCCCATCTCTCGCAAAGGCATTCCGTATTCCGACTTTTACCCGGTATCCATTCCTCAGTCCTTACCCGTTGGCAGGCTTCTTGGTTGTCTGTTACTGGTAACAAGCTACGTACTCTTAAATGTTGTGTTTCCTCGTGGCCGTCCTCCTTCCACCGTAACCGGCGGTGGGAAACAGCTCTGGCGAGGTTGCGTATTGGCCATACTCGCTTAACCCATGGTCACTTGATGGAGCGCCGCCCTGCTCCTTATTGTCCTAGTTGCATCGTCCCTCTTACGGTCGTGCATGTCCTTCTTGAATGTCCTGACTTCCAGGACGAGCGTGTGTCTTGCTTTCCGACCGCCCCTCGCGGTCACCTGTCCCTCGATAGAATTCTTGGTGACTCGGATACTTTTGATATCGTTCGCCTTATGCGTTTTTGTTCTCGTATTGGCATCCTTGGTGATATTTAGCGCCCTCTGATTATTTTGCGTATTTGATGGTGCTACATAGCCTTCCCGGTTTGGTGCCTTCTTTTGATAATTACTTACTTACTTTTGATATCGTTCGCCTTATGCGTTTTTGTTCTCGTATTGGCATCCTTGGTGATATTTAGCGCCCTCTGATTATTTTGCGTACTTGATGGTGCTACATAGCCTTCCCGGTTTGGTGCCTTCTTTTGATAATTACTTACTTACTTACTTACTTAGTCACCGCTCTTTTGTCCTCAGCAAAAGACAACAAACCCAAATCTTGGTGCTGTCATTGTCAAGAGTGAGGAGTCAGGATGACCCAACATTTGTACTCGTGCAGTCATCAGGAGGGTAAACCCTTCATGCAAACTGCACCTTCCATCAACAAGAAGTAAAAGCTGGTTACTTCTCGTGGGTGTCTGGCTCAGTATCCTCATTATATGAAGATTTATTGTGCTAACATTGAAACTTAAGGTAAGTTTCAATGTTAGCTTTCTAAGTTTCAATATCAAGTTTCTCACTGACCATGTAATAATTGTTTAATAATAATAATCACACACAAATCATATGATATATATCAATGAGAAAATCCACTAGGGCAATGAAGTGGACGCAAACCTACGACATTGGCAATACGAAGCAGCAAACTTTTACCACTAGACAACTGATCACTTGTAAGTCATACAACCGGATTTCTACTGAAATCACAGTCTGGAGGCCCCTACTGAAGCTAGTCCAGGTTATACTTATGACCCACAAGCACTCAGGTGGAAGGGCAGAGTGGTCCCACACCTTACACCCAACTTCAGGAACACAGTAATCACATTAACGTGATATATATAAATGAGAAATATATCAATGTGTTTCTGAAGTTGGTGTGTAAGGTGTGAGACCACTCTGCCCTTCCACCCGAGTGCATGTGGGTCATAAGTAAAACCTGGACTGGCTTCAGTAGGGGCCTCCAGACTAATTGTGATTTTAGAAGAAATCCGGTTGTATGACTTTTAGATATGACCAGATTGTTTATTAAAGTAAAAGTGCATACAGTGGGGCCTCGATTTACGATGGTAATCCGTTCTCAGAGACGTATCGTAAGTCGAAGCGATTTTTCCCATAAGAAATAAAGGGAATTGAATTAATCCGTTCCCCACCCTCCAAAATATTAACTTACAAATACATTTTATACTGGCTACAATTTTTTTCTCTAACTAGAATACAGTACATATGTTTATCTTACCTTTATGGAGGACTCTTGATGGCATATGGAAGATGGTGATGAGGGGGGAGGAGAGGTGTTAGGGGTTGGAAGGGGGGTCCCCTTCCATTATAACATCAGGCAGTGAAGACTTCTGGGATACACTCTCTGGCATTTTTGGCCTGCATACCACTAGGACCTGCTTGCGGCTCACTGCTTGCTTGTCTTACTAAGAATCTGTCTAAAGACACTTGTTTTTCCCTACATTTTAACACTTGTCTGTGGTAAGACATCACATTGTCATTTAAAGGTCAATGTAATGGCCTGCTACAGCTTTATCTGGGTGAGTTTTTCAACAAAACTTTGCAGTTCTTCCCATACTTCACACACTTTCTTAATGAGGAAGGAACATCCTCTACTGCCTCTTTTTACAACTATTTTCTTAGGTTGAACCTTACCACTGACTTTCTTGGGACCCATGGCATGATATATAATAAAGTTCTATGTTCTGTGACGAAAAAATGAAGGAGTGTAGATGTTCGGCAGTCCTCCTAATGGCTGGTGTCAATGCCTATCACATTAAGAAAAAAAAGATAGACTGCTTGGCTGTTGTCTGTGGTAAAGTAAGGGAATACACGCAAAACACATAGTATGAACAATGAAACTTTAATTAAACTGAGAGCAAATTAAAAACAAAGACAATTCCTTGGCTATGTACAGTGCAAACAAACAAGTCAAAAAATATAACATAAAAATTAAGAACAAGGATGATGTTACTCTACCTTGAGGTTACTTTGAGGTGCTTCCGGGGCTTAGTGTCCCCGCGGCCCGGTCGTCGACCAGGCCTCCTGGTTGCTGGACTGATCAACCAGGCTGTTAGACGCGGCTGCTCGCAGCCTGACGTATGAGTCACAGCCTGGTTGATCAGGTATATCAGGTCTATAATATAAAGACAAAATAAAATAAGCAGGTGCTGAGAATAAAGCACTAGCTGAGAAACATCCACCTGATAGACAGAGCGTTTATCAGAGTGGTAGGTGTAGCTGCCTCTATCTCATAGACTCTGGAGAGGCGTCTGCTATGATGCTAGGCTGCTAGGGAGCCGGTCGGCCGAGCGGACAGCACGCGGGACTTATGATCCTGTGGTTCTGGGTTCGATCCCAGGCGCCGGTGAGAAACAATGGGCAGAGTTTCTTTCACCCTATGCCCCTGTTACCTAGCAGTAAAATAGGTACCTGGGTGTTAGTCAGCTGTCACGGGCTGCTTCCTGGGGGTGGAGGCTTGGTAGAGGACCGGGCCGCGGGGGACACTGAAAGCCCCGAAATCATCTCAAGATAACCTCAAGATGTTGTCAGAACCCTTGATGTAGAAGATCTCCAGGTTGAAATTCTGCAGATACAAAGCCCATCGTAGAAGTCATTGATTGTTGAATTGGGCCTGCTGCAAGAAGCGTAGGGGATTGTGGTCCAAGTAGATGGTGGTAGACTGAGCACCTTGTAGGTAAGATGCAAAGTGCTGTATGTTCAGGACGATGGAGAGGAGTTCCTTTTCGATAGTGCTGTAATTCTTCTGGTGTGGTTTTAACTTGTAGCTGTAGTAGCTAACAGGTAGAACCTCCTCGCTTCGTTGTTGCATCAGAACGCCCCCGATGCCAGTACCACTGGTGTCGACATGGAGGATGAAAGGCTTCGTGATATCTGGCGAGGCGAGAATGGGATTAGAACAGAGCAGAGATTTAAGTTGTTCAAAAGCAATGGTTTGCTGAATGGTCCAATGGTACCGTTGCTTGGGGCTGGTTAACCCCTTAACTGCGTTGCCTCCAAATATGACACCCCCGCAGTGCGCAGGAAATAAATTCTCTGGAAAAGATTCTTTTTTTCTTTTTAAAGTGTCAGAAACCCTTAAAATTCTCTACACAGACATATGCATATAAATGTAGAATCATGATCGCGGGCAACACAAGAGTGTGTGGAGTGCGCGATTACACTCGTTGTCATCAATTCAATAGTCTCTCCTCTAAGTTACAATACATTGCCGTTTTCTCAAATAGGCACAGTGCCTTTTAAAGAAAACAAAAATTTAATGGCAAACATATTCATGCAAACCCCAAGTCGATCGAGTAGTAAATACCCAATATAACACGGTCCGTAAATTTACGTCGTGATCCGACAAGTGGTTAAGCAAACCGCTTGTAAGTCCAAGTCGAAAATCCAGGAAAGTGTTAACTTAGTCATCCTACGCTGGACACGTTCAAGTGAATTTATATCCATTCTATAATATGGCGACCAAAACTGAACTGCATAATCTAAATGGGGCCTAACTAGAGCAAGATATAGCTTGAGAACCACACCAGGTGTCTTGTTACTAACACTGCGATTAATAAATCCAAGTGTCCGATTTGCCTTATTACGAACATTTATGCATTGATCCTTTTGTTTTAAATTCTTACTAATCATAACTCCCAGATCCCTTTCGCAATCCGACTTTGCAATCTCAACACCATCTAGCTCGTATCTTGTAACTCTATCATCATTACCTAACCTCAGAACTTTACATTTATCAGCATTAAACTGCATCTGCCAATCCTTTGACCATTTCAAAACCCTATCTAGATCAACTTGAAGTGATAGTGAGTCCCCCTCCGAATTAATTTCCCTACCGATTTTCGTATCATCGGCAAATTTGCAAATGTTGCTACTCAAACCTGAATCTAAATCATTTATATATATTATAAACAACAGAGGTCCCAGGACAGAGCCTTGAGGCACTCCACTTACAACATTTTCCCACTCTGACTTGATTCCATTTATATTAACTCTCTGTTTCCTTTGGTATAGCCATGCCCTAATCAAGCTTAATGTAGCACCCCCCATTCCATGAGACCTCAACTATGCTAGAATAAAAAGATTACAAATTTGTTAAACATGAACAGCCATTTATAAAACCATGTTGCGACTCAATTATTAATTTATGTTTTTCAAGATGAAGATGAATTTTATTTGCTATTATAGATTCGAGTAACTTTCCCACAATAGACGTTAGGCTAATTGGTCGATAGTTAGATGCAAGTGATCTATCTCCTATCTTAAAAACTGGTATCACATTAGCAACTTTCCAAAAAACTGGCACTCTGCCTGACTCTATTGATTTATTAAATCAATAGAGTCAGGCAAACAAAATATTTATTAAAAATACTACTCATCTCTTCATCACTATCTGTTATTTGACCTGTCTCAGTTTTTAATGGACCTATCTTTTCCCTAGTCTTAGTACGATATAACTGAAAAAACCCTTTAGGATTTGTCTTTGCTTGCCATGCTATGCGAACTTCATAGTTTCTTTTTGATTTCCTTATCTCTTTTTTAACATTTCTAACCAGTTGTACGAATTCCTGTTCTAAAGTGACCTCCCCATTTTTAATCCTTTTGTACCAAGCTCTCTTTTTACCTATAAGGTTCTTCAAATTCTTTGTTATCCACTTTGGGTCATTAGTATTCGATCTATTCAATTTGTATGGTATACTACGTTCCTGTGCTTTGTTTAGAATATTCTTAAATAAGTTATATATTGAATCCACATCGAAATCCCCATTTAAGTCACCTATCGCTGGGTTCATGTCTCGCTCCAAGACCGGCCCACACCCCATACCCAAGACTTTCCAATCAATTTGACCCAAAAAATTTCTTAGGCTATTAAAATCAGCTTTTCGAAAATCTGGCACTTTAACAGACTTTTCTCCTACAGGTCTATTCCATTCTATGCTAAATCTGATTTCTTTGTGATCACTGTTCCCTAGCTCACTCCCTATTTCGATGTCATTAATTTGTGTTTCTCTGTTAGTTAACACTAAATCTAAAATATTATTTTCCCGTGTTGGTTCCTTAATGTGTTGCGTAAGAAAGCAATCGTCAATTAATTGTAGAAAATCTTCTGCTTCACTATTCCCTGTTTTGTTCAACCAGTTTATTCCACTAAAATTAAAGTCACCCATGACATAAATACTGTTAGATCTAGATGCTCTAGATATTTCATCCCATAAATGCTTTGCTTCCATTCTGTCTAAATTTGGTCTCCTATATATAACTCCTATTATAATATTATTAGCTTTTTCGTTTAATTCTATCCAAATAGTTTCTGTGTGTGGCTCAGTTTTGATTCCCTCTTTGAGACTACATTTCAAATTGTCCCTAACATATATGGCTACTCCACCTCCTCGTCTAATATATCTATCTGTGTGAAATAGTTTAAATCCATTTATTTGATATTCAGCAAATAGTTCTCTATTTTCTACATTCATCCACGTTTCGGTAAGTGCAATAATATCTATTTTTTTCTGTGCAGACAAGAGCATTTAATTCGTTAATTTTATTTCTTAGACTTCTACTGTTAGTGTAATATACCCTAAGTGAATTGTTATTTTGAGGCCTTTCTCTTTCCCTGATCATTTTGCCAATTCCTTTCTCCCATAAACACATACTTTTATTACCTCCTTCCTCCAAATCAATTCCCATACCTCTATCTACTAACAGTTTAAACCCAAACAAACACCTCTAACCACTTCTTCCAACGAGTTCGCAACAGCAACAACCCCAGCTCTCGATAGATGCACCCCATCACGAGCATACATTTCATTTCTTCCATAGAAGTGTTCCCAGTTGTCTATGAAAGATATTGCATTTGATTTGCAATATCTTTCCAGCCGGCAATTGACACCAATTGCCCTCGACATCCATTCATTTCCCACTCCCTTTCTTGGAAGAATGCCACATATGATCGGGATTCCTCCCTTGCTCCTAACTAATTCAATGGCTGTCCTGAGTCTGTATTAGTTCCTCACTCCTAACTCGCCCAACATCATTACCCCCTGCACTAATACAAATAATGGGTTTGTTTCCATTTCCCGTCATAATATCATTCATGTTTCCAACAATATCACCAATTCCAGCTCCCGGATAGCAAACCCTTAATCTGTTCCCCCTATCTCTGGCACAAAACGTTCTGTCTAAATACCTCACCTGGGAATCTCCCACAACCAAAATTCGCTTCGATTTTCCCTTTTCCTTTCGAGCAGTTTGAGGGACCTGCGCTTCTATGCTCCTCGTTGCTTTGCCTCCTCTTTGAACAACAGGTTCACCACAGCACTCGTCCTCTAATATGTCAAATGCATTAAAAGTCCTTAGGTGTAGGCTATTAGTTGTCGGTTATGCCAAGGTCTTCTTAAGACCCCTGTCTTTCACAACTTGCCAAGACGATGTCTTCTTAATACTGGTCCCGTCAGTCCTTCTTAATGAGGTCCCGTCAACACTGGCCTCCTCCTTCGTTTCCTCCCGAAGTCTCAGCCGTCGTACCTCCTCCCGCAGGGAATCCATCTCTGCTCTCAGAGCTCCAACCAGACTCACCAAATCCTTCACTAATCCTTCCATTATTGCAATAATAATGTTACTAGAATCGGAGCTCCAGCTAACACAACCTCTCACTGACTGCACCTGACTGACTGATGATTGCACCTGACTGACAACACATTCAGAACATCGCGTAGCAGCTGCTTCGTATGGGCCAATAGCAGCTGCCTCGTATGGGCCAATAGCAGCTGCCTCGTATGGGCCAATAGCAGCTGCCTCATATGGGCCAATAGCACCTGCCTCGTATGGGGCAATAGCAGCTGCCTCGTATGGGCCAATAGCAGCTGCCTCGTATGGGCCAATAGCAGCTGCCTCGTATATGCCAATAGCAGCTGCCTCGTATGGGCCAATAGCAGCTGCCTCGTATGGGCCAATAGGAGCATTTGGCCATGAACACATTCAGAACACCTCGAGTGAGAGCAGCCACACCCAGCCAGTCTCCCTCACTCCAACATCTTAGTCGCCAACATTGCTCCTCCCACTATACTGTTATAGTTCTTATTACACATGTTCTATATGCCTATCTACATGTTTTATTTACCAGAACTATGCAAGTAAGCCGGTATTGTGTCCAAACAGTACAGTGGCCACTATACACTGCATGAAAAATCACACAGCAGACGATGCTATGATTATGTCACCTCCCTCACCAAAATAGCTCCTCTCAACATTCTTCTGTTGCTGTTCTTACACTATATACACACACTATATATATCCATGTACATATGTTTTGCCCATAGCGAACCACTAAGCTAGCATGGTGAGCAAAACAAGAGTGCCTGCCACACACACACACACACACACACACAATGAGGCTACCTCAATTCTCGCCCTCCCTCCCACACCAAAATTCCTCCTTCCACAATACTACGCACAACGCTAATTATAACCACATTCCTGCTATTATCACAATCCTAGTCACTAATTCCTGTAAATGAATAATTGACCACACATTTATTTTGAAAAGGAACCTAAGAAATCATTTGAAGATTCCTAGATGGACGTAATAATGCTGTGGTGCTGTGGCTAGCGCTGTGAACATCGTGAACAGCACTGAATCACTGATATTTGAACATTGTACCCAGTCATTATCACACTGAGGCTCTTCTATAACATTATCATAGCTAAATAATACAAGTTATATATATATTTTGACATAATTAGGCGATGCTGTGGTCACACGCTGAACAGCAGTGCTGTGCGCTCATGCTGCGAGCGCCAGCCTTGGTTGCTCACACACTACTGAGGCTCCCACACCCGGGAATGTGGACCACGATTTTTTTTAAAGATGGCGTCTGTTTACAAGAGCCCTGAGGAAGCTGATGTGAACCCCATATAGCCGCGGGAGTTTTGAATGGAACGTGAAAAATACAAATACCCGGAGGCGCGTTGCGCAAACCAGACGTGAGCCTGCAGGCACGTTGCGCAGTTTAAGGGTTAAAGTGATCAATGGTGTCGCTACCGTACTAAAATTCTTCACAAACCTACAGTAGTAGGAGGCAAGACCAAGAAAGCGCAGGAGCTGCTTCCTGGTGGTAGGCTGTGGGTAATGCTGGAAGGCTTGAGTGTGTATGTTTAACGGAGCTAGGCTGCCACTCCCTATCACATGGCCAAGATAACGCACTTTACCTTTAGCAAAGGTGGACTTGCCCAAGTTAATGGTGAGGGCCGGCGGTCAGGAGCTTGGCGAACAATCGTTGCAGCTGGAGCAGATGTTCGTTGCAGGTGTTTGTGGCCACAAAGATATCCAAGTAGGCATAGGTGTTATCTAAGCCATGGATGACGCGGTTGACAGCTCGCTGGAAGATGGCCGGGGCATTACATAGTCCAAATGGAAGGCGTTCATATCTGTAAAGGCCAAAAGGAGTGGGGAAGGCAGATATTTCCTTAGCTCGCTCTGTCAAACATACTTGGTAGTATCCCTTGAGTAAGTCTAGTTTGGATAAATACCGAGCATTACCAATGGCGTGAAGGATGTCATCTATTCTAGGTAATGGGTAAGCATCCTTGACAGTCACTAGATTCAATTTCCGGTAATCGGTACACAACCTCACTTTACCGTGCGGTTTCGGCACCAAGATGCAGGGTGAGGCCCAAGGGGACTCACAAGGGGTGGCCAGCCCATGATCCAGGAGGTACTGTACTTCAGCATGCATAACTTCCTTTTTGCTAGGGCTGATTCGGTAGAAAGGTTGACGAATTGGTCGGGTGTCAGGGAGTAGCTGGATGTCGTGCTGAACCACATTACACTCCTGTGGATCATCGCTGAACAACTTCTGATGTTCCTTGAAGATTCTGATGAGAGGAGCACTATTACTGTCCTGCAAATAGGTATGAAGATCAGTTAGGATTTCCGAGTTGGAAAGCACTGCCTCAGTGTTAGTGCTTTCGGGAGGAGAAGCAGGGAAGGTCTCACTGTGGAGGTATGGACCTTCAAATGTGGATAATGATACCAATACAGTGGGGGGAGTACCTTGATACTGCTTCAGGAGGTTGACGTGGCACAACTGGGTCTTCTGCTGCCTATCTGGAGTCTCAAGAACGTAGTTGTGGTTGTTTCTGCACTCCTTGATGCGGTAGGGTCCTGAAAACTTGTTTTGCAATGGAGAACCTGGGATAGGAAAGTATGCCAACACGAAGTCTCCTGGTTTAAATTTCCTTAATTTGCTGCTTTGGTCAAAATGAGTCTTCATCCTCTCCTGAGCTTTCAATAGATTGTCATTAGCAAATTTACGTACTCTCTCTAGAATGTGTTTTAAGTATTGAAGAAACTGGGGCACATTCTGAGGGTCACTGAAGGTGGCATTGCGTAGAGAGTCTTTAAAAGCTTTGACCCCCTCCCCGCTCAGCTCGTTGTCGCCGTGTGGGGGCTTCGTGGGCGGCTGCTGGAGTGTGATGCTCCTTAGAACAGTCCTCTGTCCTTTTCTAGCCTTGTGCTCCTGCTGCCGTCCTCTCCAATTCTGCTGGGCACCTTTTCCTTTTCCTTCTGTTTCGTTTTTCTCCCCCCTCTTCTCCTATCTGCTTGCCGTTTCCTGCCGACCTTTTGCTCGTTCTGGTTCTTCCATGGACTTCTTCTATTTTGACGCCCGGGTGCTTGAGGAGGCATACTCATGCACCCGTAGAACTGCAGTACCCGACGTCGAGAGCGAGGGGAACCTTTTATTGTCAATCCCCACTTCGTCACTGAACCCGATCTCGACGGACTGTCGGTTTCTTAAGGTGGCGTTTGTGGGGCGTATACTCACGACGCACCCCTAGGAGGCCCCGACAAGATCGGCGATAGCTTCTTGTTGGGTGTCCTGCCTCTAATTGTGGCTCCATGGTGGGTGTGGGGGCACATTCGTGAGTGAATTCTTAATTTCGTCAAGATGATAACCCCTGTTTCGGCTGCTTCTGGCTTACCTTTTCAGGCTCGTGGGGTGGGCGACCAAGCCCCCGAGTCGGTCCGTATTGGAAGACCGGGCTCTGTAGCCTCCGCTGCATTGGGCCCCGACCTTGCTCCTCCTTTGGCCTCTCTGACTCCTTCCCCTGGCTCCCCTCCCTCCTCTGTGGTTGGGTCGAGCCCCAAGCCCCCAGTGGTGACTACCTCGTCCCCTGGCGCGGCTCCTTCTCTAGTTGTAACTACTGCGCCTTTTAACCCCTCTCTCTCTGGGGGTTCTCACCGCCGTCCTCGTCACGGCCGCCCTCGCTCGATTCCTTCCAGTTCTGCTACCTATCAAGCCTTGTTTGGCCCCGCTTCGTGGGCCAAATATTTTGATCTCCTCCCTCTTGATTCTGCGCCTCCTGACGATTTCTCCCTTCATCGACATCTCATTGATTCCGTGGATGCCTCCATTACTTTCAACCCCACTCGTCTCGGTACACGTGTCGTTGCTGCTCCTTCTCAGGATGCTGCTTCCCGCTTGGCTGCCTTATCCTGCCTTGGCGAGACCCCCGTTCGGGTCTCGAAGAACGCTCAATTGAATGCCAGTGTTGGCACTATTTTGCTCCCGCCCCATGTTGCAACCGGTGTTCGGGACCTGCGCGACTGCCACGACGATATTCGCCATATCCTCGCTGCCCAGGGCCATTCTATTCTCCAGGTGGACACGTTTACTCGTCCCCCTCGTGGTAGTCGCCGTCAACCCCTCCGGGTTGTGAAGATTACCTTTGATGGTAGGACCCTTCCACCCTCTGTCATTCTTGCTGGTGCCAGGTGCTCTGTCCAGGAGTACATTCCTTCTCCTCGGCTCTGCAACAAGTGCTGGAGGTTTGGGCATGGTGCCCTCCGCTGCTCCGGGACTGTCTCTCTCTGTCCTTTGTGTGGTGGCGAAGGTCACTCTAAGTCGGAGTGCACTTCTCCCCAGGCTCGTTGCCTCAACTGCGGTGAGGCCCATCCTACCTTCTCCCGTGCGTGTGTCCATTACAAGCTTGAGGCAGCCGTCCTCAACCTGAAGCACCGGGAGCGTTTATCTTTTCCTGAGGCGAGGCGCCAGGTTCGCCGGCTCCCGCCTTATGCTAATATCTCTTATGCTCGCGTGTTGCGCTCTTCCTCTCCTCGTCCTTCCCGCCTTCCTCAGACTCACAACCGTTTCCGGGCCTTGGACCCTGATGCGCCCACTGCCCCCTCCTCTGTTCCTTTGGGTTCTCTCCCGAAGGATCCTCCTCCTGGTCCTCTGTCTGGGGTTCCCCTTCCTTCTACCCGGTCTGTCGTGTCTTCTGTGTCTTCTTCCTCGTCCCCCTCCGATCCTCCTTCCCATCCTCTTCCTCCATCTATTGGCTCTCCCCACCGCCTGTCGGTGCGGGCGGATGTCCATCGCTCTCCTAACGGCCGTCGTGTGTGCTCTCGTTCGGCTTCTCCTGTTGAGACACTGGAATCCGTTGCCCGGTACGTAGTTGCTGGGACACCGGTCTCTTTAAGTCAGAAGCGTAAGCCTGGCTCCTCTCCTTCCTCTTCCCCGGCGGGTAAGAAGGCTTCGCTTTCTTCCTCAGCTCCTCCTTCTGGCTCTGTTGCTCCTTCCCCTCCCGTTTCAGTGCTTGCGCCCCCTGTTCCTGCTATGGAGGTTTCTTTGGCCCCTGCTTCCCTTTCGGTTGCTGCTCTTGCTGGGGTGCGCTCCCCTCTTTCTACTCCCCCTCCTGCTGCTGCTGTCCTTGACGGCTCCTCTCCGTTGTCTCCTCCTCTTCCTCCTCCTCCTCCAGACCCTGCCCGCCCACCTCTGCTCTGTTCTCCCGTTTCCTTCCCTCCGTCTTTGCTCAGTTTACCCATGCCCCCTAACCCTGACTTTGCTGACCCTGATCCCGACCCTGATATTCTTTAACGTGCTCTGTTGCTCTTTCGCCTTTGTTTCTTCCTTGTTCTCTGTTTTTGTCCTTTCTCTTCTCGTCGTTGTCCATTCTTCAATGGAACGTTCGAGGTTATTACGCCAATTTCCTCGAACTCCAACTTCTGATTTCGCGGTTTTCGCCCCTTTGTGTCTGTCTCCAGGAGCCAATGCTTGGTGCTCGTCCTGGTCGTTTTCGTGGCTATTCCTTTCTCTCCCCCCCCCCCCAGCCATTGCTGGGGCTTCTAATTCTTCTGCTCTTTTGATTCGGGCTGATGTTCCCTTTGTTCCTTTACTTTTTCCTTCGCCTCTCCATTGTTCTGCTGCTCGTATCTTTGTGGGGAAATGGTACACAGTTTGTTCCATTTATCTCCCCCCGAGTGTCCCGCTCTCTCTTCCTGATTTGAAACACCTCCTGGACTCCTTGCCGGAGCCTGTGCTCCTGCTGGGTGACTTCAATTGTCGTCATTCTCTTTGGGGTGACGTTCTGACGAATACCCGGGGTCGCCTCCTTGAGCCGTTTCTCCTCTCTTCTTCCCTGTCTCTTCTGAATTCTGGTGAGCCCACTCATTTGGACTCTCGGACTCGCACCCTTTCTTGTCTTGATCTTTCTCTCTGCTCTTCTTCTCTTTACTTAGATTTCACGTGGCAGGTTCTTGATGACCTCCATGGAAGTGATCATTTCCCCATCCTTGTTTCCTTTTTCTCTTTTCGCCCTTCCCTCTCTTTCCCTAGGTGGCAGTTTGCTAAGGCAGACTGGACCCTATTTACCCTCAGTGCTGCTCTCCCTGACCTCTCCCTTCTGCCTCTCTCTCGCGCTCTCCTCCTTTTTCATGACACTGTCTTCAACGCTGCCCTCCGCTCTATTCCTCGCTCTTCCTCTCGGGGTCCACGGAAGTCCGTTCCCTGGTGGAATGCGGACTGTGCTCGGGCTGTCCGCTGTAAGCGTGCAGCCTGGAAGAGGCACCGCCGTAGGCAGACGACCGATTCTTTTCTTTTCTTTCGGAAAGCGAGTGCGGTGGCCCGTAGGGCCATCCGTACGGCTAAACGTGAATGTTGGGCATCTTATGTCTCGACAATTACGTCCGAGACCCCTCTGGCCCAGAACTGGAAGCGTATCCGCAAGATAGCGGGTAAGTTCGTTCCCGATGTTTCACCGGTCCTTCACCTCCATGATACTCTTGTGGCGGACCCGTTGCAGGTCGCTTCCGAACTGGGTTCCCATTTTTCTTCTGTTAGCTCTGGTCTTCATCTTCCCCAATCTTTCCTTCTTCGTAAACCTGTCCTTGAGTCTCGTCCTTTAGATTTCTGCACTCATCTTCAGCTTCCCTATAATGATCCCTTCTCTCTCTCTGAACTTCGTTCTGCCCTGGCCCTCTGCGGTTCTACGGCGGCGGGCTCCGATGGTATTCATTATGAGATGCTTCGCCATCTCCCTCCGAGCACGTCTCAGTATTTACTGAGTCTGTATAATCGGATCTGGGAGTCGTCGTCAGTCCCTGAGGACTGGCTCGATGCCGTTGTCCTCCCTGTTCGCAAACCGGGGTCTCTGGGTACTTCCCCTAAGGACTTTCGCCCTATTGCTCTCACAAGTTGTGTCTGCAAACTCTTTGAACGTATGGTTAACGTTCGTCTGATGTGGTTCCTGGAACACCATCACCTCCTCTCCTCTTCTCAATTTGGTTTCCGCAAGTGCCGCAGCACGACAGATGTCCTGGTGAACTTGGAGGTCTATATTCGTACTGCTTTTGCTGCGAAGACCTCCGTTGTTGCCGTCCTTTTTGACCTAGAAAAGGCTTACGACACCACTTGGCGTTACCATATCCTATCTCAACTTCATTCTTTTGGCCTTCGTGGTCATCTCCCTCTCTTTCTCCGCAGCTTCCTCTCTCGTCGTTCCTTTCGGGTGCGCCTTGGTACCGCTCTCTCTCCCTCTTTTCAGCAATACGAAGGTGTGCCCCAGGGTAGTGTTCTGAGCACTACTCTTTTCCTTGTTGCCCTCAATGGTCTTCTTTCCTCTCTTCCTTCTGGTGTCTTCTCCGCTCTCTATGTCGATGATCTTACCCTTTGTTGTCAGGGTGATGATTCGCCTCTCCTTCAACGCCGGCTTCAACTTGCAATTGATGCCGTGTCGTCTTGGGCCACAGATCATGGCTTCAAGTTCTCTACTTCTAAGACTTGTGCCATGACTTTTACGCGGAAACGGGTTGTTCTTCGTCCCTCTTTGTCGCTTTATGGTCATCCCCTTGAATACAAAGATTCCGCGAAGCTTTTGGGGTTATTCCTTGACACTCGTTTGTCTTGGTCTCCCCATATCTCTTACCTCCGTGTTGAATGCTCTAAGGCCCTTACCCTCCTTCGGGTCTTGTCCCATACTTCTTGGGGGGCAGATAGGCGCACTCTCCTTGCTTTACATTCCTCTCTCGTCCTGTCTAAGCTCGATTATGGTTGCCCTGCTTACTCGTCTGCTTCTCCTTCTACTCTTCGCCGTCTTGATGCTTTGCACCATACTGGGTTGCGCCTCAGTTCTGGTGCCTTTCGTTCGACTCCCATCCTTAGCTTGTATGTTGACACTGGCTTCCTGTCTCTCCAGGACCGCCGTGATCGCTACTGTCTTCGCTATCTTGCGCGGTCCTTGCAACATCCTTCCTCTCGCCTCTGTCGTGCTTTAACTTTTACCCCTCCTGCGGTTCCTGTTCCTCTTCACCACCTCCCTCTTTCTGTCCGGTTATCTCGCCTACAGGATTCTCTCTCCGTTCGTATTTCTGATGTTTCTCCTCGTGTTGTTCCTTCTTTGCCCCCGTGGAGGGTCCCTCTTCCGCGGTTTTGTACTTCCTTGACCCGTATCACTAAAGCTTTTACCCCTCCTACGGTTCTAAAACGCCTTTTCCTCGAGCACTTTTCTTCTCACTCCCGCTCCGTTTCTGTCTTCACCGATGGGTCTAAGTCAGCGGACGGTGTTGGCTACTCTGTTGTTTTTCCTGATCGCACTTATATGTGTCGCTTGCCTCCGGAGACTAGCATCTTTACAGCAGAACTTTATGCTATTCTCTATGCTCTTCGTCTCCTGCTTTCTCGTTGTCAGTCTTCCTTTGTGGTTGTTGTTGACTCTCGTAGTGCCCTCATGGCTCTCGGGTCCTTTAATCCGGTTCATCCAGTAGTTGTCGAGATCCAGCATTGGCTGTTTCTCGTTCACAGTAAATTTAAGTCGGTTGAGTTTTGTTGGGTTCCCAGCCATATTGGTGTGTCTTTAAATGAGCGTGCGGATGCTGCCGCTAAGGAAGCTGTCCGCTCTTGTCCCATCTCTCGTAAAGGCATTCCGTATTCCGACTTTTACCCAGTTATCCATTCCTCGGTTCTTACCCGTTGGCAGGCTTCTTGGTTGTCTGCTACTGGTAACAAGCTACGTACTCTTAAATGTTGTGTTTCCTCGTGGCCGTCCTCCTTCCACCGTAACCGGCGGTGGGAAACAGCTCTGGCGAGGTTGCGTATTGGCCATACTCGCTTAACCCATGGCCACTTGATGGAGCGCCGCCCTGCTCCTTATTGTCCTAGTTGCATTGTCCCTCTTACGGTCGTGCATGTCCTTCTTGAATGTCCTGACTTCCAGGACGAGCGTGTGTCTTGCTTTCCGACCGCCCCTCGCGGTCACCTGTCCCTCGATAGAATTCTTGGTGACTCGGATACTTTTGATATCGTTCGCCTTATGCGTTTTTGTTCTCGTATTGGCATCCTTGGTGATATTTAGCGCCCTCTGATTGTTTTGCGTATTTGATGGTGCTACATAGCCTTCCCGGTTTGGTGCCTTCTTTTGATAATTACTTACTTACTTTAAAAGCTTTGAGAGGAGTACGGCACTTACGTCCGTAGAGCATCTCATAAGGAGATACACCTAGAGACTCATTAGGGAGACTTCTGAAAATGCACATATTGAGGTCAAGTTGTTTATCCCAGTCCTTCAAGGTTTCATTGCAAAATTTCTTTAGGAGTGCTGTAATAGTCTGATGACTACGTTCAAGAGAACCCTGTGAAGCAGGATGATAGGGGCTGGACAATACCTGTGTGATGTTGAACTCTTCCAGTGTCTTCTTGAAGAGATCACTGGTGAAGTTGGTGCCACAGTCACTTTGAACCTCTTTTGGAAATCCATACTGGGTGAAGATCTTCAATAGTTGTTTCACCACAGTAGCAGCCGTAATGTTCTTTACTGGAACTGCTATGGGGAATCTGGTGGTAGGACACAGGATAGTTAGTATATAGGCGTTGCCAGAACTGGTCCGGGGTAAAGGACCAACACAGTCTATGATGAGTCTGTGGAAAGGTTCTGCAGGCACCTGGATAGGAGTCAATGGAGCCTGGAGAATAGAGATGTTAGGTTTATCTGCCATCTGACATGTATGACACTGTTGCATGTAACTTTTGATGTCTTTAACCATACCTGGCCAGTAGTAGTCTTGTCTGATTCCGTGGTAGGTTTTGTTAAAACCATAGTGAGAAAGTGCTCCGTGGGCCAGAAATAAAATATCGGGCCGTAGGCTGGTGGGAACCACTAGTTGTTCGACATTTGCCCAATCGTCATCCTCCTTCAGCTTACTGGGTCTGCACCTGCGGTAGAGCAACTGATTCTCTAGGAAGTACCCAGGGATACTGTCAGGTTGAGTCTCAGCCTGGAAGAATAATGGTGTTAATGAAGGATCCTCCCTCTGTAACTTACGGAACTCCAAACTAGTAAGATTCGGTGGTAGATTCTGAGGGTCTTGAGGGACAGCGGTTGCAGTAGAGTCAGCTGGTTGCGGGCGTGCAGCTTGTGCACGGGTGGTCACCAAAACCGGAGAGAAACTTCATCACTTTCTTGAACCTCTGCTGAAACATACTCAAAGATGGGATTGTCCACTACAGAGTTACACACCTGGGGTTTGTCCATAAGGATCAGGTTGGACGGTTGCAGATATTCTGCCAAGTCGAAGGCCCAGGAGAAGTTGCACTCCAGACATGGGAAAAGGCTTTTCCCTGATGGCGACTTGGACTTCACCGGTCACAAAGGACAATCCAGGTGGACTCTGGCGAGTGGATACGGAGTGGTAGCAGTGAGGTCAGTGATAAGGACGGTTTCCCCAGTGTAGGTGATATTAGGCACAGCTGATTTCAATATTATTAACTGAAGAGCCGCTGTGTCCCTCAAGATCTTATCTTGAGGTTATCTTGAGATGATTTCGGGGCTTTTTAGTGTCCCCGCGGCCCGGTCCTCGACCAGGCCTCCACCCCCAGGAAGCAGCCCGTGACAGCTGACTAACTCCCAGGTACCTATTTACTGCTAGGTAACAGGGGCATTCAGGGTGAAAGAAACTTTGCCCATTTGTTTCTGCCTCGTGCGGGAATCGAACCCGCGCCACAGAATTACGAATCCTGCGCGCTATCCACCAGGCTACGAGGCCCCTAAATTCTTCAATTTGAAACGTCCCTCCGAATCTATACCGTTGGTAGAGACAGTTCCAAGATACAGGTGTTTGCTGAAGAGAGAAAGATCATTAACAGGAACACCAACATTCATCACAGGCTTACCGGACTTAGGAGGAGTCGGTTTGGGTTTAGTAGTTTCATTATTGCCTTTGTATTGAGCCTTCCAACATTTATCTATGGTATGTCCATAGAGGTTGCAATACTTACAATACAATTAAGAGCACGCTTGATCTGTACTCACTTTATCATAACTATACCAAGACTTCTTACTGGAAGGTGGTTCTGGTGTTAGCCAGTGGATGAGGCTGTAAGTGGCAGCCGACTTCGCACACCTGATGTAGTCGGTTTCTTCTTTGTCTGCTAAATATAAACGGACGGAAGGGGGAACACGTCTCAAGAATTCCACAACTAGCATGAGGTTGACGAGTTCTGAAAATGTAGACACATGTGCTGCTTCCAGCCATTTCATGAAATATCTTTTCTTTGTATTGGCAAATTCTAGAAAGGTGGTGGTACTTGCCTTTAGATAATCACGGAATTTTCATCTGTAGCTTTCGGTGGAGAGAAGGTAGGCGTCCAGAACTGCTTGCTTCAGGGTCTGGTAGTCATCCTCAGACACTAAGGTACTGAGAGTAACTGCAGCTCTACCTGTGAGGTGCACTCTGACAAGGGTAGACCATTGATCTGTAGGCCAGCTAAGTATTTTAGCTAGGGTCTCAAAAGTGGTGAAAAAGACATCGATCTCTGTCTCAACGAATGGTGGCATTAACTTGCATGGGAGACATTGAAACTTAAGGGAAGACTAGCTGTAGCTTGTTGACGCTGAGTGTGGTGTGTAGTTTCCAACGTGAGTTCTTGTTGACGACATGCTAGAATCATATCAGCTTGCTTCTTATCATGTTCGCGTTGCATCTCCAGGTGACGTTGTTTTGCTTCAAGCTGTACTCGCTCACGCTCTTGGAGTAGGGCCGCCTCTTCTTTCTTTAGGGCCATCTCGCGTTCCTTGAGGGTGGCTTTCCTGATTGCAACCTCTCTTTCCCTTATCTGGAGAGCTTCTTTCGCCAGGGCCGCCTCACGTTCTTGTTGTTCTTTCTTTATGGCAGCCTCTCTTTCCCTCATTTGTAGAGCTTCTTTTTTGTAGTTCCTGTTCAATTTTTGCAAGTTCGAGCTTCAACTTCATAGTTGCCAGGGCATGTCTATCTGCAATAGAATAATTTTCGCGAGTTTCCGAGTCAATCTTCCCTTCATCTAAGAGGTGATCCAATATTAAATTGTGCAAGTCATTTTTGTTGGCTCCATGGGGAACATCTAGTTGATACTCCTGTGCAAGAGTTTGTAATTCGGTCTTCTTGGCATGAATTAAGTTCCCTATTTCACCTGCTGGATCGTTACGGAAAGCTGGGAGACGAAACATGGTGAAAATAGCAGATAAATGTACACTGAATATACTTGTGATATGGTAAGTGTCAGTAACAGGAAGACGTGGCAACTGGTAACTATCCTGTGGAATTTTAATCGTTAACAATTAACGTTAATTTTAGTAGGGTAAATGATTAGTCAATCAAAAGCACAGGAAATCTTGTACCTGGTACTCAATGTAAGAGAATAAGGGCAAGAAAATCCTACTAAATAAATGAAACCGATAGTTTCTAAAACAAATGAAACATTTAATTGTTTCAAAAGTGAATAAGGTAGTCCAAGAATGTAGGCATACCTTGCCGAGTCTCTATAGGACAGAAGCAAGGGTTTTCCCACTAAATGAAATATGATACTTACAGAATTAGCGAACTTTGTGCTCTGAAAAAAGAAAGCTAATTCCCTACCTAAGTAAATATCATTATCTCTGACCGATGTGTAGGGGTGTGAGTGTCAACTGGTGACGAGAACTGCTGTTGAGGTTCCAACTCAGCAACTTAGTCCGTGCTAGAGGAACTATGGCCCTCTGTATCCTCCTTCGGTTGGATTGCAGAAGATAGGGTGCTTTGACCCGAAGACAAATCAAAGTACCAGGGTACCAAAATGATGATTGGTCGAGATTGAGAAATATCCTAGGGACAAAAGGTGGAAAACACGAGTAATAACACGGAGGGAGGGATGACCAATTAAGAGAATGACTGAGGCCTTCAGTCACCACGTAATCCAAAGTTATCCAACACTCACAATATGCTACTCTCGGAATGCACTATACACACACAGCACCATATAAATATTAAAAGTAATGAAAATATTGAAAAGCAACTGTATCAAAGCCAAGTACACTTACCACAAATTGATGTTCTAGTACTAGTACCTGAGTGAGGCTCCCGGACAGGTCCCTATTTAATGTGACAGAAAAATGAAGGAGTGTAGATGTTCGGCAGTCCTCCTAATGGCTGGTGTCAATGCCTATCACATTAAGAAAAAAAAGATCGACTGCTTGGCTGTTGTCTGTGGTAAAGTAAGGGACTACACACAAAACACATAGTATGAACAATGAAACTTTAATTAAACTGAAAGCAAATTAAAAACAGACAATTCCTTGGCTATGTACAGTGCAAGCAAACAAGTCAAAAAATATAACATAAAAATTAAGAACAGGGATGACGTTACTCTATAATATAAAGACAAAATGAAATAAGCAGGTGCTGAGAATAAAGCGCTAGCTGAGAAACATCCACCTGATAGACAGAGCGTATATCAGTTAGTTGTTCACAGCTTGAGAGCACAAGATATTCTAACTTCAATGGCTGGTACAAGCCCAGACATCGACTTGGTAAAGGGCGCTGAGGTGCAGTCGGCAGGTCACCAATCAGAAGCAGGCAGGCTGGGAATGGTAGTTTGCTGGTTGATGACGGTGGCGAGCCGGCATGGAGGGAGTGTGGAGTAGGGGGGAGTTTAGGATACGTTTCCCTCCTGGTCAAAATTTTTTGTGCTACTGGTAGATGTATCTGGAAGGTAGCATCTTATTGTTGTATGTATATAAGTAACTTTATGTAGGGAAGAGGAGGCTCAATCTCTCTTGAAAGAGATTATCGTCACAGTTCAAAAAGTAAAAAATCACCACAAAAACGGAATTTCTTATTGGCGTGATCGTCACTAAGCGGGCAGCTCTAGTAAATTGAGGCAGGTCGGCCAATGTGACCGGGAACCATGCGCTCAATCGACCCAAACGTGTACCAACAAATATCGTTAGTCGACAACACTATCGTAAGTTGAGTCGCATTTTTATATCAAATTTACATCGTAACTCGAAATTATCGTAAGTCCGGTCAATAGTAAGTCGAGGTGCCACTGTACATTCAAAATTAGTTACAAATATAATGTTGTCATTCTAGATAGAGCTAGTTTATACTATGCCTAAAGCTACTAATATGGATTTTGGTACAGTCCACAGGCTGAATTAGAGGAGTGGTGTTAGGAGGAAGGAACTTTATTGTGAGAACATTTTGGGCAAGATGTGGGAAAAACTTAAAACTTATTGAGATCAAAAGCATGAATTCAACTGAAATGGATTGGGGGGTGCAGAATGATGACAATTACATATTGGATGGAACAGCAGAAATTGCAACAGAACATCAGGAGTAATTTAGCTAATAAACAGATAGACTATAATTTTCTTGAAGTTTATACATGGCAGATATCAGCAATTATATGAGTTGGTGAATAACCAATATTGTTTGAAAATAGCAAGACAGGTTGACATTTTGGAGGTAAGGTAGTTTACGTCGACTTGATTCATTTGATTTTTTATTACCAGTCCCTATGGTGTAGTGGTTAAGACGGTCGCCTGGTATTTCGTGATCTCTTTGTCCTGGGTTTGTATCCTGGCCGGGGAGGATTTGCTGGGCGCACATCCTTAACCCTTAGACCGCGCAATACATACGTATATGATTTGACAAAATAATTTAACGTAAGTTTTTAAAACTTGCACAAGCGTTTTCCAATTTTTTTGGCATAATCAACTAGGCAAATGCTCTAACTTTGTCTAAATGATCACTTGAAAAATAAGAGAATCAAAATTAATTTTAAAATTGAATATTGAAAACTTCAGATTTTCAATTTAGAATATAAAATATGAACTATCACCAATTGTTCATTTAATGTTATTCCTCTCTCAGAATGGCATATGATCTTTATTTTCATCAAATTAGAATACAGTGGTTACTCGGTTTAAGAGTTTAATCCGTTCCTGGTGACAGCTCGTATTCCGAAAACTCATAATCCGAAGCTAATTTCCCCATAAGAAATAATGGGAAATGAATTAATCCGTTCCTGACTACCCCAAAAATCTCACTTCAAACAAAATTTTATACCTAATTCATCTAAATAAACCTACAAAACTATGTTCAAGTTGTTACTTACCCTTGCTGATGAATACTGTAGGTGTATGGAAGATGGTGAGGAGGTGGGAGGAGGAAAGGTGTTACTGTTTGGAAGGGAAGTCCCCTTCCATTATAACATCAGGCAGTGAGGACCTTTCTGGTGTGCACTCCCTGGCACGTTTTGCCTGCATACCACTAGGTCCTGGTTGTGGCTCACTGCTCGATTTTCTCAAATCTGTCCATGGAAGCTTGTTTTTCCCTTCTTCGCAAGCTGTCTCTGTAGTAAGGCATCACATTGTCATTGAAAAGATTAAGGCCTATTACAGCTTTCTCTGGGTGAGTCTTTTCAATAAAAGTTTGCATCTCTTCCCACATCTGACACACCTTCTTAATTTCTGCAGAAAGGACATTCGCTACTGCCTCGTCCTCCTCCACTGGAGAAACATCCTCGGCTGAGTCTTCTTGCTGTTCCATTTGAAGGGCTTGGAGTTCTTCGGTGGTCAGTTCTTCATTGTGTTCTTCCACTAACTCCTCCACATCATCATCGTTCAATTCCAAGTCCATTTGCTGGCCCAAAGTAACAATTTCCTGAACAATAGGCGCATCATTTACAGGCTCAAACCCCTCAAAGTCTAGTTCTGTCACACATTCAGGCCACAATTTTCTCCAGCCAGAGATCAGGGTTCTTTGAGTCACTTCTTGCCAGGCTTTGTCAACGAGTTTTAAAGAACTACAAATGTTAAAATGGTCTTTCCAGAACTCTTTGAGAGTGAGGTTTGTGGCTTCAGTCACTTCAAAACATTTCCGGAAAAGTGCCCTTTTATACAGTTTCTTAAAATTCGCTATGATTTTCTGGTCCACAGGCTGAATTAGAGTGGTGGTGTTAGGAGGAAGGAACTTTATTGTGAGAAATTTACTGTATCTGTGCATCAATTCATCTTCCAATCCTGGAGGATGAGCAGGAGCATTGTCGAGGAGAAGCAGGGCCTTGAGTGGCAAACCTTTCTCCTGCAGATATTTTCCTATGGTAGGGCACACCACTTCATTCACCCACTCCGAAAAAAAATCTTAGTCACCCTGTGCCCTTTTGTTAGCCTTCCACATCACACACATTTGGTGTTTCTGCACTTTATACTGTTTGAAACCCTTGGATTTTCAGAATGATACACTAGCAAGGGTTTAATTTTCAAATCGCCACTTGCATTTGAACACAGCACAAGCGTAACCCTATCTTTTATAGGCTTGTGTCTGGGCAAGGATTTTTCCTCCTTGGTAATGTATGTCCTCTTAGGCAATCTTTTCCAGAAGAGTCCTGTTTCATCACAATTAAAATCTTGTTGCAGTAGGTATCCCTCAGCCTCTGCAAACTCTTTAACCCTTTAACTGCGCAACGCGCCTGCAGGCCCAGGCTTCAGGTGCATTGCCTAAAAATGCCATAATATACTTGTTCATGCTATTATGTAGCGATGATATTATTACAGAAGACCCCTGACTGTGATAAAACTGACCAGGGTTCTGATAATAACAGGATTGTGGTGATATTTGGCGCTGTGCGCCATGGAGGGAGGAGTAATGCTGTGGGAGGGAGGATGGTGGCGTTGTCTTTTGAGTGTCTGTGGCCACCTTTTATTGACTGCACTCACCATACCAGCTTAGTGGTTCGCTATGGTGAACACAAATGTAGATACTTATATATAACAAGTGTATAGTGTGAGATAACAGCGAGAGTAGGAGGTTGGGAGCCGCCATTTTGGTGAGGGTGGAGCGTCGTCTGCAGGACTTATCATGTTGTTTACTGATGACCACGATGGTCTTTGGGCACCATACCAGTTTACTTGTACAAGTATGGTGAATAAAACAGGTAGATATTTATATATAATGTGTGTATATAGCGTAATAACACCACAAACAGTATTGTTGTAGGAGAAATATTAGTGCGTCTGGCCGTGAGGGCGGCCGCCACCAGCTAACTGTGTGAGTAGCTACATCTCTGTGCCTTTACTCACCATACAAGCTTAGATGTACCAACACTCTCCCTCCCTCACTGCTTCTATCCCTCCCTGCCTCTCCCCCTCAATGCCTCCTTCCATCAATCACTACCGCCCATCCCTCCCTCAATACCTTCAAGGTTGGTGGCCCGTTGCCATGTGAGGGCCCGCCGATACCGAAACAAACCCAATATCGACCGCCAGACCGGTATATGAGGTTCCAGATACCGGATCTCCCAAACCAGTCAATGGAACCGGCAGATTGGTAAATAAGAGACTGTTAAATAGTCGATACTGTATCTACATGTGTGTTTTACCATAATAAACCACTAAGTTGGTATGCTGAGTCAAAAAGCAGCAAGGAGTGGCCGGCACACCAGCCAGCCACTGGCTGCCACTCACTCTTTCACCAAAATTCTCCTCCCACTATACTGTTTTTGCTTTTATTCACTATATACAGACATTATATATAAGTATCTGCATGTTTTGTTCACCATAGGAAACCACTATGCTGGTATAGTAAGTGCAGACAGCAACAGGTGGCCACACAGATTCGGCAGTCGATGCTTCAGCCCTCCCACCCGCAACATTACTCATCTCACAGCACAGCACAAATTATCACACCAATCCTGCTATTGTCAGAATCCTAGTAATTTTTATCACAGTCAGGGGTCTTCTGTAATACTATCATTGCTAAATAATACCAGTTACATATATTTTTGACATTTTTAGGTGAAGCTGTGGTCACAAGCTGAACAGCAGTGTTGTGAGCTCATGCTGCTTGTGCCAGCCCTGGTGGCTCACTCAGTACCGAGGCCCCCACACCCGGGAATGTTGCCGACAATTTTTTTTAAATGGCGTCTGTTTACAAGAGCCCTGCAGAAGGTGATGTGAACCCCTTGTATCTGTGGGCCGTTTAAATAGTACTCCATATTTTTTATGGAGTTATATTATTTTTATTTAAACTTCAGTTTAAATAGCGGGTAGTACTCCAAAACGTCATATTGCACAGCCGTGCGTCAATTACTCAACATGTCATATAAAGTGTTGTGCAATTTAAGGGTTAACCACCGCACTGTGCAGAGTGCCTTGAGGCATTAGATTGGGGGTACGCAGAGCACCAGATTGGGGGTTAGATCGGGGGTGCGCAGAGTGGCGCTCTTAGGTATAGGGAGCGATTCAAAACTTCTGTGGGTATACGAGGCTCACATCCTGTGTCTCAGGACTCCTTTAAACAGACCCCATTTTTAAAGAAAATCGTTCTTAAGTGTGAGAGCCTCAGTACTGAGTTAGCAACCAAGGTTGGCACACAGTTTGCCACCAGACTAGTACCTGAGCTGAGAGGTATGAGCTACGAGGAGAGGTACGGAATTAAACCTCACTTTGCTGGAAGACACAAGAGTTAGGGAGGACATGATCACCACATTCAAGATTCTCAAGGGAATTGATAGGGTAGATAAAGACAGGCTATTTAACACAAGGGGCACACACACTAGGGGACACAGGTGAAAACTGAGTGCCCAAATAAGCCACAGAGATATTAGAAAGAACATTTTTAGTGTCAGAGTGGTTGACAAATGGAATGCATTAGGAAGTGAGGTGGTGGAAGCTGACTCCATACACAGTTTCAAGTGTAGATATGATAGAGCCCAATAGGCTCAGGAACCTGTACACCTGTTGATTGACGGTTGAGAGGCGGGACCATAGAGCCAGAGCTCGACCCCCGCAAGCACAATTAGGTGAGTACAATTAGGTGAGTACAGCATGAGCTAACAGCATCGCTGTTCAGCTTGTGACCACAGCATCGCCTAAAATTGTCAAAGTATATATGTAACTGGTATTATTTAGCCATGATAGTATTAGAGAGGAGCCTGACTGTGATAAAGACTGTGTACAATTTCCAGATATCAGTGAACACAATGCTGTTGTGGGATAGGTTGGACATGTATATGAGTGGGAGGTTATAAATAGGAGCTGCCTCATATGGGCCAATAGGCCTTCTGCAGTTACCGTTATTCTTATGTTCTCATGTTCTGTTCAAGATGTTCACAGCACTATGCAGGTAGCCACAGCACCCTACCATTGTTTGGTCCATCTTAGAATGTTGAAATGAATTCTCATGTTCCTTTACAGAATGAACTTGTGGAAAATGATTAATTTACAGGATTTAGTGACCAGGATTCTGATAATAGCAGGATTGTGGTGATAATTAGCCCTGTTCGCAGTATGGTGGGAGGAGTAATCTTGGTGAGGGAGGGAGGGAGGTAGCGTCGTCTACTGATTCTGCGTGGCAGCCTGTTATTGTCTGAACTCAGCATACCAGCTTAGTGGTTCGCTATGTTGAAAACAAATGTAGATTCTTATACTGTATATGATGTGTGTGTATATAGTGTAATAACAGCAAAAGGAGTATGTTGGGAGAAGGAATGTTGCCGAGAGAGGTGTTGGTGAAAGAGGGAGTGAGGTGGCGTCTGCTAGTGACCCTGAGAGCTTTATCGCTCAGCGCCCATTATTTGCTCAACTTCTCAGCTCCATCATGGCTATAGTATGTCACATACAATATTTAATTTTATTTTGCCGTGATCAGAGGCTACAATTTAACAAGAGAAAATAATTTTTTGCGCAGAATTTATTTTTGGCTCACCACAGAATTGTCCTTTATTATGGCCGTACAGCATGGTGGTTAAGTCTAGCCAGCCTGCTATCTGTCCGCACGCCCATGGCGTTAGGAAGTTTGCTGCTTTGGCTGCCGTGTTTGCCATTTCTTGGGTCAATATTCAGGCGCAGTGCTTTTGGAGGTCGAAAAGTTCTCAGTGATCCCTGGAGGCTCCCAGTCACCCTCCCTCCCTCCCTCCTGCTGATGTTTTTTTTCTCATTGTTTGGATGCTTAGCTTCCGAACTGGATTGCTAGGTAGCCAGCACAAGGGGTCCGGGGCTCCCCCATCACCCTCTCGGGGAGGGGATGGCTGTGCTTATGAGTGGTGCGACGGCAAAGTGTGATGTTTGCTTGTTTCCCTTGTTAACTTGGGACTGGTGGGTGTTTTGCCTCTCCGGTTTTTGGTTGCAGTTTTCTTACCATGTGGGGTCTGTTTTGTTATGCCTACTTTTCTGGGTGCCTAACCCCATTGGATGGCAGATAAGGAAAACCCCCAACCATGGGGTGTTTGCCAGGGCCATTCCTCCCTGTACCTCTCTGAGGGGGCCAGGTTCTGGTTCATGGTCCCCGGTAGGCTGAACTCCATTGACTAATGCCCTGATCGAGCTCAAGTCATTTCCAGTGCTGTGCCTTGTGGTATGGTCCTGTTCTGTGGTGGTGTGTGAACCAGGAGTAATTTCACAAGTACTCAGGGCTGCATATGCCTAGGGTTCCTTTCCCTAGGTGCCCAGTAGGTATTGCCCTTGTGGCTTGGGGTTATCTTCCACAAGTCGCTTGGGGTCTGCCTCTGTAGAATCTTTTGCTTCTCGGTAATTGCTTAATTGCCTTGGTGTCAGCTGGGGTGTTTCTTGCACCACTTGTTTTGTCACTGGTAGGGGCGCAAGGTACTGTGCAGCTAGTTTTCACCGGGTCGTTGTCCCTCATGCAGGGGTTTTCTTTTATTTTTGTTTCCTGCCTGGTGGGGGTCTGCCCCTTGGTGTTGGTACCCTTTCTATATAAATTGGTGGTCCTACTAGGTCCCTGTGAGTGTACACCTCCCAAGGGTTCAACTGTTAGTAGTTCGCTGGATAGTTTGGGGTGCCAGTTATCAGTATCTTGCCTGGGCTTCCCTTAGCAGAGCATGTAAGGGCCCTGGAAACCCCCTTTAGGGCTCCGTGGTTCGATGGATGCATCCTCTGGGTCCCATCTCACTTCGTGTGAGTTTGAGGGTTGCTCTGTCCCCTTGTCTCAGGATGACAATCACCAATTTGTGCCTCCCTCATGCTGCCTGTTGGGTCCATGACACCTTTGACCCGGAGTCCTGCGAGTGGTGTTCCTTGCTTGTACTCCAGTTCATCCAATCCACTGATCTTAATACTCGGGTGCAGGCAGCTTCGGCGTTGCATGCATGTTTTAGGTTGCTGCAGTGCGCTGGGTTGGTTATTAACCCGGATGCCCCGAGCCTGCCCAGTTTTGCATATAGGGATTCGAACTTGGGGTTGTTATCGCCTCAACTTTGTTTCGTCCATGCCTCCCTTGTCCTTCCCCTGCTGTTCTTCGACCCTCTGCACCCAGTTCTGAAGCGTTTAAGGGTTTCAGAGTCAGGGCAGGGTTTAGTTGGTGGTGAGATTCGGGCAGTTTCAGGGGATGCTCCTTCTGGTGTGATGACGGAGGCATTCGAGCCTTTTTCTCCAGCCGGTGCTTCTGGGTGTGACCAGTGGGCCCTGTTTGTTCCAACTTTTCCGGTGGACTCTGCCTTATCTCTTGAGGCACAGGGTTTGCAGGACGACTCGGCCCCGGGTCCTAATGTGGAGGTTCCCGAGGCAAGGGAGGGGGTTGACTTGGGGGGGGCTTGGGCTCCATTTGACCCCGCTTGGGTGTTGGTACCCTATGAGCGAGGCTTGTTGTTGCAGGGGGGTGGGGTTTTCTTATCCTCTCCCTCCCTATACGATTTTGATATAGCATCAACCCCTCCCCGGGATCCTTCTGGTACTTCTGTCCCTCCCTATACGATTTTGATATAGCATCAACCCCTCCCCGGGATCCTTCTGGTACTTCTGTCCCTCACTTCAGTAGATTTTCGGCTTCCCGCATCGTGCCCCATTAGGTGCGGGAGGCCATTGTGGCTCGAGGCCATCTCTTGCACGACCTGGATTGTGCCTCAATAATGGATCCTGCCTCATTTGTGATCGGTTTTTCCTTTCCTTACTGGGTGCGTTACGAGGTTCCGGAGTCGTCCTCTTTGGCAAAATAGCCTGTATTTTCAATGGCGGTATCGCATACGTTCTGTCGGTCCCACATGCTTCAGTGGCGAGAGGCCCTGACAGTTGTTCAGATTTACCCGGGGGGCGAGATTGAACGCTTCACTGCTTGTTTGTTCATCCCTGTCCTTCTTTGGGATGTCAGCCTGTGTAGCTTCTCGTGCAGGTTCCCTTCCTTTCGGCTACCCTGGTTGCTGAGGACTTACTCATCTGTGACCATTAGGCTTCGGTCTTGCGTTTCTTTTCCCTTCTCAAGCTGTCTTCGGACTGGCTTAAGGAGAACATGGAGGCGTTGGTTGCTGATCCTAGTTCTGGTGCGTTGGTCGCAGTGGTGCGGGCATCGGCTGCCTTGTTGAAGCTGTTTGTGCCGATCCTGAGGGAGGCAGTGTCTCTGTTTTTTGCTTCTCGTTTTGGGTGCCATCAGGCGGTGCTCGCTCAATCCTTAGAATCCGCTTGAGCTCTGGCTCTTAGGTTTTCTATGCCCATTTTATCCTTTCTGTTTGCAGAGTATGCGATGGTGCAGTTTCTGCAAACGGAGGCTTCTAGTTGTTGTCCCATCTTGGACTTTTTGGTTCTTAGGGGGGCCCGTGGGGTTTCTTCCCAAAAGGGTCATGCCCCAGGGCTCGAGGTTCCTCTTGTCGTGGTATGCCAGTGGTGCCATTTTCAGAGTCGGAACAGCCTTCCGGGCCGACGACGTCTGGTTGGAGCGGTAATTGCTCTGCTCATCTATCGGCTTTTCATAAGGGGCTTCGGCCCTTTCGTTGGTCATCCTATTGACGAGGCAATTGGAGGGGAGAGGTTCGTACAGTTTGCTCACGCCTGGTCCCACGATTTGTCGGCTTTTCGGGTCTCTTCATGCGGCTTGCAGTGGCATTGGGTGGCCCCTCCTTCTTCGGGGGGCTTGGAGCTGGCAGGGCAGGCTCTCTCTCTCTCTGTTGGGTCATCTTGGAGTGGGTTTGCTTGGGTGTGGACAAAAGTCCTCATCCCTCAGGTCGGTTTCCCGCCTGTTTCCGGTTCTGAAACGAGACTGTGCGGACTTGCGGTACATTCTGGACTTGTTCCATCTGAACCCCTGGGTCTATTGCTCCTGCTTTTGGATGACTTCTTTGTCCCAGGTCCGGCTTCTCTTGGAAGCGAGCGCTTGCATGGTGCCCCTGGAGCGAGTGGCGACCTCCTCCCGGGAAAGTCCCTCTTGTTTTTATCTTTGGTTAAGTAGCTCCGGGAAGCCAAAGAGGCTCCCCCAGAAAACTAGCGTTGAATGTAATGAAACACCGTTTTTTGGGTTAGACCCGGAGTCTTCCCGGCAACCCTCCCTTCCTCCGGTCGGAGGTTTTTCACAGTTTTTGACATCCAGCCTCTGAACTTGGGGGTGATAGCCGGTGTGGGAGGTCTGGAGCTCCCCCTTCCCCCTTCTGCAGAAGTGGGGAGCTGCACTGACAGTGGCACGGAGATGGTTGTGACATCATGCTCGTTTGTTCGTTTTTAGTTTGGAGAGTTCTCAACAGTTTGGCTTTCAGTAGCAATTTCTGGAGGGAGCCCCTACAGCTCCCCGGAGCTATCCATGGCTGATATGGATTCCCTAACTATTTTGCATCAGTCGATGTGGGTGGAGTTCTAGACCTACCGGGGACCACGAGCCAGAACCTAGCCCCCTCAGAGAGGCACGGGGAGCAATGGCCAATAGAATTGCACATGTGATTTGGAGCATTCTGTATCTGCCATCGACCGGGACAGGCACCCAGAAAGGTAAGCCCCACAAAACAAACCCCTATTCTGGTTAACAACAAAAATCGACAAACGAGTGGACAGAACTCCCCCAGGAAAACAAACTAACAAGCATGACGTCACACGAGCCGCGCCACATGTCTGCGCAACTCCCCCCTCCCCGGGAGGGGGAAGGGGGAGCCCCAGACCCCTGCGCCGGCGATCCCCGCCCCAGTTCCTCGGCTGATGGGATAATGCACGGTCGTGTGGCTCCAGCTCCGGTCTTGTCTCAGTGCTGTGACTTGTTTGCAGTGCTGCTCCTACGGTGGTCGTGTGAGCTGGGAGGAGTATTCTCAGGTACTCGGCCTGCATGTGCTTAGGGTCACCTTCCCTGAGTGCCCTGTAAGTACCACCCTTGGGGCTTGGGGTTGCCTTCCACAAATCACCTTGAGTCTACCTCTGTTGGCTTTTTGCTGCTTGGCGTTTAGCTGCCCCAAGTGTTTGGGGGTTTTCCTCCCTTGTTTACCTTGGTAGGGGGGTCTGCCTTGTGTTCCCCCCCCCTTATATTAGGTTTGTTTGTGTGGTGGTACCCCCCTGCTTCGCCCTCACGGGTGGACACGTCCCGTGGGTTCAGCTTTAGCAGTTTGCTTGGTAGTTTGGGGCGCCAGTTGGCAGTGCCCTGCCTGGGATAACCCTTAGCAGACCCAGTCTAGGAGCCCTGGGAAACCCCCCTCCTTGTTTTTTGCCTCCGTCATGCTGCCTGTTGGGTCGGTGACACATTCGACCCTGAGTCCTGCGAGCTTTGTTGCTTGTTCGTGACTCCATTCACCCAGTCTGCTGATGAATTCCCGTGGGTGCAGGCAGCTCACGCGTTGCAAGGTAGGTTGTTGCAACGCGCTTTGTCAACGAGGGTTTGTCGCTTCCTCGGACGCCACGATGCTGCCCCGCTTTGTGTAGGGACCCAGACTTGGGGGTTTTGGTTGCTTCGGCCTTGGTTCCTTCGGCCTTGGTTCCTTCCACTCCCCCTTGTTTTTCTCCCTCCTGCTTCTGGCCCCTACGCATCTGCAGGCTTTGGGGTCAGGGCGGGGTTAGAGGTTCTGAGACTTGGGCTGTTTCGGGGGTTGCCCCGTCCGGGGTAGCTGCGGAGGCATTTGAGTCTGTTCCTCCGGCCGATGCTCCGGGGTCTAACCAGTGGGCCCCTTCTCTTCCAGCTCTCTCGGCTGCCCCGGCTTTTTCTTGTGGGGCCGGGGCTTTGGAGGGCGACTTGGCCCTGGGGCCTGTTGTAGAGGCTCCTGGGGTTGGGGAGGGGGGGCCTTAGGCTCCATTGCGCCCCGCCTGGATTTCAGTCCTTCTGAGCGGGGCTTACTGTTGCGAGGAGTGGGGTTTTCTTTCCCCCTTCTGCGTACGATTTGGGCTTGGGTTCTGCTCCTCCCAGGGTCGGTTCCGTGTCCTGTGGTTTTTCGGTTCCGTCTTCCAGAGGTTTTCGGCTACCCGCATCTCTTCGCCTGTGGTGCGGTTGGCCTTTGCGGCTTACCTCCTGCGTGTCCCGGAATTTGCCTCCATACTGGTTCCTTGTAGCTGTTTGGGCTCTTTGTAGCTGTTTGCGCTCCTTTGTAGCGGTTTGGGCTCCTTGTAGCGGTTTGGGCTCCTTGTAGCGGTTTGGGCTCCTTGTAGCGGTTTGGGCTCCTTGTAGCGGTTTGGGCTCCTTGTAGCGGTTTGGGCTCCTTGTAGCGGTTTGGGCTCCTTGTAGCGGTTTGGGCTCCTTGCCGCCGGTTGGGCTCCTTGCCGCCGGTTGGGCTCCTTGCCGCCGGTTGGGCTCCTTGCCGCCGGTTGGGCTCCTTGCCGCCGGTTGGGCTCCTTGCCGCCGGTTGGGCTCCTTGCCGCCGGTTGGGCTCCTTGCCGCCGGTTGGGCTCCTTGCCGCCGGTTGGGCTGCTTGCCGCCGGTTGGGCTGCTTGCCGCCGGTTGGGCTGCTTGCCGCCGGTTGGGCTGCTTGCCGCCGGTTGGGCTGCTTGCCGCCGGTTGGGCTGCTTCTCGCCTTGTTGGGCTACTTTTCTTTTGCGTCCTGCGCATGTGCCGTGGGAGTTTGTTTTGGCTCCGGGCGGTGTGCACACGTGGTGTTCTGCATCCATTTCTCTCAGGGGGCTTCGCCTCTCGCTCTTTTCTTAATCCAATCCGTGCCCCGTTGCTTTGGGGGTGTTCTGGAGTGCGGCTGTGGGGAATTCATGAGGTTTTTTCCCTGCATTCTAGGGTGGGGAGCCTCCTTCACTGCTCCCCTCCTCCTCTCCAGCATGGGCACCCTGGCCGCCTCCGGCGGCTACGGACTCATAGGCTTGCGTCATGGCCCTTCAGAGCCTATGTTCTGCAGGTGGGTTGGTGCTGTATGGCGTCTCCTTCGTCCTGACGCTGTTTTTGTTTTTGGGAGTAGGAATGGGTGTACATACATACTTGAGAACGTGGACCGTACCACCTGAGGTGCCTACTGCAGGGCTATTAGCCCATACAGGGCAGCTCTTGTTCTCTCCAGCTGATTCCTTCCTCGGTTCACAGGTGTCTGCGGGTGGCCTCTTGGCCCTTCTGAGACGGCTCCTGCCTGTACTCCTCCTACCCCTCTCCTATGCTTGTCTAACCTTGCTGGAGTTCGGGGCCCCGCCTCCACCTTGTTCCACAGTGCAACAGTGGGGTTGCCTGTTCGGTGGTACGTTTTCCCTGTGTCGAGGGTGTTTTGTGCTCGCCTCCTTGTGCTTGCAGGATTGGGTTCTGGCTCTTTGGTTCCGCCTCTCCCCTGCCGTTCGCCTGTCGAGCGGATTCTGTGCTTCATGGGCGCTCTCGTTTCTGCTCTTGGGGCTGTGTATGGGGACAGCCCTAGTTGGGCTGCCTAATATGTTCCTTCGATTGCCTGTTCCACTGCACACGTTTCTTCTACCGTCCCTGTGGCTCAGTTGGGTGCTCGGTTTCTGCCTGTGTCCCCTTGTGTGCCACTCATGTTCCGATTTATCTTTATCTTCTCTGTCGCTTCCTCGGGGAGTGTGGTGACGTTCTGCTGCGGTTTTGGTACTGCGGCTGCGTGTCGGGGTTGGTTGTGGCATTTTGTTCGGCCCTTCCGTGCTCCTTCTGGGGCCCTCCTTCCTTGCCGGTCTTGCTGTGCCGGGCCTGGTTTTTCCATGTTCCTTGGATTCTCTGTCCTGTCCTCGTTGTCCTCGCCTCGTTGAGCTGGCTGGGGATGAGCTTGGGGTCTTCGTCTCGCCCCTCGCCTATCCTCCGATTTTGGTTCAAGTTCCAGAGCCTAGTGGCTCCCTTCCTTAGTGTTTTTTACGGCTGCCCCGGGGTTTTTCTTGACGCTGGGGCTTTGGTGGGACAGCTCGGCCCCAGGGCCTGCAGGGTGGGTTCCCGGGGCTGGGGGGGGGGGGCTAACGTGAGGGGCCTCAGGCCCCGTTGGTCCCCGCCGGGGTATTTCTACCCCTCTGGGCGGGGCTTGCGGTTTTGTGGTGTGGGGTTTTTCTGTTCCCCCCTTTTCCGCACGTGCTTTGTGGGCGTCGGCCCCTCCCTGGGCTCGGTTTCCTTGTCCATTGTGCCCTTTGCTTCTGTCCTGTCGGTGGGTGCTTTTCTACGGTCTTCGCCCCTTTTTTCCGGGACGGGCCTTCTCCGTCATGTTCCCCTCTTCTTGGGGTTTCTGCATGACTTTTGGTCTCGGGTGTGATGGGGTTTTTGTGCCTTCGTCCTTTGTGTTTGCTTCTTTTTGTTCTCGAAGGTTCGGGACGGTTTTGCTCCTTCCCGTTTTCTGGTACGTCTGTCGTCATTCGGTTGAGCTTCCCTCTGGTCTTTTCTAGGGCTTGTGGGTCCTATTCCAGGCAGTTTCTGGGTGTTTGGCCTTGTTATTCTGTTCATATCTCTTCTCTTAGCGCTGTCTCGGCGCTACTCATTTTCCTAGAGGCGATTTTGCTCCTCTTAATGAGTCTTTTCGCTCCTGCCCTTCTGTGGGATGTTGGTGCGGGGCGGCTCCTTATGCGGGATCCTTCCCTGTCGGCTGCACTTGTGGCGGTGGACTTGCATGCTTGTGGCATTTTGGTTTTGGTCCTGCATTTTCTTTTCCCTCCTGGGGCTGTCATAGGATTGGCTTGCGGAGGATGTAGAGGCACTTGGGGCCGTTCCTGGGTCTGGCACCTTGGTTTCTGCTGCTAGCTTTTGGTATCGATGTTCCTTCTGTGCCGTTTCGCAGGCTGTCTCGTGCATTGTTTCACCTCCGGCCTGCTCATGCACTGCCTGTACCGCTCTGGTCTTTGGACCGGGTGCTCTCCTGTTTTTCTTCTCCTTGGTTGTTGTGGCTCCTTCGGTTCAGGTTGGCTTTGCCTCGGCTCTCTTTTTATGTTGGCATTGGCCTCTGGGGGTCGTGTGGCAGAGCTTCATGCTCTTCTCAGGCGCAGTGGTTTTTGGCTCCTGTGGTCGTGGTCATAGGTCTCTTTGTCTGCAGCCGTTCTCCCTTTTTCTAGCGAATGATGTGCCTGCTGCTTTCCGGAGGGGTCCTTGGGTTGTCTCAACTTCGTGTTGAGGTGTAGTTCACCGACTGCCTCCCGGGTATGTCCCCTTGTTTTCTTAGGTAGTCTTTGGTGAATAAGCTCCGGGAAGCCGTAGGAGCTCCCCCCAGAAAACCAGCGTTGAATGTAATGAAACGGCATTTTCTGGGTGAGTCCCGGAGGCTCCCCGGCACCCTCCCGCCCTCCGGTCGGCGTTTTTTTTGCGGTTTTGATATCCAGCCTCAGAACTGGGGCGGGGATCGCCGGCGCGGGGGTCTGGGGCTCCCCCTTCCCCCTCCCGGGGAGGGGGGAGTTGCGCAGACATGCGGCGGCGAGGCTCGTGTGACATCATGCTTGTTAGTTCATTTTCCTGGGGGAGTTCTGTCCACTCGTTTGTCGATTTTTGTTGTTAACCAGAATAAGGGTTTGTTTTGTGGCGCTTACCTTTCTGGGTGCCTGTCCCGGTCGATGGCAGATATAGAATGCTCCAAATCACATGTGCAATTCTATGGGCCATTGCTCCCCATGCCTCTGAGGGGAACCAGGTTCTGGCTCATGGTCCCCGGTAGGCCTAGAACGCCACCCACATCGACTGATGCAAAATAGTTAGGGTATCCATATCAGCCATGGATAGCTCCGGGGAGCCTCCGGGACTCACCCAGAAAATGGCGTTTCATTACATTCAACGCTGGTTTTTTTAATCAGATAGGGTTTGCTTTGGGGTACCCACCTTTCTTTGGTGCCTGTCTTGGTCGATGGCAGACATAGAATGCTTCCAACCTCACGAGGCTTTCTATAGGCCATTGCTCCTCGTGCCTCTCTGATGGGGGCCTAGGTTCTGGTTTGTGGTCCCTGTTAGGCCTAAGAACTCCATTCACTTGGCTGATGCCACGGTCTAATTCACTCATATCAGCCCGGATAGCTCCAGGGAGCCTCTGGTCTCACCCAGAAGATGGCATTTCATTACATCAATGCTGGTCTTTTAGGTCCAGATAGACAGTTGGCCAACCATCTCTTTCCTGTAGAATCTCTGCGATTCATAAAAACTAAGTAGATTTGTTTCACAGGATCTTCCTGTTCGAAAACCATACCGTCTGTCCATTATGATGTCATTATTGTATTCTCCAGGTGTTCTACCCATTGTTGTGTTAACAACAATGGATCAACCCATCTGGTGTTAGCTATTTTTTTCTAATGTTTTAACTACCATACTTGTTAATGATACGGGTTTATAATTTAGAGGGTCTTCTCGGATACCATTTTTGTAGATTGGAATTATGTTTGCCTTTTTCTATGTACTGTATCTGCTAAGATTCCTGTGTGCAGGGATTTGTACCTGTTAGCAGGCTGCTGGCTTCTATATTTTACCTATACTGTATATCTTTGTTTTATTTGGAGAAAGAACCATTATAGTATTGGAATTATTAAAAAAAATCCTATTTGGGAAATCTTTACTAGATTTCAAAGATTCTGTATTTGGTATTTGTTGACTTTAAACAATTTGGTAATCTCTCAATCCTTTCTTTCACAGCTCCTACAGTCACCAGAAGAATAATATCTGCAGTGCCAGGACCCAGTGGTATTGAATAATACCTGCAGTGTCAGGACCCAGTGGTATTGAATAATACCTGTAGTGTCAGGACCCAGTGGTATTGAATAATACCTGCAGTGTCAGGACCCAGTGGTATTGAATAATACCTGCAGTGTCAGGACCCAGTGGTATTGAATAATACCTGCAGTGTCAGGACCCAGTGGTATTGAATAATACCTGCAGTGTCAGGACCCAGTGGTATTGAATAATACCTGCAGTGTCAGGACCCAGTGGTATTGAATAATACCTGCAGTGCCAGGACCCAGTGGTATTGAATAATACCTGCAGTGCCAGGACCCAGTGGTATTGAATAATACCTGCAGTGTCAGGACCCAGTGGTATTGAATAATACCTGCAGTGCCAGGACCCAGTGGTATTGAATAATACCTGCAGTGTCAGGACCCAGTGGTATTGAATAATACCTGCAGTGTCAGGACCCAGTGGTATTGAATAATACCTGCAGTGCCAGGACCCAGTGGTATTGAATAATACCTGCAGTGTCAGGACCCAGTGGTATTGAATAATACCTGCAGTGCCAGGACCCAGTGGTATTGAATAATACCTGCAGTGTCAGGACCCAGTGGTATTGAATAATACCTGCAGTGTCAGGACCCAGTGGTATTGAATAATACCTGCAGTGTCAGGACCCAGTGGTATTGAATAATACCTGCAGTGTCAGGACCCAGTGGTATTGAATAATACCTGCAGTGTCAGGACCCAGTGGTATTGAATAATACCTGCAGTGTCAGGACCCAGTGGTATTGAATAATACCTGCAGTGTCAGGACCCAGTGGTATTGAATAATACCTGCAGTGTCAGGACCCAGTGGTATTGAATAATACCTGCAGTGTCAGGACCCAGTGGTATTGAATAATACCTGCAGTGTCAGGACCCAGTGGTATTGAATAATACCTGCAGTGTCAGGACCCAGTGGTATTGAATAATACCTGCAGTGTCAGGACCCAGTGGTATTGAATAATACCTGCAGTGTCAGGACCCAGTGGTATTGAATAATACCTGCAGTGTCAGGACCCAGTGGTATTGAATAATACCTGCAGTGTCAGGACCCAGTGGTATTGAATAATACCTGCAGTGTCAGGACCCAGTGGTATTGAATAATACCTGCAGTGTCAGGACCCAGTGGTATTGAATAATACCTGCAGTGTCAGGACCCAGTGGTATTGAATAATACCTGCAGTGTCAGGACCCAGTGGTATTGAATAATACCTGCAGTGTCAGGACCCAGTGGTATTGAATAATACCTGCAGTGTCAGGACCCAGTGGTATTGAATAATACCTGCAGTGTCAGGACCCAGTGGTATTGAATAATACCTGCAGTGTCAGGACCCAGTGGTATTGAATAATACCTGCAGTGTCAGGACCCAGTGGTATTGAATAATACCTGCAGTGTCAGGACCCAGTGGTATTGAATAATACCTGCAGTGTCAGGACCCAGTGGTATTGAATAATACCTGCAGTGTCAGGACCCAGTGGTATTGAATAATACCTGCAGTGTCAGGACCCAGTGGTATTGAATAATACCTGCAGTGTCAGGACCCAGTGGTATTGAATAATACCTGCAGTGTCAGGACCCAGTGGTATTGAATAATACCTGCAGTGTCAGGACCCAGTGGTATTGAATAATACCTGCAGTGTCAGCATCCACACACAGTCAGATATACTGCATACATGTTGTCAGCAGCATTATGAAACACATTATGGTGTAAGAAATACTACATGTAGATGGGTAAGACTGTCTTCAGCACACTCATGTGAATGACTATATGTATTATCAATATGTCATGCATTATTAACATCTCATGCACTATGGTAACAAAGAAAATGTGTATTTAAATTAAATTTGGTGTATCATTAATTTTAAAATCTTGGTATTAGTTCATTGTGTATGTGGTACAGTATTGTTTTTAATGCTATTGTTTGGCAAGAAAACATTTTAAGATTTTCAAATTAATTATTTTTATAATTAGGTTCTAATATAAAAAAGTTTTATATATATTTTCAGTTTTAAAACATTACATACTTTTTCTCCTATGTGAGCCATTGTAAATGTTGAGAAAGCATTTAAAATAAATAATCTTTATACTGTATAGTAATTATGAATTTTTTCTTAGGTAATTTGCTCTTAAGCTCAAAAGGCTCTCCAAATAAGATAATATATCAGTGTTCCTAATGCTCAGAATTTATTTATTTATTTACATATTTACATGAATGGTATAGGGGATTTAAAAATAACAATGTGCATGGTTCATTGGATCAGTAAGTTCTTGTAAAAATCACATACATATATTTTTGCAAATGACAGACCACATGAGGGTCCACTGTACCTGACTCTTGTGCTGTGGTTATATTTATAATAAGACATCCATCAGTTCTGTGGTTATATTTATAATAAGACATCCCTCAGTTCTGTGGTTATATATATAATAAGACATCCCTCAGTTCTGTGGTTATATATATAATAAGACATCCCATAGTTCTGTGGTGATGTTTATAATAAGGTTCTGTAGTGAAACATCTTAATACTGTGGCTGTATTTATAATAAACCATCCCTCTCTGCTGTTGCTATATGTACAGTATGATAAAACAGTATAATTATAAATAAATTTATAATATATTTAATTTTCCTATACAAAGACATTTTGCTAAATCTTAAAAAAAAAATTGCCACAAGATTTGTTTGTAATGTTTACAAAGTTATACACGGACACTTAACTTTCCTGCTGGTGAACGCATGTGGAGACGTAGATTTGTATGTTTGCTTTTACACTTGCTGATTCACAAGAAATATTGTAGAGTATATTTTATGTCTAGCACATTTTATAATATAATAAGCACAATATTATCTTACTATTTATGAATAATACCTGTGGTTTACATATTGTAACTTTTTTCCATTCTCTCCCCCTCCCCGCTCAGCTCGTTGTCGCCGTGTGGGGGCTTAGTGGGCGGCTGCCGGAGTGTGATGCTCCTTGGGACAGTCCTCTGTCCTTTTCTAGCCTTGTGCTCCTGCTGCCGTCCTCTCCAATTCTGCTGGGCATCTTTTCCTTTTCCTTCTGTTTCGTTTTTCTCCCCCCTCTTCTCCTATCTGTTTGCCGTTTCCTACCGACCTTTTGCTCGTTCTGGTTCTTCCCTTGGACTTCTTCTATTTTGACGCCCGGGTGCTTGAGGAGGCATACTCATGCACCCGTAGAACTGCAGTACCCGACGTAGAGAGCGAGGGGAACCTTTTATTGTCAATCCCCACTTCGTCACTGAACCCGATCTCGACGGACTGTCGGTTTCTTAAGGTGGCGTTTGTGGGGCGTATACTCGCGACGCACCCCTAGGAGGCCCCGACAAGATCGGCGATAGCTTATTGTTGGGTGTCCTGCCTCTAATTGTGGCTCCATGGTGGGTGTGGGGGCACATTCGTGAGTGAATTCTTTCTTTCGTCAAGATGATTACCCCTGCTTCGGCTTCTTCCGGTTTACCTTCTCAGGCTCGTGGGGTGGGCGACCAAGCCCCCGAGTCGGTCCGTATTGGAAGACCGGGCTCTGTAGCCTCCGCTGCATTGGGCCCCGACCTTGCTCCTCCTTTGGCCTCTCTGACTCCTTCCTCTGGCTCCCCTCCCTCCTCTGTGGTTGGGTCGAGCCCCAAGCCCCCAGTGGTGACTACCTCGTCCCCTGGCGCGGCTCCTTCTCTAGTTGTAACTACTGCGCCTTTTAACCCCTCTCTCTCTGGGGGTTCTCACCGCCGTCCTCGTCACGGCCGCCCTCGCTCGATTCCTTCCAGTTCTGCTACCTATCAAGCCTTGTTTGGTCCCGCTTAGTGGGCCAAATATTTTGATCTCCTCCCTCTTGATTCTGCGCCTCCTGACGATTTCTCCCTCCATCGACATCTCATTGATTCCGTGGATGCCTCCATTACTTTCAACCCCACTCGTCTCGGTGCACGTGTCGTTGCTGCTCCTTCTCAGGATGCTGCTTCCCGCTTGGCTGCCTTATCCTGCCTTGGCGAGACCCCCGTTCGGGTCTCGAAGAACGTTCAGTTGAATGCCAGTGTTGGCACTATTTTGCTCCCGCCCCATGTTGCGACCGGTGTTCGGGACCTGCGCGACTGCCACGACGATATTCGACATATCCTCGCTGCCCAGGGCCATTCTATTCTCCAGGTGGACACGTTTACTCGTCCCCCTCGTGGTAGTCGCCGTCAACCCCTCCGGGTTGTGAAGATTACCTTTGATGGTAGGACCCTTCCACCCTCTGTCATTCTTGCTGGTGCCAGGTGCTCTGTCCAGGAGTACATTACTTCTCCTCGGCTCTGCAACAAGTGCTGGAGGTTTGGGCATGGTGCCCTCCGCTGCTCCGGGACTGTCTCTCTCTGTCCTTTGTGTGGTGGCGAAGGTCACTCTAAGTCGGAGTGCGCTTCTCCCCAGGCTCGTCGCCTCAACTGCGGTGAGGCCCATCCTACCTTCTCCCGTGCGTGTGTCCATTACAAGCTTGAGGCAGCCGTCCTCAACTTGAAGCACCGGGAGCGTTTATCTTTTCCTGAGGCGAGGCGCCAGGTTCGCCGGCTCCCGCCTTATGCTAATATCTCTTATGCTCGCGTGTTGCGCTCTTCCTCTCCTCGTCCTTCCCGCCTTCCTCAGACTCTCAATGGTTTCCGGGCCTTGGACCCTGATGCGCCCACTGCCCCCTCCTCTGTCCCTTTGGGTTCTCTCCCGAAGGATCCTCCTCCTGGTCCTCTGTCAGGGGTTCCCCTTCCTTCTACCCGGTCTGTCGTGTCTTCTGTGTCTTCTTCCTCGTCCCCCTCCGATCCTCCTTCCCATCCTCTTCCTCCATCTATCGGCTCTCCCCGCCGCCTGTCGGTGCGGGCGGATGTCCATCGCTCTCCTAACGGCCGTCGTGTGTGCTCTCGTTCGGCTTCTCCTGTTGAGACACTGGAATCCGTTGCCCGGTACGTAGTTGCTGGGACACCGGTCTCTTTAAGTCAGAAGCGTAAGCCTGGCTCCTCTCCTTCCTCTTCCCCGGCGGGTAAGAAGGCTTCGCTTTCTTCCTCAGCTCCTCCTTCTGGCTCTGTTGCTCCTTCCCCTCCCGTTTCAGTGCTTGCGCCCCCTGTTCCTGCTATGGAGGTTTCTTTGGCCCCTGCTTCCCTTTCGGTTGCTGCTCTTGCTGGGGTGCGCTCCTCTCTTTCTACTCCCCCTCTTCCTGCTGCTGTCCTTGACTGCTCCCTCCGTTGTCTCCTCCTCCTCCTCCGGACCCTGCCCGCCCGCCTCTGATCTGTTCTCCCGTTTCCTTCCCTCCGTCTTTGCTCAGTTTACCCATGCCCCCTAACCCTGACTTTGCTGACCCTGATCCCGACCCTGATATTCTTTAACGTGCTCTGTTGCTCTTTCGCCTTTGTTTCTTCCTTGTTCTCTGTTTTTGTCCTTTCTCTTCTCGTCGTTGTCCATTCTTCAATGGAACGTTCGAGGTTATTACGCCAATTTCCTCGAACTCCAACTTCTGGTTTCGCGGTTTTCGCCCCTTTGTGTCTGTCTCCAGGAGCCAATGCTTGGTGCTCGTCCTGGTCGTTTTCGTGGCTATTCCTTTCTCTCCCCCCCCCCCCCCAGCCATTGCTGGGGCTTCTAATTCTTCTGCTCTCTTGATTCGGGCTGATGTTCCCTTTGTTCCTTTACTTTTTCCTTCGCCTCTCCATTGTTCTGCTGCTCGTATCTTTGTGGGGAAATGGTACACAGTTTGTTCCATTTATCTCCCCCCGAGTGTCCCGCTCTCTCTTCCTGATTTGAAACACCTCCTAGACTCCTTGCCGGAGCCTGTGCTCCTGCTGGGTGACTTCAATTGTCGTCATTCTCTTTGGGGTGACGTTCTGACGAATACCCGGGGTCGCCTCCTTGAGCCGTTTCTCCTCTCTTCTTCCCTGTCTCTTCTGAATTCTGGTGAGCCCACTCATTTGGACTCTCGAACTCGCACCCTTTCTTGTCTTGATCTTTCTCTCTGCTCTTCTTCTCTTTACTTAGATTTCACGTGGCAGGTTCTTGATGACCTCCATGGAAGTGATCATTTCCCCATCCTTGTTTCCTTTTTCTCTTTTCGCCCTTCCCTCTCTTTCCCTAGGTGGCAGTTTGCTAAGGCGGACTGGACCCTATTTTCCCTCAGTGCTACTCTCTCTGACCTCTCCCTTCTGCCCCTCTCTCGCGCTCTCCTCCTTTTTCATGACACTGTCTTCGACGCTGCCCTCCGCTCTATTCCTCGCTCTTCCTCTCGGGGTCCACGGAAGTGCGTTCCCTGGTGGAATGCGGACTGTGCTCGGGCTGTCCGCTGTAAGCGTGCAGCCTGGAAGAAGCACCGCCGTAGGCAGACGACCGATTCTTTTCTTTTCTTTCGGAAAGCAAGTGCGGTGGCCCGTAGGGCCATCCGTACGGCTAAACGTGAATGTTGGGCATCTTATGTCTCGACAATTACGTCCGAAACCCCTCTGGCCCAGATCTGGAAGCGTATCCACAAGATAGCGGGTAAGTTCGTTCCAGATGTTTCACCAGGTCCTTCACCTCCATGATACTCTTGTGGCTGACCCGTTGCAGGTCGCTTCCGAACTGGGTTCCCACTTTTCTTCTGTTAGCTCTGGTCTTCATCTTCCCCAATCTTTCCTTCTTCGTAAACCTGTCCTTGAGTCTCGTCCTTTAGATTTCTGCACTCATCTTCAGCTTCCCTATAATGATCCCTTCTCTCTCTCTGAACTTCGTTCTGCCCTGGCCCTCTGCGGTTCTACGGCGGCGGGCTCCGATGGTATTCATTATGAGATGCTTCGCCATCTCCCTCCGAGCACGTCTCAGTATTTACTGAGTTTGTATAATCGGATCTGGGAGTCGTCGTCAGTCCCTGAGGACTGGCTCGATGCCGTTGTCCTCCCTGTTCGCAAACCGGGGTCTCTGGGTACTTCCCCTAAGGACTTTCGCCCTATTGCTCTCACAAGTTGTGTCTGCAAACTCTTTGAACGTATGGTTAACGTTCGTCTGATGTGGTTCCTGGAACACCATCACCTCCTCTCCCCTTCTCAATTTGGTTTCCGCAAGTGCCGCAGCACGACAGATGTCCTGGTGAACTTGGAGGTCTATATTCGTACTGCTTTTGCTGCGAAGACCTCCGTTGTTGCCGTCCTTTTTGACCTAGAAAAGGCTTACGACACCACTTGGCGTTATCATATCCTGTCTCAACTTCATTCTTTTGGCCTTCGTGGTCATCTCCCTCTCTTTCTCCGCAGCTTCCTCTCTCGTCGTTCCTTTCGGGTGCGCCTTGGTACCGCTCTCTCTCCCTCTTTTCAGCAATACGAAGGTGTGCCCAAGGGTAGTGTTCTGAGCACTACTCTTTTTCTGGTTGCCCTCAATGGTCTTCTTTCCTCTCTTCCTTCTGGTGTCTTCTCCGCTCTCTATGTCGATGATCTTACCCTTTGTTGTCAGGGTGATGATTCGCCTCTCCTTCAACGCCGGCTTCAACTTGCAATTGATGCCGTGTCGTCTTGGGCCACAGGTCATGGCTTCAAGTTCTCTACTTCTAAGACTTGTGCCATGACTTTTACGCGGAAACGGGTTGTTCTTCGTCCCTCTTTGTCACTTTATGGTCATCCCCTTGAATACAAAGATTCCGCGAAGCTTTTGGGGTTATTCCTTGACACTCGTTTGTCTTGGTCTCCCCATATCTCTTACCTCCGTGTTGAGTGCTCTAAGGCCCTTACCCTCCTTCGGGTCTTGTCCCATACTTCTTGGGGGGCAGATAGGCGCACTCTCCTTGCTTTACATTCCTCTCTCGTCCTGTCTAAGCTCGATTATGGTTGCCCTGCTTACTCGTCTGCTTCTCCTTCTACTCTTCGCCGTCTTGATGCTTTGCACCATACTGGGTTGCGCCTCAGTTCTGGTGCCTTTCGTTCGACTCCCGTCCTTAGCTTGTATGTTGACACTGGCTTCCTGTCTCTCCAGGACCGCCGTGATCGCTACTGTCTTCGCTATCTTGCGCGGTCCTTGCAACATCCTTCCTCTCGCCTCTGTCGTGCTTTAACTTTTACCCCTCCTGCGGTTCCTGTTCCTCTTCACCACCTCCCTCTTTCTGTCCGGTTATCTCGCCTACAGGATTCTCTTTCCGTTCGTATTTCTGGTGTTTCTCCTCGTGTTGTTCCTTCTTTGCCCCCGTGGAGGGTCCCTCTTCCGCGGTTTTGTACATCCTTGACTCGTATCACTAAAGCTTTTACCCCTCCTACGGTTCTAAAACGCCTTTTCCTTGAGCACTTTTCTTCTCACTCCCGCTCCGTTTCTGTCTTCACCGATGGGTCTAAGTCAGCGGACGGTGTTGGCTACTCTGTTGTTTTTCCTGATCGCACTTATATGTGTCGCTTGCCTCCGGAGACTAGCATCTTTACAGCGGAACTTTATGCTATTCTCTATGCTCTTCGTCTCCTGCTTTCTCGTTGTCAGTCTTCCTTTGTGGTTGTTGTTGACTCTCGTAGTGCCCTCATGGCTCTCGGGTGCTTTAATCCAGTTCATCCAGTAGTTGTCGAGATCCAGCATTGGCTGTTTCTCGTTCACAGTAAATTTAAGTCGGTTGAGTTTTGTTGGGTTCCCAGCCATATTGGCGTGTCTTTAAATGAGCGTGCGGATGCTGCCGCTAAGGAAGCTGTCCGCTCTTGTCCCATCTCTCGTAAAGGCATTCCGTATTCCGACTTTTACCCGGTTATCCATTCCTCAGTCCTTACCCGTTGGCAGGCTTCTTGGTTGTCTGTTACTGGTAACAAGCTACGTACTCTTAAATGTTGTGTTTCCTCGTGGCCGTCCTCCTTCCACCGTAACCGGCGGTGGGAAACAGCTCTGGCGAGGTTGTGTATTGGCCATACTCGCTTAACCCATGGTCACTTGATGGAGCGCCGCCCTGCTCCTTATTGTCCTAGTTGCGTTGTCCCTCTTACGGTCGTGCATGTCCTTCTTGAATGTTCTTACTTCCAGGACGAGCGTGTGTCTTGCTTTCCGACCGCCCCTCGCGGTCACCTGTCCCTCGATAGAATTCTTGGTGACTCGGATACTTTTGATATCGTTCGCCTTATGCGTTTTTGTTCTCGTATTGGCATCCTCGGTGATATTTAGCGCCCTCTGATTATTTTGCGTATTTGATGGTGCTACATAGCCTTCCCGGTTTGGTGCCTTCTTTTGATAATTACTTACTTACTTCTCTTTCACAAAGTTGACACATTGTGTACTCGACATTTGGGTTTTGAGAAAGCTGCCAGATACGTCTACATCCCAGGCGTATTCTGGCCACTATAACATCACATTGCCAGGTTCTTGTTCTATAGTCCCATATGTGAATGTCTCCTCACGATATCCATCATAATATTTAATGCTGCAACTTTCAGGTCTTCGTGAATTTGTTAGGTTGGTGAGATCTGCATTAGATATTTGTTTAAGTATTCTCTTTGTCACTGCTAATGAAACACCCATATCAATTTCTACCACAGGTTTTCTACAGGCTTTCTTTGCAAGCATATCAACAGTGTCATGCCTTGAGATGCCAACATGTGATGGTATCCATAGGAGTTTAATTTCAAATCTGTTTTCTTTAGCAGCTAAAACATTCATTCGAATATCACTGACTATTTTCTGGGTGTCACTACTATGTGCGTTCAATGCCAGGAGTGCACTCTGCGAGTCACAGTATAAAAGTCCACTGCCTTTGTCTTTTAAAAATTCAGTGGCAAGGTATATGCCTGCAAGTTCGGTTTGAGTTGTACTTGCCCAGTCATTGACGTGCTTCATTGCTGTATGTGTTCAAATATATTACATGCACATTCGGTACATCGTCCACATTCTTCTACAGAGCCGTCGGTATAGCACTGATACACATCGTTACCCATACTCTGAGTACTTTCAGTGATGCTTTTCAGTGTTAACTGTTTTAATAATGTAGAGTGCACATTATCCTAATTGCATTGTCCCTCTTACGGTCGTGCACATCCTTGTTGAATGTCCTGACTTCCGGGACGAGCTTGTGTCTTGTTTTCCGACCGTCCCTCGGTGTTGTTTGTATCTTAATGGTATTCTTGGTGACTCGGATACTTTTGATATCGTTCGCCTTATGCGTTTCTGTTCTCGTATTAGCGTCCTTGGTGATATTTAGCGCCCTCTGGTTATCCCACACATTTGATAGTGCTACATAACCTTCCCGGTTTGGTGCCTTCTTTTTGATAATTACTTACTTCTGCCTTTCCCTCAACTCTTCGTCGTCTTGATGCTCTTCACTCTACTAGGCTATGCCTCAGTTCTGGTGCCTTTCGTTTGATTCCTACCCAGAGCCTGTATGTTGTAACCGGCATCCTGTGTCTACAGGATCAGTGTGATCATTACTGTCTTCACTACTTTGCGCGGTCCCTACAACACCCTCACTCTTGCTAATGTCGTACTTTGACCATTACCCCTCCTGTAGACCCTGTTCCCTTTCACCACCTTCCCCTTTCTGTGTGACTGTCTTGCTGGCAAGGTTCTCTCTCTCGGATCGTCTTGCAAATGTTTTTCCTTGTGTCATTCCATCTTTGCCCCTATAGTGGGTCCCTATTCCTAAGTTTTGACCCCACATGAGTAAAGCTTTTACCCCTCCTACAGTTCTGAAACAAATTTTCCTTGCTCACTTTTATTCACACTCCTGCTTTATCTCCATCTTCACAGATGTATCCAAGTCTGCTGATGATGTAGGCTACTCTGTTGTATTTCCTGAGTGCACCTGTATGTGTCGCCTGCCTCTGGAGGCATCTTCATTGCAGAACTCAATGTAATTTTGAATGCTCTTCGTGAACTGCTTTCTCGCTGTCAATCTTCCTTTGTTGTAGTAGACTCGCAGTGCCCTAATGGCTCTGGAATCCTCTAATCCTGTCCATCCTGTAGTCGTCGAAATTCAATAATGACTGTTTCTTATCTCCTGTAGATTTCAGACAGTCGAGTTTTGCTGGGTTCCCAGTCAAATAGGCGTTTCCTTAAATGCACGTGCTGATGCTGTTGCGAAGGAGGCTAGCCGCACTTGACCCATTTCCCGCAAAAGTGTTCCTTATTTCGACTTCTACCCAGTTATTCATTCCTCAATCCTTGCCCGGTGACAGGATCACTGATCTTCTGTTACTGGTAACAAGCTGTGTGCTCTTAAGGGTAGCATGTCACCACGGCCTTTCTCTTACCACCAAAACCGGCGGTGGGAAATGGCTCTCGCGAGATTATGTATTGGTCATACCCGTTTAACTGCGCCAACCGAGAAAACTCCTTGATTTTTCGGTACCAATTCTAAATGTGTACGAGGTTGGTTGTGTACGAAATGGACTCTTAGGACCTCCAGTGAGAGGCAGCCATCTTGGAAAAAATTCCCAGAATGCCCTAGGGCTGCTGGCTGGGTTAGTACTGAATAAGCAACCATGGATGTCGCACGCGCCTCTGGCTCCCAAACACCTGTCTGTGGTGGTGTTGAAAGATCATGCTCTGTCAGTGAAATTCAAACCTTATTGTTTTAAGAACATTAGGGTCATAATATTGGTGAAGCTATGCACAATAAGGACCTAATGCAAAGGTTGGATACAAGTGATACAGCACCTATGTGGATGATACAGCAAGCGTATCCAGTTGTAGCTCTGAGCGTCACCCTTGCAATCCTATGCTATCTACAATATATTTAGATGATACATAGACGAATCGTTTTCTGCCTTCAGTGATGATGCATCTGATACAAGTAGCATAGATGAACAGTGTTAGCGGCTTCCATGGTGGTGTTTTCCATAGATATTTTCAAGAATACCTGAATCTCTTCCTAACTGACGGACACTTTGAGGCTAGCTGAATCTCTTTCTGACTGACAGACACTCGTGAGGCAAACTGAATCTTTTCCTGTGAGGGATCATACAAAGCGACCTTTTCAAGACTACCTTACAAATTGATCTTTTTCCATAACCTTTTCAATACTACCTTATGCTTTACAAGCTTGGCCCCCTCCCGGCTCAGCTTGTTGATGCCGTGAGGGGGCTTAGTGGGCGGCTGCCGGAGTGTGATGCTCCTTGGGGCAGTCCTCTGTCCTTTTGTAGCCTTGTGGTCCTGCTGCCGTCCTCTCCAATTGTGCTGAGCGACTTTTCCTTTCCATTCTGTTTCGTTTTTCTCCCCCCTCTTCTCCTATCTGCTTGTCGTTTCCTGCCGACCTTTTGCTTGTTTTGGTTATTTCTTTAGACTTCCTCTATTTTGACGCCCGGGTGCTTGAGGAGGCATACTCTTGCACCTGTAGAACTGTAGTACCCAACGTCGAGAGCGAGGAGAACCTTTTATTGTCAATCCCCCTTTCGTCACTGAACCCGATCTCGACGGACTGTCGGTTCTTAAGGTGGCGGTTTGTGGGGCGTATACTTGTGATGCACCCCTAGGTGGCCCAGGCATGATCGGCTATAGCGTCTTGTTGGGTGTCCTGCCTCTAATTGTGGCTCCATGGTGCGTGTGGGGGGCACATTCATGAATGAATATTTCTTTTTTGTAGCGATGTTAACCGATGTTTCAGTTTCTCCTTTACCTTCTCAGGCTCGTGGGGTGGGCGACCAAGCCCCCGAGTCTGTCCGTGTTGGAAGACCGGGCTCTGTAGCCTCTGCTGCATTGGGCCCTGACCTTGCTCCTCCTTTGGACTATCTGACTCCTCCCCTCAGCTCCCCTCACTCCCTCTGTGGGAACCGACCTGTGAGATTTATATTTATTTAATTTATATGAATTTATATTTACGTTAATTTATATACTTCGATAGCAATTTGTATAATGATAAGTGGACTGTATTTCTGCAATAATCTCATAATCTCACAAATCGATCCTCTACACATTAGGGGGGGGTTATTAAATTAATATATATGCAGCCAATCAAACTACAGAATTAACTACATACATTGAAGAGGTTCCTTATCTTATAGTAAAGCAGGCTAGTCCACCAGGTATAACTAGGGTGTAGACACCAAATTATCCTCTTTGAGGTAGCTTCCATCACCCAGTAACTGATGCGCAAAATCTTGCTTCCTCGTGCTTGACCTGTCAAAAGGGCGCTAGCTGTAAAGCCAGAATCCTATATATGACAAGCTATATCAGAGAAAACACTACATGGAACATGAAGACCTGGCTTAATTACCTTTAGTTTGAGGCTTCCACGTGCTCTAACCGGATCACCCTATATAATGACATTAATGGCCATAAATGAAAGATACATGGGTTTCGGAAAGAACACTTAACTTGAATTGTAGACATCGTGTTGGAGATGGTACCTTTGGTTTCCATAACACTACGTCCAAGTAAAATTAACCGGAGCCGTATTTGCTCCTGTGAGCCTCTGGTCTAGTATAAACAATGGCTGTTTAACACTCCATACTATTGACGTTACTGGCCGACATTGTCCAGATAGGATAGGAGCCGAATTTGCTCCACACGTCTCGGAGGTGACACAACAATGGCTGCCCTCCTCCTCCCTCTGACGCCTGGCTTACATTGTCCACATGTCAGAAAGTGATAGAAGGGTCACATTTACTCTACTTTAATATTGATAATTAAGTTAATTTATATAAGATGTTTTTATGATGGTAAAGTCCAAAGACTAATGTATTTAAGAATAATTCCCACCATAATAGGTGGTGATTTATAATAGTATGTGGTGATGATATCCCGTTTTCTTTAGACGGTAATTCCACTACAAGTTACGTTTTCTATGGGTAACTTGTTTATACAACACAGCTATTATCTGTATGATATAAAATGGTGTCGGATTTTCCGACATAATTCCCCAGGGGGCTGCTCACGGGTCGAAGTCCTATTTAGAACAGACGAACACCGATACTCCTCCTTCGAATTATTAGATTAATTTGATGTTAGTAGTTAGTAATCACACATTTGTGTGTCTGTTCGTACAGGACGGATGTCCCGTACTAGAGTTGCAGGGGTTAGAAGTCTAATGCGATTTCATTTCCCTGTCAACTCTTGAAAGGCTAATATTCAAGCCTTATTACATATTATTTAACCCAGAAGACTGAATGTGATCAAGTACTACAGTCAAGTATGATTCAGGGACTGCAGTGAGATCAGTGACATTAGATATAACTTGAAGTTTCTTCAGGTAACTGGTCACTGATATATAAACACTGAGGCCCATGGAATACATCTTGATTAAATAATAAATGTATCAAATCAGTCATCAGATTTATTGGGGTTTAATTCAGTTAATTGATTCAGAAGATTGAATAGCTCATCATTAAAGTAAAGTATGGTTCTGAGACTGCAGTGGGTTCAGTGACATTGGTCGCAGTGACTTGTAGCTGTTTTAGGCTACTGTTCACTGATTTGCCACTGAAGCCTCATGAACTCATCTCCAGCTTTAAATGATGATACTAACATCAACCTCTGTTACTATAGTCAGCTGTAATCTCCTTAGTATAATGCTACTGGAGAAATATAATCAGCTGACAAATTTAGATTTCTACTGGTATTGTTTATCTGCAGGCATAGGTCTCCTCAGGCTTGATACTGGGCCTGAGAGTATTTTACCTCCTGCAGAGTTTAACATGGTTATACCCTGATATTTAGTAGGGCTACCGATGAATCGATGGCAATAGTCTGTCCCTACAAGGAGACCGAAGTCGTTGAGGTGATCAGACTTAATATTATCTGCCAATTTTATTCCTCTATTTCTCAGGAATTTGGCTGTTGCTCTCAGACCTTGAACTTGTAGGTCTACTGGTATTTTGTCCACCACAATGGCTTGTACTCGACAGACGTACCTGCCTAAGCGTACTGATGGTTGTACCACCTGGTAGACTTGAGGTCCTGCATCTGTTACAAACCCTGAGATGTTGAATGACATCTGGGCTACAGGCCTTAATTGTAGTTCTTCTGCCAACTTTTTGGTGATATATGTTCTCTGGGATCCTTGGTCAAACAACCCACGGGTATGGACCTTGGCCCTCTTATTCAGGATGGTAATTTGGGCAGTAGGCAAAGTCGTATTACCTTTAGACTTTGCCGATTGGACACTCTTTGTTTGTTGCACCTTGCAGTACTGTACTGTGGTGGGAATGCTATCTTCCACCTTGGGGTTTGGAGACGTTGTTTTGGTGTCTCTGCACAATGCTGCATGGTGCTGACCTTTGTTACACCTATTACAAGGATGTAATTGGGTATCACAATCCTTGATGTTATGTTTCCTGAGGCACCTCGTGCAATGTTGCAAATCTTTGAGTCGCTCAACACGGGCGTCACTATCAGGAAAATTAGGGCAGTGGTACATTGAATGTTTCTCATTGCAGAACAAACATGTTCCATAGCTTCCAGTACCCTTTGGTGTCACGTTCTTGGGTGACACAGTAACTATAGGCTTGGAGGGTCCCACTGCATATACGCCCACACTGCTACTGTTCCACTTTGGTGTTAAATTATATTGTCTAGATTGATTTGGAGTACCTTTGGTACTCTGTGGTTTACTATTATTGGTTTCTGAGGGTTTACTTGGTGGTTTTAATTTGTCATGTGTTCGTAATTGATGAACTACTGACTTTAAACCTTCAGATATTTCATTCATGGATAAGATGCTTTTATTGTAATGAGCACTCATTTGTCTCAATATGTCCCTAGGTATTTTCTCCTGGACAATTATTTTCAAGACCCACTCAGCCCCGTTTGTATCTGCTGTCAGGCTGAGGGCATTGATCAATGATTCTACCTCCAGCTTGAAGACTTGGAGTGAATCAGCTGAAGCCTCCGGTGGGGGTAAATGCAACAGCTCATGAACTAAATGTGATGTTCTTACTTCTGGATCAGCATAATTATCCTTGAGGAGTTTTACTGCCAGATCATAGCCGTCATTAGTTAATCTCAGATGGGATACTACTGTTTTAGCCTCACCTGATAATTGACCTTGCAAATAAGAGAATTTACTACTCTTTGGTAAAGATTGTTTTGAGTCTACAAGGTCAACGAATTTGTTCCAAAATTCGTCCCAATCTTCCTCATCTTTTCCTGAGAAAGTGGGTAAATTAATTGGAGGTAGTCGAGCTTCTGCTTGACTCGTATTAGATGCAACTGTTGTTGTTGTTGCTGTTGCCTTGTTCTGGGCAATTAATTTGACATAAGGCTGTAACGTGGCCTGAGTGTGATCTTCATAATTCGCAAGATCAACCATAATGTCGTCTATTTCTGTTTCTGATAAATTGGTGTTGGCAAGTTCAGCCACATATGTTGCTATTTGACATTTGATTTGCTCAAATTTACCTGCAGCTGCTTGATAATAGCTTTCCAGGTCAGCATAATCAACTTGAGATTGTTGTGACAAATCTTCACATTTCTTGATCTGTCTTGTTAAGTGGCCTTTCAGACCTGCAAGGGTTCTTTTCATTCTCCCTGCATTATCCATACTGGCTAGTTGGTGAAGCCTTGTGGGGCTTGTACTTGGGCTGCTCATAATACTGAACAAGCACTAATGGTAGCCTAGGGTAAATTCTGCACTCACTAGGCAATAATCCTACCTCTACTAGAGGTTAGCACTTAAAATTAATACACATTATATATATACAATCATACACACTAATGATTTGAGTGATAAACCAGTGTCACTGGAAGTACCTTTAGGTTAGCTCCTCTATATCACCCTAGGATGGTAGAGACACTAATTAATCACTCAATGGTGTAATGATCATAAGTAAATTATTATATATACAACTCAATTCGAGTTGATAAAAATTACACCCAAAATAGGGTCTGGACCATTCATTAATGGTGTTAGGTTATTCAATATAGTACAACTGACTATGGTAATAATGGGACTAGGATGAACGATAATAGTTCAACTAGTCAATGGTTAATATCCTACCCTGATGTGGGTTGGCAATTAGTAAATATTATACTGTGATCACTAGTGCAATATATTAAATAATTCTCTATTTTGGAGAAATAATATACACAATTATTGATAATAGCCTCTTAATTAGCCTCTATAAAACTTCTAATATTATCTAGAAGTATTAAATATTATTAGTGATCTCGCGAAATAAACTCCACAAAATTCGTAGATAATCTCTCGCGAAATGTAACACCACGAAATCCGTGAAGTCTCGCGACACAGTCACTAATTTGGCTGGCTTCTATATTAGCGCTGTCATTTCACAGAATAACACGCCACCAAATCTGTGGGTGTGCATGAAACCGCTGACTAAGGCTGATCTGAACTGAGGGAGGCTCCTGAGCTCCCTCGAGGCTACGCTTCCGTCTTTGACTGGCTGGCCTTTGTTTAAATAACACTGCACTAGTATATTTAATGAATCCACTGGTTAACTGGTTCATCCGGTACTAAGATGACCAAATGTGGGTTCAAAGGATCAAATAATCCGTCATCCGGTTCGAAGATGACCAATTAATGTGGGAACCGACCTGTGAGATTTATATTTATTTAATTTATATGAATTTATATTTACGTTAATTTATATACTTCGATAGCAATTTGTATAATGATAAGTGGACTGTATTTCTGCAATAATCTCATAATCTCACAAATCGATCCTCTACACATTAGGGGGGGGTTATTAAATTAATATATATGCAGCCAATCAAACTACAGAATTAACTACATACATTGAAGAGGTTCCTTATCTTATAGTACAGCAGGCTAGTCCACCAGGTATAACTAGGGTGTAGACACCAAATTATCCTCTTTGAGGTAGCTTCCATCACCCAGTAACTGATGCGCAAAATCTTGCTTCCTCGTGCTTGACCTGTCAAAAGGGCGCTAGCTGTAAAGCCAGAATCCTATATATGACAAGCTATATCAGAGAAAACACTACATGGAACATGAAGACCTGGCTTAATTACCTTTAGTTTGAGGCTTCCACGTGCTCTAACCGGGTCACCCTATATAATGACATTAATGGCCATAAATGAAAGATACATGGGTTTCGGAAAGAACACTTAACTTGAATTGTAGACATCGTGTTGGAGATGGTACCTTTGGTTTCCATAACACTACGTCCAAGTAAAATTAACCGGAGCCGTATTTGCTCCTGTGAGCCTCTGGTCTAGTATAAACAATGGCTGTTTAACACTCCATACTATTGACGTTACTGGCCGACATTGTCCAGATAGGATAGGAGCCGAATTTGCTCCACACGTCTCGGAGGTGACACAACAATGGCTGCCCTCCTCCTCCCTCTGACGCCTGGCTTACATTGTCCACATGTCAGAAAGTGATAGAAGGGTCACATTTACTCTACTTTAATATTGATAATTAAGTTAATTTATATAAGATGTTTTTATGATGGTAAAGTCCAAAGACTAATGTATTTAAGAATAATTCCCACCATAATAGGTGGTGATTTATAATAGTATGTGGTGATGATATCCCGTTTTCTTTAGACGGTAATTCCACTACAAGTTACGTTTTCTATGGGTAACTTGTTTATACAACACAGCTATTATCTGTATGATATAAAATGGTGTCGGATTTTCCGACACCCTCTGTGGTTGGGTCGAGCCCCAAGCCCCCAGTGGTGACTACCTCGTCCCCTCGCACAGCTCCGTTTCTAGTTGTAACTACTGTTCCTTTTAACCCCCCTCTTTCTCTGGGGGTTCTCAACGCCGTCCACGACACGGCCGCCCTCGTCCGATTCCTTCCCGTTCTGATACCTATCAAGCCTTGTTTGGTCCCGCTTCGTGGACCAAATATTTTGATCTCCTCCCTCTTGATTCTGCACCTCCTGATTATTTCTCCCTCCATTGACATCTCGTTGATTCCTTGGATGCCTCTGTTACCTTCAACCCCACTTGTCTCGGTACATGTGTCGTTGCTGTTCCTTCTCAGGATGCAGCTTCCCGCTTGGCTGCCTTATCCTGCCTTGGCGAGACCCCTGTTCGGGTCTCAAAGAACGCTCAGTTGAATGCCAGTGTTGGCACTATTCTCCTCCCACCCCATGTTGCGACCGGTGTTCAGAATCTGCGGGACTGCCACGACGATATTCGACATATCCTTGATGCCCAGGGCCATTCTATTCTCCAGGCGGACACGTTTACTCGTCCCCCTCGTGGTAGTCGCCGTGAACCCCTTCGGGTTGTGAAGATTACCTTTGATGGTCGGACCCTTCCACCCTCTGTCATTCTTGCTGGTGCCAGGTGCTCTGTCCAGGAGTAAATTCCTTCTAGGCTCTGTAACAAGTGCTGGAGGTTTGGGCATGGTGCCCTCCGCTGCTCTAGGACTGTCTCTGTCCTTTGTGTGGTGGCGAAGGTTACTTTACGTCAGAGTGCACTTCTCCCCAGGCTCGTTGCCTCAACTGCAGTGAGGCCCATCCTACCTTCTACCGTGCATGTGTCCATTACAAGCTTGAGGCAGCCGTCCTCAACTTGAAGCACCGGGAGCGTTTATCTTTTCCTGAGGCGAGGCGCCAGGTTCGCTGGCTCCCGCCTTATGCTAATATCTCTTATGCTCGTGTGTTGGGCTCTTCCTCTCCTCGTCCTGCCCACCTTCCTCAGACTCACAACCGTTTCCGGGCCTTTGGACCCTGATACGCCCACTGCCCCCTCCTTTGTTCCTTTCAGTTCTGTCCCGAAGGGTCCACCTCCTGGTCCTCTGTCTAGGGTTCCCCTTCTTTCTACCCGGTCTGTCATGTCTCCTGTGTCTTCTTCCTCGTCTCCCTCCGATCCTCCTTCCCATCCGTCTCTTGACTCTCTCCGCTGCCTGTCGGTGCGGGCTGGTGTCCATCGCTCTCCAAACGGCCGTTGTGTGCACTCTCGTTCAGCTTCTCCTGTTGAGACGCTAGAATCCATTGCCCGGTACGTAGTTGCAGGGACACCTGTCTCTTTAAGTCAGAAGCGTAAGCCTGGCTCCTCTCCTTCCTCCTCCCCGGCGAGTAAGAAGGTTTCGCTTTCTTCCTCGTCCCCTACTTTTGCCTCTATCGCTCCTTCCCCTCCCATTTCGGTGGTTGTGCCCCCTGTTCCTGCTATGGAGGTTTCTTTGGCCCCCTCTTCCTTCTCGGTTGCTGCCCTTTCTGAGTTGCGCTCCCCTCTTTCTCCTCCCCCTCTTCCTGCTGCTGTCCTTGACTGCTCCTCTCGGTTGCCTCCTCCGGACCCCACCTGTCCACCTCTGATCTGTTCTCCTGCTTCCTTCCCTCCGTCTTTGCTCAGTTTACCCATGCCCCCTAACCCTGACTTTGCTGACCCTGATCCCGACCCTGACATTCTTTAATGTGCTGTGTTGCTTTTTCGCCTTTGTTTCTTCCTTGTTCTCTGTTGTTGTCCTTTCTCTTCTCGTCGATGTCTATATTCTTCAATGGAACGTTCGAAGTTATTATGCCAATTTTCTTGAACGCCAACTTCTGATTTCGCGGTTTTCGCCCCTTTGTGTCTGTTTCCAGGAGCCGATGCTTGGTGCTCGTCCTGGTCGTTTTCGTGGCTATTCCTTTCTCTTCCCCCCCCCCCCCTCCAGAACAGCTGGGGCTCCTAACTCTTCTGCTCTCTTGATATGCTCTGATGTTCCCTTTGTCCCCTTACTTTTTCCTTAGTCTCTCCATTCTTCTGCTGCTCATATATTTGTGGGGAAATGGTACACTGTTCCATTTATCTCCCCCTGAGTGTCCCGCTTTCTCTTCCTGATCTGAAACACTTTCTGGACTCCTTGCCAGAGCCTGTGCTCCTGCTGGGTGATTTCAATTGTCATCATTCCCTTTAGGGTGATGTCCTGATGAACACCCGGGGTCGCCTTCTTGAGATGTTTATCCTCTCTTCTTCCCTGTCTCTTCTGAATTCTGGTGAGCCCATGCATTTGGACTCTCGGACTCGCACCCTTTCCGGTCTTGATCTTTCTCTTTGCACTTCTTCTCTTTACTTAGATTCAAGTGGCAGGTTCTTGATGACCTCCATGGCAGTGACCATTTCCCCATCCTTGTTTCCTTTTTCTCTTTTCGCCCTCCCCTCTCCTTCCCTAGGTGGCAGTTTGCTAAGGCAGACTGGACCCTATTTACCCTAAGTGCTGCTCTCTCTGACCTCTCCCTTCTGCCTCTCTCTCGCGCTCTCCTCCTTTTTCAAGACACTGTCTTCAACGCTGCCCTCCGCTCTATTCCTCGCTCTTCCTCTCGGGGTCCACGGAAGTGGAATGCGGACTGTGCTCGGGCTGTCCGCTGTAAGCGTGCAGCCTGGAAGAGGCAGGCAGGCAGACGACCGATTCTTTTCTTTTCTTTCGGAAAGCGAGTGCGGTGGCCCGTAGGGCCATCCGTACGGCTAAACGTGAATGTTGGGCATCTTATGTCTCAACAATTACGTCCGAAACCCCTCTGGCCCAGATCTGGAAGCGTATCCGCAAGATAGCGGGTAAGTTCGTTCCCGATGTTTCACCGGTCCGTCACCTCCATGATACTCTTGTGGCGGACCCGTTGCAGGTCGCTTCCGAACTGGGTTCCCACTTTTCTTCTGTTAGCTCTGGTCTTCATCTTCCCCAATCTTTCCTTCTTCGTAAACCTGTCCTTGAGTCTCATCCTTTAGATTTCTGCACTCATCTTCAGCTTCCCTATAATGATCCCTTCTCTCTCTCTCTGAACTTCGTTCTGCCCTGGCCCTCTGCGGTTCTACGGCGGCGGGCTCCGATGGTATTCATTATGAGATGCTTCGCCGTCTCCCTCCGAGCACGTCTCAGTATTTACTGAGTCTGTATAATCGGATCTGGGAGTCGTCGTCAGTCCCTGAGGACTGGCTCGATGCCGTTGTTCTCCCTGTTCGCAAACCGGGGTGTCTGGGTACTTCCCCTAAGGACTTTCGCCCTATTGCTCTCACAAGTTGTGTCTGCAAACTCTTTGAACGTATGGTTAACGTTCGTCTGATGTGGTTCCTGGAACACCATCACCTCCTCTCCCCTTCTCAATTTGGTTTCCGCAAGTGCCGCAGCACGACAGATGTCCTGGTGAACTTGGAGGTCTATATTCGTACTGCTTTTGCTGCGAAGACCTCCGTTGTTGCCGTCCTTTTTGACCTGGAAAAGGCTTACGACACCACTTGGCGTTATCATATCCTATCTCAACTTCATTCTTTTGGCCTTCGTGGTCATCTCCCTCTCTTTCTCCGCAGCTTCCTCTCGTCGTTCCTTTCGGGTGCGCCTTGGTACCGCTCTCTCTCCCTCTTTTCAGCAATACGAAGGTGTGCCCCAGGGTAGTGTTCTGAGCAATACTCTTTTTCTGGTTCCCCTCAATGGTCTTCTTTCCTCTCTTCCTTCTGGTGTCTTCTCCGCTCTCTATGTCGATGATCTTACCCTTTGTTGTCAGGGTGATGATTCGCCTCTCCTTCAACACCGGCTTCAACTTGCAATTGATGTCGTGTCGTCTTGGGCCACAGATCATGGCTTCACGTTCTCTACTTCTAAGACTTGTGCCATGACTTTTACGCGGAAACGGGTTGTTCTTCGTCCCTCTTTGTCACTTTATGGTCATCCCCTTGAATACAAAGATTCCACGAAGCTTTTGGGGTTATTCCTTGACACTCGTTTGTCTTGGTCTCCCCATATCTCTTACCTCCGTGTTGAGTGCTCTAAGGCCCTTACCCTCCTTCGGGTCTTGTCCCATACTTCTTGGGGGGCAGATAGGCGCACTCTCCTTGCTTTACATTCCTCTCTCGTCCTGTCTAAGCTCAATTATGGTTGCCCTGCTTACTTGTCTGCTTCTCCTTCTACTCTTCGCCGTCTTGATGCTTTGCACCATACTGGGTTGCGCCTCAGTTCTGGTGCCTTTCGTTCGACTCCCATCCTTAGCTTGTATGTTGACACTGGCTTCCTGTCTCTCCAGGACCGCCGTGATCACTACTGTCTTCGCTATCTTGCGCGGTCCTTGCAACATCCTTCCTCTCGCCTCTGTCGTGCTTTAACTTTTACCCCTCCTGCGGTTCCTGTTCTTCTTCACCACCTCCCTCTTTCTGTCCGGTTATCTCGCCTACAGGATTCTCTTTCCGTTCGTATTTGTGATGTTTCTCCTCGTGTTGTTCCTTCTTTGCCCCCGTGGAGGGTCCCTCTTCCGCTGTTTTGTACATCCTTGACCCTTATCACTAAAGCTTTTACCCCTCCTACGGTTCTAAAACGCCTTTTCCTCGAGCACATTTCTTCTCACTCCCGCTCCGTTTCTGTCTCCACCGATGGGTCTAAGTCAGCGGACGGTTGTTGGCTACTCTGTTGTTTTTCCTGATCGCACTTATATGTGTCGCTTGCCTCCGGAGACTAGCATCTTTACAGCGGAACTTTATGCTATTCTCTATGCTCTTCGTCTCCTGCTTTCTCGTTGTCAGTCTTCCTTTGTAGTTGTTGTTGACTCTCGTAGTGCCCTCATGGCTCTCGGGTCCTTTAATCCGGTTCATCCAGTAGTTGTCGAGATCCAGCATTGGTTGTTTCTTGTTCACAGTAAATTTAAGTCGGTTGAGTTTTGTTGGGTTCCCAGCCATATTGGTGTGTCTTTAAATGAGCGTGCGGATGCTGCCGCCAAGGAAGCTGTCCGCTCTTGTCCCATCTCTCGTAAAGGCATTCCGTATTCCGACTTTTACCCGGTTATCCATTCCTCAGTCCTTACCCGTTGGCAGGCTTCTTGGTTGTCTGTTACTGGTAACAAGCTACTTACTCTTAAATGTTGTATTTCCTCGTGGCTGTCCTCCTTCCACCGTAACCGGCGGTGGGAAACAGCTCTGGCGAGGTTGCGTATTGGCCATACTCGCTTAACCAATGGTCACTTGATGGAGCGCCGCCCTGCTCCTTATTGTCCTAGTTGCATTGTCCCTCTTACGGTCGTGCATGTCCTTCTTGAATGTCCTGACTTCCAGGACGAACGTGTGTCTTCCTTTCCGACCGCCCCTCGCGGTCACCTGTCCCTCGATAGAATTCTTGGTGACTCGGATACTTTTGATATCGTTCGCCTTATGCGTTTTTGTTCTCGTATTGGCATCCTTGGTGATATTTAGCGCCCTCTGATTATTTTGCGTCTTTGATGGTGCTACATAGCCTTCCCGGTTTGGTGCCTTCTTTTGATAATTACTTACTTACTTACTTTCTCTTTGCACTTCTTCTCTTTACTTAGATTTCAAGTGGCAGGTTCTTGATGACCTCCATGGCAGTGACCATTTCCCCATCCTTGTTTCCTTTTTCTCTTTTCGCCCTCCCCTCTCCTTCCCTAGGTGGCAGTTTGCGAAAGCGGACTGGAACCTCTTTACCCTCAGTGCTACTGTCTCTGTCATGAAAAAGGAGGAGAGAGCGAGGGAGAGGCAGAAGGGAGAGGTCACTGTCTTCGACGCTGCCCTCTGCTCTATTCCTCGCTCTTCCTTTCAGGGTACACAGAAGTGCGTTCCCTGGTGGAATGCAGACTGTGCTCGGGCTGTCCGCTGTAAGCGTGCAGCCTGGAAGAGACACCGCCGTCAGCATATGGCCGATTCTTTTCTTTTCGTTTGGAAGGTGAGTGTGGTGGCCCATAGGGCCATCCGTACAGCTAAACGTGAATGTTGGGCATCTTATGTCTCATCCATTACATCTGTTATATATGGGGAGTGTTTGTACTATGGGGCCTAGTATTATCTGGATGTAAGCATTAAGAGTTATCAATGTGGGAGATCTAAAAGGCCCGGCCCCTAAATAAAACTATAAGCAGTGCTGAATACTTGGCTACACACAAGGTCAGTCTAGAGGTTGATTTAAGATCTACACAGGAATAACTGATACTCTCTTACTTCACTTATTTATTAACCCCTTAACAACCCCCCATATACATTCACACCAATAACAAAAATAATAATTACTTTACCACACTATCTTACGTTAAAAGCCTTGGTCCACATAAGCAGGACACAAGGTTTTACACTGAAAACAAGCTAGGGTAAAGTTCTACTAAGGAAACACTTGAAGCTAGAGTCAGCTTAGGGTAGGGAGACCACGTGGTTCCACTGGGACCCCCCTTAGAATAACTAGTAATATAAACTCTAAAAACACCTACTACACACAAAGTATACTACTCTACGCATAGAACACGTGTATGCCAGAAATTGAATAATGTACACAGTATATACTTAGCTTGAACAATACACAGAAATAAGGAAACGAGGAGGAAGGGTAGGAGGATCCTGTCCACACCACGCCAGCTCAGAGAAAGAAAGACTCAGTCTCCTTTCCCCCAGCTGGCTCGCTGCCGGCAGACTGCTCAACTAATCGTACCGCAGCCCTATACCCAGTTTACTCAGGTTTAACTTTACAAATGATTAGAAAGTATTAGTAAACATAGTTGGTGCCTATGTTATTATTTAATAATCAACCCCAAGCTCAGTCTTAAATGCTCTTTGGAAAACAAGAATAGTCTTACGTCTGGCAGGGAAGATACAAACAAGCGCTCCTCGTGATGCGTTTTCAATACTAAAAGGCAGTTTATTAGCTCAGTTTTGACCTCTGGTTTCCACTGAGGAACCCAGGGTCGTAACAACGTCCGAAACAACGTACTAAGTTGAATTATTCAATCGAAGCAAGAGACATTAAGTCAGCTTATAGAGTGGGTACCAAATCATCTGGTGCAAACAACAGAAGGATACGCGTGAAGTTGGATAGCTGCTCCCGCAAGTCAGACCTTATCACTGCTGCAGTCGCTAGGAAATCCAAGGTTTATGTGAACGAATGTCTTACCAGATTCAGACAAAATCTCTTATTTAAACTACGTGGAATTCGCAATAGATCCACTGCTATTAAACATTGTTTTGTGCGCGATGGTAAAATAATAGCTAGGAAGACTGACTCTGGAAAAACTTATGTCATAACCACTGAAGCACACCTCACTTCTTTCCTGGATGACTGTGGGATATCAGCTGAATAACCAGAACATAATTTGTAGTCTCACATACAACCAAAGTGTACTTAAGCTCTGCCTTTCCTTTCCAAAGGTGTTTATTTTTATTTTTATTTTAATTTTTACTTTATTTTTTGTTTGTCATCTTTGCCTGTTTTATACTCTTAATTATTTGTTCTTAGTTAATCCCCTTGTCACTAAACCTAGGGCTTTTTATTACCCTGTTAATTAACCATTACTAAGCTAATTATCTTCAAGATCATTTTTTTATGATTATTATTTTTCTTATTATTTTTTATTTTACATTTATATTGTCAGTCTCTACTGATTTTTTGTGTTTTATTTTACGTAACTTCTGTGTCCTCCCTGGCTATCTATTGGATCTTTATTTTACTTCTAAATTGTTACTATTTTATTGTATCTGCTCTTATTCTTGTGTTTTGCTTTATCGTGTATCTTGTATCGTGATCCCTCTGCATCTCTATGCACACTGATATTGATCCTGATCAAAATCTTCTGTCTCATATCTATACCAACCAGCACATTGATCATCATTATTGTAAGTATTTCACAGCACACCAGGCTAAAAACAAACTCCAAAATAGCACCTATCTATCAGTTTATAACCAAAATGTTAGATCACTTGGTAAACATTTTGACGATTTAAATGCACTACTCACAGCACTAGGTACTAACCTATCGTTCATTATTTTAACAGAAACTTGGCTAAATAAAGACTATACCCAACTCTACAACTTAGCTGGTTATAAAGCCATTCATAACTGTAGGCCTAATAAAAAAGGTGGTGGCACAGCTATATATTACCGAGATACATTTATCTGCAACAGTGTTATTAGTGACAGAGATGACTACTGTGAATATACTTTTGCTCAGTTTACAATTAAATCCCTTAAATCCTCTTTGACTATTGGAGCCATCTATAGATTTCCTAATACTAACATAGCTTCTTTCTCAGACAACCTAAGGAATCTTATTATAAACAACAATCTCAACAAAAACCACATCATTCTGGGAGGAGACTTTAATATTGACCTGGGTCAACAAAACTGCTCTCAAGTTGACTATTTCCTTAACAGCATGAACTCCTGTATGCTAATCCCCACTATCACCAAACCTACCCGAGTCACTCAAACATCAGCCACTACCTTGGACCACATATGGACAAACATAACAGCTCCCCTTGTATCTGGTATAATCTACGACAGAACAACTGACCACTATCCTACCTTTCTCATAGCGAACATGGACATAACACCACCAAAAAGCAAGAAATTTTCATTTAGGCTACACAGTGAATCAGCTTTAGACAATCTTACAGAGGCACTTCACAATATTAACTGGGATTCTGAATTCAATAATACCCATGATATAAATTCATTAGCTAACCTCTTCCTCTCCAAAACTCTAAGCCTCTACAACCTTCATTGTCCCCTTCTTACAAAGCAAGTAACTGACAAAAGATTAAACAATCCATGGCTCACAAATGGCATTCTCAACTCAATCAACAAGAAACATGAATATGAAAAGAAAGTTAGGATTGGCCTAGTTTCAAAGGAAGTAGCTAAAAGGTACTCATCAATGCTTACCAGTATCATAAGAAAGGCAAAACTTGCATATTATGTGAATAGATTCAATGAAGCAAAAGGCAACATGAAAAACACTTGGAAAACTATCTCTAGTATCCTAGGAACTAAACAACACTCACATAACCAAATAAAACTCTACAAGGATGGGGATATACCGTCAACTGATTTAGAAATGGCAAATGAATTTAATAGTTTCTTTTCATCGGTTGGTGCTAATCTTGCCAGTAAAATCCCACAGACTCAGACACATATTAACACATATCTCTCAGGCAGCTATCCAAACTCTCTTCTCCTTTCACCAATCAGCCCGGCAGATGTTGTGTCCATCATACACTCTCTAAAAACCAAGGCAGGGAACACCAGTGAAATTCCGTCCATTGTGTACAAGAGAGCCTCCCATGCCCTTGCCCCACCCATAGCACTACTGTTCAACAAATCTATAGAGTGTCACACCTTCCCTGATATCCTCAAAAAAGCAAGAGTAACGCCAGTCCATAAAGGAGGCAATCCGGCGGACATAAACAATTATAGACCAATATCAAATCTACCCATTCTATCAAAAATATTTGAAAAAATTATTTACAAACAGCTCTACTCCTACCTCGTAAAATTCGACATACTCAGCCCCTGCCAGTTTGGCTTCCGGTCCCAAAAGAGTACCAATGATGCAATCATTAGTCTCCTTGACATTATCTACTCAGCCCTTGACAAAAATGAGTTTCCGATTGGACTCTTCATTGACCTAAGAAAAGCCTTTGATACTGTTAATCACAACTACCTCTTATTTAAACTCCAGCATTATGGAATCCGAGGCCTTGCCCTTGACTACATCCGATCCTATCTTAGTGACAGACACCAATATGTAACCATCAATGATACAACTTCTTCCACTCTACCAATTACCGTTGGAGTGCCACAGGGCAGCATCTTAGGACCTCTTCTATTTCTTATATATATAAACGATCTGCCTAATGTCTCTAATATTCTCAAACCTATATTGTTTGCTGACGATACTACCCTTATCTACTCAAACCTCAACCCACATACACTAAATAATGTTGTGAATAATGAATTAAAAAAAGTCCACTTATGGATGTCAACGAACAAACTAACATTAAACATCGAAAAGACTTACTACATCTTATTTGGAAGCAAATCATCAAATGCAATTCAGCTACAGATAGACAACATTAACATCAGTAATAAAAATGATGGCAAGTTTCTTGGCCTATTCCTAGACAAGAGACTCAACTTCAGCACCCACATTCAACACATAACTAAGAAAGTCTCTAAGACAGTTGGTATACTCTCCAAAATCAGATATTATGTTCCTAACTCTGCTCTCCTCTCACTATATTATGCACTAATCTACCCCTATCTTAATTATGGTATCTGTGCATGGGGGTCTACCACTGCAAACCACCTTAAGCCCATCATCACACAGCAAAAATCTGCTATCAGAATAATAACTAACTCTGCTTTCAGACAACACTCAGCTCCCTTGTTTAAATCTCTAAACTTGCTAAATATTAACTCCCTCCACACATTCTCTTGTGTCAACTACATTTACAAAACCCTGTTCTTAAATGCAAACCATGCTCTGAAACTCTCCCTGGACAGATGTAATAGGACCCATTATCACCACACCAGAAATAAATATCTCTTTGATATCCCCAGGGTCAAACTTAATCTGTGTAAACACTCTATGCAAATTAAGGGACCTAGTCTATGGAACTCACTCCCTAGTGAATTGAAAAACTGTAAAACTTTTGCCTTATTTAAAAGCAAAACCAAAAAGTACCTAACTTCATCTATTTAGTTTCCTACACTGAGCTTTAAATTTGCTCTGTACCTAGTGGTACCCAATCTCCTAATTTTTATGTAATATCAAACAACCTTATCATTGTGTTCATTGCTGTCTTCTTTTATGTGCTAGCCATATGCTGTATTGTGACTACCAATTTTTGTCAACTACCATTCAAGCTGTCATTGCAATCAATCTTATATTGTTTCTGCTGTATTGTGCCTACCAATTTGTTGTCAACTACCATTTTAAGCTGTCATTGCAATCAATCATAGCTACCTATGTGCTTTAATATACTGTACCTATAATTTTCTCTCATCTTTTTTTTTTTTTCATTCCATGTAATCTGTTATCATTTTTTTGTCTATAAATTTTGCAAGTTTTTACCTCCTTAAAATTTTCTTAGATTAAGGACCTGCCCGAAACGCTGCGCGTGCTAGTGGCTTTACAAGACTGTAATTACCATAATTGTATCCTCACATTCCTTATGTACATTCTTGTATATGCATAAATAAATAAATAAATAAATAATAAATAAATAAATAAACTCTTCTGCCACAGACCTGGAAGCATATCCGCAAGATAGCAGGTAAGTTCGTTCCTGATGTTTCACCTGTCCTTCACCTCCATGGTACTCTTGTGGCGGACCCGTTGCAGGTCGCTACCGAACTGGGTTCCCACTTTTCTTCTGTTAGCTCTGGTCTTCATCTTCCCCAATCTTTCCTTCTTCGTAAACCTGTCCTTGAGTCTCGTCCTTTGGATTTCTGCACTCATCTTCGGCTTCCCTATAACAATCCCTTCTCTCTCTCTGAACTTCGTTCTGCTTCGTTCTGCCCTCTGCGGTTCTACGGCGGCAGGCTCCGATGCTATTCATTATGAGATGCTTCGCCATCTCCCTCCGTGCACGTCTCGGTATTTACTGAGTCTGTATAATCGGATCTGGGAGTCGTCGTCAGTCCCTGAGGACTGGCTCGATGCCGTTGTCCTCCCTGTTCGCAAACTAGGGTCTCTGGGAACATCCCCTAAGGACTTTTGCCCTATTGCCCTCACAAGTTGTGTCTGCAAACTCTTTGAACGTATGGTTAACGTTCGTCTGATGTGGTTCCTGGAACACCATCACCTCCTCTCCCCTTCTTAATTTGGTTTCCGCAAGTGCCGCAGCACGACTGATGTTCTGGTGAACTTGGAGGTCTATATTCGTACTGCTTTTGCTGCGAAGACCTCCGTTGTTGCCAGCCCGTCAGATGTTGTGTCCATCATACACTCACTAAAAACCAAAGCTGGGAACATCAGTGAAATCCCATCCATTGTATACAAGAGCGCCTCCCATGCACTTGCGCCACCTATAGCTCTGCTTTTCAACAAATCCCTTGAGTGTCATACCTTCCCTGATATCCTTAAAAAAGCAAGAGTAACGCCAGTTCATAAAGGAGGTAATCCGGCAGACATAAACAACTATAGACCAATATCGAACCTACCCATACTATAAAAAATATTTGAAAAAATTATCTACAAACAGCTCTACTCCTATCTCGTAAAATTCGACATTCTTAGCCCCTGTCAGTTTGGCTTCCGCTCCCAAAAGAGTACCAACGACGCAATTATTAGTCTCCTTGATATAATTTACTCAGCCCTTGACAAAAATGAGTTTCCAATTGGACTCTTCATTGACCTGAGAAAGGCCTTTGATACTGTTAATCACGATTACCTCTTATGTAAACTCCATCATTATGGAATCCGAGGCCATGCACTGGACTATATCCAATCCTATCTTAGTGATAGACACCAATGTGTAGCCATCAATAATATAATCTCTCCCATTCTACCAATAACCGTTGGAGTGCCACAGGGCAGCATCTTGGGACCTCTTCTATTTCTTATATACATTAATGATCTGCCAAATGTCTCTAACATTCTGAAACCTATTTTGTTTGCTGATGATACTACCCTCATCTACTCCAACCCCAACCCACATACTCTAAATGATGTTGTTAATAATGAACTAAAAAAAAGTCCACTTATGGATGTCAACCAACAAACTAACACTTAACATAGAAAAGACCTACTACATCCTTTTTGGAAGCAAATCTACAATTGCAATTCAGCTTCAGATTGACAATGTAAACATTAGCAATAAAAATGATGGAAAGTTTCTTGGCATATTCCTAGACAAGAGACTCAACTTCAGTACCCACATACAACACATAACTAAGAAAGTCTCTAAAACAGTTGGTATACTCTCCAAAATTAGATATTATGTACCTAACTCTGCTCTCATCTCTCTATATTATGCACTAATCTATCCCTATCTCAACTGTGGTATCTGTGCATGGGGTTCAACCACTGCAAACCACCTCAAGTCCATCATCACCCAGCAAAAATCTGATATCAGAATAATATCAAATTCTGCTTTCAGACAACACACAGCCCCCTTGTTTAACTCCCTAAACATGCTAAACATAATCTCACTCCACAAATTCTCTTGTGCCAACTACATTTACAAAACCCTGTTCTTAAATGCAAATCCTTGTCTGAAACTCTTCCTGGACAGATGTAATAGGACCCATTATCACCACACCAGAAATAAATATCTCTTTGATATCCCCAGAGTTAAACTTAATCTGTGTAAACACTCTATGCAAATAAAGGAACCCAGTTTATGGAACTCACTCCCTACTGAATTGAAAAGCTGTCCAACTTTTACATCATTCAAAATCAATACTAAAAAGTACCTAATTTCATCTTCATAGTTTTTCACTTTTTGCCTTAAAATTGCACTGTATCAATTGCTACCCAATCTCCCAACCTTTATGTTCCCAATTTGAACATCTTTACCATTGTGATCATTGCTGTTTTCTTATATGTGCTGCCAATCTGCTGTATGGTGTTTATAAGTCTTGTTTATCTGTATCTTTTGCTACCCAGTCTCCCAATCTTTATGTACCCAATCTGAACATCTTTACCATTGTGATCATTGCTGTCTTATATGTGCTGTCAATCTGCTGTATGGTGTCTATTAATCTTGTTTAAATTACTAATCAAGCTGTCAATGTAATCAATCAGAGCATTAATATAACAATGTGCTTTAATATACTTACTTAGCTCTCTCATCTCATTTTTCTCTTGCAATGTATCTTTATCATTTATCAATTCTGATAGAAACTACCTACTTAAAATTATCTGCTAGATTAAGGACCTGCCCGAAACGCTGCGCGTACTAGTGGCTTTACAAGAATGTAAATACTGTACTATCCAATGTATTCTCACAAACCCAATGTACCTTCTTGTATATATATAAATAAATAAATAAATAAATCCTTTTTGACCTGGAAAAGGCTTACGACACCACTTGGCGATATCATATTCTATCCCAGTTTCATTCTTTTGGCCTTCGTGGTCATCTCCCTCTCTTTCTCCGCAGCTTCCTCTCTCGTCGTTCCTTTTGGGTGCGGCTTCGTACTGCTCTCTCTGCCTCTTTTCAGCAATACGAACGTGTACCCCAGGGTAGTGTCTGAGCACTACTCTTTTTCTGGTTGCCCTCAATGGTCTTCTTTCCTCTCTTCCTTCGGGCGTCTTCTCCGCTCTCTATGTCGATGATCTTACCCTTTGCTGTCAGGGTGATGACGCGCCTCTCCTTCAACGACGGCTTCAACTTGTGATTGATGCCGTGTCGTCTTGGGCCACAGATCATGGCTTCAAGTTCTCTACTACTAAGACTTGTGCCCTGACCTTTACTCAGAAACGAGTCGTTCTTCGTCCCTCTTTGTCACTTTATGGTCATCCCCTTGAGTACAAAGATTTCACGAAGCTTTTGGGGTTATTCCTTGACACTTGTTTGTCTTGGTCTCCCCATATCTCTTACCTCCGTGTTGAGTGCTCTAAGGCCCTTGCCCTTCTTCGGGTATTGTCCCATACTTCTTGGGGAGCGGATAGGCGCGCACTCCTTGCTTTACATTCCTCTCTCGTCCTGTCTAAGCTCGATTATGGTTGCCCTGCTTACTCGTCTACTTCTACTTCTATTCTTCGCTGTCTTGATGCTTTGCACCATACTGGGCTGCGCCTCAGCTCTGGTGCCTTTCGTTCGACTCCCATCCTCAGCTTGCATGTTGACACTGGCTTCCTGTCTCTCCGGGACCGCCGTGATCGCTACTGTCTTCGCTATCTTGCACGGTCCTTGCAACATCCCTCCTCTTGCCTCTGTCGTGCTTTAACTTTTACCTCTCCTGCGGTTCCTGTTCCTCATTACCACCTCCCTCTTTCTGTCTGGTTATCTCGCTTACAGGCTTCTCTTTCCGTTCATATTTCTAATGTTTCTCCTCATGTTGTTCCTTCTTTGCCCCATGGTGAGTCCCCCTTCCGCAGTTTTGTACATCCTTGACCCGCATCACTAAAGCTTTTATCCCTCCTACGGTTCTAAAATGCCTTTTCCTTGAGCACTTTTCTTCTCACTCCCACTCCGTTTGTCTTCACCGATGGGTCTAAGTCTGCGGACAGTGTTGGCTACTCTGTTGTTTTTCCTGATCGCACTTATATGTGTCGTTTACCTCTGGATGCTATTCTTTATGCTCTTCGTCTCCTGCTTTCTCGTTGTCAGTCTTCCTTTGTAATTGTTGTTGTCTCTCGTAGTGCCCTCATGGCTCTCAGGTCCTTTAATCCAGTTCATCCAGAAGTTGCCGAGATCCAACATTGGCTGTTTCTTGTTCACAGTAAATTTAAGTCAGTTGAGTTTTGTTGGGTTCCCAGCAATATTGGTGTCTCTTTAAATGAGCGTGTGGATGCTGCTGTCCGCTCTTGTCCCATCCCTCGTAAAGGTATTCCATATTCCGACTTTTAACCGGTTATCCATTCTTCCATCCTTACTCGTTGGCAGGCTTCTTGGTCGTCTGTTACTGGTAACAAACTACGTACTCTTAAATGTTATGTTTCCTCGTGGCCATCCTCCTACCACCGTAACCGGCGATGGGAAACGGCTCTGGCGAGGTTGCATATTGGTCATACTCCCTTAACCCATGGTCACTTGATGGAGCGCCGGCCTGCTCCTTATTGTCCTAATTGCATTAATTGTCCCTCTTATGGTCGGGCATATCCTTCTTGAATGTCCTGACTTCCAGGACGAGCGTGTGTCTTGCTTTCCGACCGCCTCTCTCGGTCACCTGTCCCTCAGTAGAATTCTTGGTGACTCAGATACTTTTGATATCGTTCGCCTTATGCGTTTTTGTTCCCGTATTGGCATCCTTGGTGATATTTAGCGCCCTCTGATTATTCCGCACATTTGTTGGTACTACATATATAGCCTTCCCGGTTTGGTGCCTTCTTTTGATAATTACTTACTTTACAAGCTTGGCTACATACAACCTACAAGTACTAAAGCCAAGGGTGTACGTGAGTACATTTCATAAGAAATGTACATAAGAAACAGGAAGCGAAAATTTATTTGTACCTGGTGCACTGAGAGCGAAGTCACGCTGTGTACCATGGACTACTTCGTTGATTATTACTCACTTCCGAAGTACTGAGTGTGTAATACAGTATGTTACTGTGTAAATAGTGTGTGAAACTGTACATATTGTAATTTTAGTGTATTTTTAACAGGTAATATTGCGACAATAAACATTTACTGTGGACACATTACTGACACATGTATCACAGTTCCATGGAACATTATGAACGTTTTACTGTATACATATTGTAAAGGACACAAATATGCATCATATACAATAAAAAACACAATTAAAACCGCATTGGTTAACATAAAACAAATAATTGAAAATATATTTGAGGCAATACCTGGTGCTTGAATGGCCCGCGCGACTGTGTCTGGGCGATTCACGCACGGGCGACCAGGTCCTGATGATGTCACAGCGCACCGTGTCCACGTCCCCACAGCCAATGTAAGTGGAATTTGGTATTTGTTTTTACATAGATATGTTGAAGGAAGGGAATTTATCATTTTATGAAGAAAAAATAATTTTTTGGGAACACTTTATTTCATGCGCACCGGGGGAATTTCACAATACAGTACTGTAAACTCGGCACAGCACGGTTAACGTGCAGGCACTTAATAGAGCACCACCCTGTTCCTTATTGTCCAAAATGCATTGTGGCTTTTACTGTCGTGCATATCATTGTAGAATGTCCTGTCTTCGAGTATGTGTGTGTGCGTCTTGCTTCCTGACAGTCTCTTGCCGTCACCTATTCCTTGATACAATCTTTGATGAATCGGATGCCTTTGACGTTGTTCACCTTATGTGCGTTTGTTTTTGTATTGGCATCCTTAGTGATATTTAGCACTTTTTGAATATCCCGCACTTTTGACGGTGCTACATAACCTCCCCGGCTATATTCCGTCTTTTGATATTTACTTAAGTACTAAACTGGGTGAGTGAGGTAGCATGAGACATTCAACTTCAACAATAATTTTACCAGAGTTTACCTGGTTAATATATTGTTTATAATCAATTATATCAGTTTGTAATAGTTATAATGATTAATTCTGTTACCTTTAAAGTTACCTCGAGCACCTGCCCAATATGCTATGCATGATAGTAGCTTTGCTACAAAGTAGCTTTACTACTTTGCTTATTTTATACTTAAACTCCAATGTATGCACTTTCTCGACGCAATATATATAATTCTTGTATATAAATATACTAATGACAGAGCTTAAATAAATATATTTATTTTCATTGTTAATTGATTTAAGGTGTAATACTTGGCTCATACTTAATTATGACTTGATAATTTTTATATACAACTTGTTTGACAATTGTCTGAACTTTCAAGGTCACTGTCCACTACTAACTGTAACTAAGAGTATTAAAGCATTTTAGTACTTAAGACATGCAACTTCACCGGTGTTATCAATACCTTCAATTTATATTGTAGTTATTATGATGAACTCAAATTTTGCTACAATGTACCTATTGATAGTCTTGGCCATATCTGTTAGATTAAGTAACTGCTCAAGATGGAATGCGTGTTTGTGGCTTTCCAAAAATATAAGAATAACAACATTATTATTATTATGTGCTCTCAGACCCCACTGTACCTTCTTGTTTTTAAATAAATAAATATAAAAATAAATTGTTATATTTCAATTTAATGTTTTCATTCTGCTTAATGCAATTAAACTACCATACTATTGCTAGAACTACTGACTCCATAATGTAATAGTCTATGCTTGTCATCTTTAGGTATCACCCTTTTCTGGAGGAGCTCCGTCGGCTCCCCGGAGCTATACCAGGCTGATATGCTAATGTCAAACTTTGGCATCAGTCATGTGTATGGATTTCTAGGGCCTACCGGGGACCACGGCCTGAACCTGGCCCCCCTCAGAGAGGCAAGGGGAGCAATGGCCTATAGAAACCCCCGTGTGGTTGGAAGCATTCTATGTCTGCCATCAACCGGGTCAAGCATCCAGAAAGGTAAACATTCCAAAACAAACCCCTATTCTGGTTAAAATTGCAACCAAAAGCTGAAGTTTTTTTTTTTTTTTTTTTTTTTTTTTTTTTTTTTTTTTTTTTTTTTTTTTTTTTTTTTTTTTTTTTTTTACATGCAAAGCATGCAACTTAAATACAATACAAACAACACAGAATACAGAACAGAACAAAAGAAAACAATAGACCACCGGCCAGAAGGGCCGACAGCATGTCACAATAAACCACAAACACAATAAAGACACAGAAAAATACAGCATACAACAAGGTATAATACAAGGTATAATATAAAACAATGGCAAAGTATAATACAAAGGCAAACTAGCACAATAACATCACAAAACAAAAGCGTCATAAAACAAAACATACATCAAAGGCACAACAGGGAACATATATATAACAGTACAAACACAATACATCCCAAACAAAACATAAAGAGCAAACACGTACAACAGGTAAAGCACGCCATAACAAATGGAAGGCAAAACAAAATGGCACAACCGAACAAAGAGCACTCGCCAACAGCCTGAAGGGCACACAATATGACATACACAAGCGCATACGACATCCACAACCGAACACACAAATACACAGGAACCGCACACCCACCCACCAGCCATACAAAGAAAACCTACAACATACACCGGAGCACGCAGGAACCGGGAAACAAAACCCACCCCACCCACTCACACACACACACCCCATCCTCACCCCACACAACAGGAAACATAGAATACACAGAAATCATTTGCGAGGAACAGCGTGAGAAATGTACTTCTCCGGGAAATCATCGGTAGGATACTTCGCCTTGTAAGCTTCCCAGACCAAATCTTCAAGGTCGGTAGGGTTTTTGATCCCCCTCGCCCGAGGGGGTATCATAAACTCAGGAACATCTATATCGGGCGGCATCGGCCAACGCCCGAGTTCACTGACGCAAGTCGCATAACGAGGCCGGGGAGCGCCATCCACGCCCATCGAGGAAGCAGACGACACTGGAGAAGCGGACGAGGGCCGCCGAGACTGCCACGAAGTCGCACACATAGGAGCAGGGGCCGGACGACGAGACTGTAGCACCTCCATGGATACCGCAGGAGACACAGAAGAGACTGCTGGAGACGGAAGAGGCGGCAAGACCGCTGCCGAGGAAACGGGTAACGAGGAAGGGGCCACAGAACTCTCAGAGCGAGCATCCTTTCGCAACACCATCACCAGGCCACCCCGCTCACCACCAACCACAGCAGGGGGAACCACTCCCCACGAAGAACCGGAGCCACCCCACACAGGCGACGCACCTGAAGCAGGACCCTCGGACACCAGAACAGGAGGGGAGGCCGAAACGCCGGCACCGGCATCCTCAGGCAAGTTGTACCTCCGCCACCACCGTAGTGTGCACCACATCCGGAGCCACCCCACCGTCAATGGAAGGACGACACTCGTCGAAGTCGCCAACTTCAGCCCACGCAGAAGAACGCCGGGAACGCTTAGGCTCGGGCCGCACATCATCAGACCCGGAGGCAGACTCAGCGACCCGCGCAGCACCAGCCGAGCGAACCGACGCACGCCGCAGTACGGCAGCCTCCTCAACCACACGGGGCACCAGGCCAGGCACAGGAGGGAATGCCGGATCCACCCCAGCTCCCAGCACAGCCGGAACAGACGGCGAGGGTGCAGGGACTGGGACAGACACAGCAGAGGAAGAACTGGAAGACGAGGGGTCCGAGCAAACGGCAGTCGGAAGAGGCTCAGGGACACCAGCCGAAGCAGGCTGAGCACTAGGCGAGGACACAACCTCCGGAGGAGATGCAGCAACAACAGGGGGCGCAACAGCTGATACAGAGGGCACCTCCTCAGCCGAAGAGACGTCCACACCCACCGAATCATCCCCCACAGGAAGGGGCGGAAAATCCTCCTCACTGAAGAGATTCACTGGTGCAACAGCAGGTGCAGAACAGTCAGCAGCCTGATGGCCCAAAAGACCACAACGATAACACGTCCGCGGCTGACGGGCGTAAAACACCCGAACGTTGTACCCCATAAGACACACAGAGGACGGAATATCCGCCCAGAGTCTCATGCCCAGGGTGCGAATGTTAGACCTCACACCCTTAAGAGGACTAGAAGACACCACGTTTACCCTCACACTAACAACTGCGCCAAACCGGCCGAAATACCGCCGTAGCAGAGCCTCTGGAAACTCCAAGGGAGCCCCATGCACACTGATGTAAGTAAGTGCACCACTTCTATCCGAGAGGGTTACAGTGCCCGCACCATCCGGCAGGGGTAGTGTCCGCCCCTCGTATCGCCGGAGAAAATCGCGATATGCCACCTCCTCTGCGAACTTCACAATTGCCCTACGGGCCGTTACCAACTCGACCTCATAAATCGCAAACACAGGGACAGAGAGCATTTCACAAGCCAGGGCAATCTCTGGGTAACCAGCCCGCACAGAGAACTCCAGTCCCACAGACTGAGCCCGGACGACAGGGGGTAGAGGGACCCCCATCGTAACGTCACGTCAGCACAGGCGAGCAGAGACACACCCGCCCCCAACCGGCCGAAACGGGCAAACAACACCAACTGCTGGAGCGCCGATGCAACACGTCTGTCCCGTACCGAAGCTAGGGCCAGACTCAAAGCTGAAGTAGTGGATAGAACTCCCCAACAGAAAACAAGCAAACTAGTATGACGTCACACGTCACCGTGCCGCTGTCTGGGGAGGGGGAGCCCCAGACCTCTCACGCCGGCTATCCACCCATCAGTTCTTCGACTGATGCTATAGGCACCGGTTGTGTGCTCCGGCTCCATTAGTTGTTTCAGCACTGTACCTAGTATGGTGTCTGTCTTCTAGGTGGTGCGTGAATCGAGAGTCTCCAGTACTCTGGCTGCATGCGCCTAGGGTTCCGTTCCCTAGGTGCCCTGTAAGTACTGCCCTTGGGGCCACCTTCCACAAGTTCCTTGATTTCTGCCCATGCTAGGCAGTTTACTGCTTGGTTTTCGGCCGCCCTTTGTGTGCTCGGGTGTTCTGTCTTCCTTGTTCGCCTTCGGGTAAGGGGCAGTTTTGCACTGGTGGGGCGCAAGGTGCTGCACAGCTTGTTTTCACCTATATGGCGGCCAGGTCTGTTGTGCCTGGGTATGCTGTCCTCTTGCGGGGTTTTCTTTTTATTTTTGTTTATCTACCTGGTGGGGGTCTGCCTTCGTTCTTGCCTCCTGTGTCCCTTGTGTTCCGAGTATTATTCTGGTGGTTTCCCCTGCTAGGTCCCTGTGAGTGTACAACGTCCCGGAGGTTCAGTGCTTAGAAAGTTGTTTGGTAGCTTTGGACGCCGGTTAGCAGTACCCTGCCTGGGATTACCTGAGCACGAGTCCTATTATAGTAAACGCTCGGGACCCTGGGAATTCACTGGGGGCGTGCAGGTCCAATGAATGTGACCCCGGAGTCCCCCCCCCCCTCGCTTCCAGCGAATTTGAGGGTTTCTCTCACCCCTTGTCTCAGGGTGACTCTCTGTTTGCCTCCGTCTGCTGCCTGTGGGGTCGGTGACCCCTTCGACCCAGAGTCCTGTGAGTTTTGTTGCTCGTTGTGGCTCGGTTACCCAGTTGTGCTGACTAAGCGGGTGCGGGCAGCAGGGGCGTTGCACTTTGAGCCTTGGTGGTGGCAACGTTCTCGTTTGTTTACTCCCCGGGAGCCTCGGGGCTTCCCCGTTTTGGTTCGTGTTGGAACTTGGGGGTGTTTGTTGCTTCGGTTCCTTCTATGCCCCCTTGTCTTTCCCCTGGATGCCCTCGTCCTGCCTACATCCGGTTCCTTACCGTCTGTGGGTTCGGGGCGGGGTTCGATGGTTTTGAGACTCGGGCAGTCTCGGGAAATTCCCCTTCTTGGGTAGTGATGGGGGCATTTGAGCCTGTTCCTCCAGCTGTGTTGTAAGAGTCTGCCAGAGGGCTGCCTTCCTTAGTATTTTTTGTAAAAATGCAGCTGCCCCGGTTTTCTGGTACGGCCGGGGCTTTGGGGGGACGGCTTGGCCCCCGGGGCCTGTCGTGTGGGTTCCTGGGGCTGACTTGGGGGGCTTTGGCCCCGTAGGACCCCGTGGGGGGGGTTTTCTCCCCCTCTAGGCGGGGCTTCTGGTTACGCGGAGTGGGGTTTTCCTCCCCATTCGGCGTACGTGTTGTTGTTGGGCATCAACCCCTCCCCGGGTTCGGTTCCTTGGTCTTTGAGTCGGTTAGTTCCGTCCTGTGGGTGGATGCTCCCCCCTTTTCGGGACGGTGTTTTCGTCATGTTTTCCCGTTCTTGGGGTTCTACATGACTTCTGGTCTCGGGTGTGACTGTGCCTTTGTGTGCCTTCGAGACTGGTGTTTGCTTCTGTGTTCTCGAGGGTTCGGGAAGGTTTTCGCTACTTCCCGTATTATTGGAACGTCTGTCGGCTCCTAGTCCGGGTCGCCGTATTGGGCTACTTGTAGCCCAGTTGGGCTACTCGTGGCCCAGTTGGGGTTCCTTTTTGGGATCTTTGTCTGTGCTTAGTTGGCTGGTTTTGTTGTTACTGCTTCCTCTTATGGCTACTTTTCTAGTGCAGTTGTCCTGGTTGGCACCTTTCCGCAGAGCAGGTTGTGCGGTTCGGCCAGCGTGTCATGCGTATGCGCCGTGGAGTTTGTTTTGGTCTGGGCGGTGTGTTTCAGTGCTGGTGTTTTGCGCCCTTTTTACTCGGGGTGCTTTTGCCTCTCGCTCTTCTCCCTTTCTCCGGTATGTGCCCCTTCGCTCCGGGGGTGTCATAGATTCCAGCTGTGGGGAGGACGCCGCGGTTTTCCCTGTGTCATGGGTGTGGGCCTCCTTCGTTTCTACCCTGCTCTCCTGCGTGTCCGGCTCTGGCTTTTTCACCTAGCGGTGCTCAAAGGATCTTTTGGACACTGTTGGGTCGTGACACGTTCGTTCCTCCGTTTGACAGGTGAGTTTCTGTGGTCTGGCGTCTTTTGGCTGGGCGTTGCATGGATACGATGTTTATATACCTGTCTTTATTTAAGTATATTTATGTACGAATGAGACCGTTAGCACACCAGTGACTGTCCCTTTTCAACCCTTCCAGCCCCACTCATGTGCATGTCCAACGTACCCATGCTAGTGTCATTCAGGGGACCCACATCTTTCGTGTTATGGGGTGTGTGGGTTGTGGTGCTGGTTATGTACTCAACTGGTAGGGCTCTCCCGGTTGTGCTTGCGCGGTTTGAGCTCTGGCTCTTGGGTCCCGCCTATATGGAAGAACTTGCGGGATAGTTCCAGTGGAGTGCAGTGGTGCCATAGGCACAATCGGGAAACACTGTATAACCATCAGAGGTTTGTGGTTGTTACACGTCCTACCTGCGAGCATCCGCCGTATTGCCGGTACATCCGTGGACTTCCAAGGAACACTAGCCTGTTTTCGGATAGAGGTTCCGGCCCATCCTGGCTGTGGTGGGTATGTGGGCCTGCGGGCTGCTCCAAGCAACAGCCTGGTGGGCCAACCTCTCCCTAGTCAAGCCTAGCCTCGGGCCGGGCTTGGGGAGTAAGTGAACTCCCTGAACCCCATCCAGCAGGTATCGGGCTGGTATCTCCGCCGTCGGTTACCGGGTGTGCTGGTTCTTGGGCCTGCTGGGTTCTGTCGTGTCTCCGTTGGCCCTGTCTGGGGTCTGCCTACACCGTTCTCTGCCTTTGCAGAAGCAGGTTGCTACTTACATGTTGCGGTGGTGCACGTTGCTGCTGCACGTGTGCATTGGTAACGTGTTTTGTGGTGGGGTGTCCTTTTTCCTGTGTCCGGTTGTAGTGTGGCACTTTGGTGCTGTTTTGTGCCTTGGGTTTGCGTCTGGGGATTTGCTTGTTAATTTTTGTGGTCTTCGGGTCCCTGGCTTGGACCTTTCATGTGCGTGGGATCCTGTCCCTGCCTGATTATCCACCCCTGGTTATTTCCTGGTGTTTGAGCTTTTTCTCTTTTCATCCTGCTTTTTCCCAGTCGCTTCCCTGGCATCTCCTTTGGTCGGTTTTGCCTGCTCTTGCTGCTATGGGGGGGGGGGTCGGTTTTTACCGATTCTCTTCCTTGTGCATTTCCTTTGTTTTCTCCTCTTCCGCAGGGGTGTTCTTCGTGCGTTCCTTGGCTTCTTGGGCGTTATTTCAGCCTGTGTACTATAGTGCACTTATGTGTCTTGGTCTGTTTTCATTGCTCGTACCCTTTGGTTCGGGTACTGTTCTGGTGGCAACCCTTATGTTTTCTTCGGCTTTCCTGGCTTGCCCGGCCGGTTGGTTTTTCAGGGCCTTGCCATGTCTTGCATTGGACCCGTTATTTCTGATCTCCTGGCGGGCTTGCTTGCATTGGGAGCTTTCTGTTCGGCAGACGTTTCATCTCCTTTGTGCCACCTGGACTTTGGTGGTCGCACCCGAGATCTTCCTGCGACTCCGCCTTTTCCTGCGCTCGGAGGTGCCTCGTCGGGGTTGCTTACATTCTGCTTCGTGTGTCTCACCTCCGGTTGGTGGTCGGGTGGCTTAGTGGTCGGTGTCCCACCTGCGTACTTCTTCTTGGCGGTAGAATGGTGTATTTTGGCGTTCCTTCCTTTTCCTCCAGTCCTTTCTTAGGTGGCTGCAGTTGTTAGCGTCGGCTTGTTTTTTTCTGGTGGGGGTTGGGGGCCGTCGTTTTGCCACGTACTGTCGCCTCGTTCGTGCGGCGCTCACGGAGCCACTTCGGCTTTCTTTCGTTCTTGGTGTTGCTTCTGTACCGTTAGTACGCTGTCTCGTGCGTTATTTCACTTCCGGCCTGTTTGTGCACCGCTTGAACCGTCCTGGTCTCTGGTAAGCGTGCTCTGTCTTCTCCTCGGTTGGTGGTGCCCCTTCGGTTCCGGTTTGTTTTTTCGTCAGCTCCTTTTCCTGTTGGCGTTTGCCTCTGGGGAGTCGGGTGGCTTCTTGCTCCTCCGCAGGGGTTTTTCTGTTCCTTCAGTTTTGGCGTTTTGGTTGTTCAGTGGCAGCATTCTCCATCTTTTCTGGCATGGGAGGGGGGCTGCTGCGTTCCGGAGGGGTCCTTGTGTTATTGGTGCTTTGGTTGGTAGGGCCAGGGGGTGTCGTGTTTTGTTCAGTGGCGGCACTCCGCTGTTATTTGCGTGCCACGGCCTTTATGTCCGGGGCGTGCTTTGAGTTGATCCGGTTCCATTCTTCCCTGTTCGCGGGTGACGGTGTCCTAGGTGATCAGCCGTGTTCTTGTGACTAGCCTGCCTGTGTTCTTTCCCTATGCCTGAGGCGTTCGTGGCTTCGCTGCTCGAGCTCCCGTCTATGCGGCGTATCCTTGATGTCATTCGGGCAAGGATCTTTGGTGTTCGTGCAGGGGCCTTGCTGGTCGTTGTCTCGTGTTGTTTCCGGGCCCTTTTTCGGGCTGTCGCCTTGGGTTAGCATTGGCTGTCGGTAGTCTCGCTTCCGTTGAGGGGTGCGTGGTGTCCGCCTCCCGGTTCCTTCCCTTTGACCTTTCTCTGTCGGTATTTAGCTCCGGGGAGCCGACGGGGATCCCCCCAGAAAACCAGCGTTGAATGTAAAGAAAAGCCATTTTCTGGGCGAGACCCAGAGGCTCCCCCGGCAACCCTCCCTCCCTCCAGTCGGCGGTTTTTCGCGTGTTTTGACATCCAGCCTTAGAACTGATGGGTGGATAGCCGGCGAGAGAGATCTGGGGCTCCCCCTTCCCCCTCCCGGGGAGGGGGAAGCTGCGCAGACAGCGGCGCGGTGACGTGTGACGTCATACTAGTTTGCTTGTTTTCTGTTGGGGAGTTCTATCCACTAGTTCGGCTTTTGGTAGCAATTTTAACCAGAATAGGGGTTTGTTTTGGAATGCTTACCTTTCTGGATGCTTGACCCGGTCGATGGCAGATATAGAATGCTTCTAACCACACGGGGGTTTCTATAGGCCACTGCTCCCCTTGCCTCTCTGAGGGGGCCAGGTTCTGACCGTGGTCCCTGGTAGGCCCTAGAACTCCATACCCATGACTGATGCCAAAGTCTGACATTAGCATATCAACCTGGTAAAGCTCGGTGGAGCCTCCGGGTCTCACCCAGAAAATGGCGTTTCATTAAATTCAATGCTGGTTTTATTAGTTTTATACTGGAGCCAGATTTCCCCACAGAGGGTGAGGAGGGAGGAGGAGGACGACAAGGAAGGAGGAGAGCGAGGAAGGAGGAGGGCGAGGAGGAAGGAGGAGGCCAAGGAGGAAGATGGCGAGGAAGGAGGAGGAAGGCGAGGAAGAAGGAGGAGAGCGAGGAGGAAGGAGGAGAGCGAGGAGGAAGGCGGAGGAAGAAGGAGGAGAGCGAGGAGGAAGGCGAAGGAAGAAGGAGGAGAGCGAGGAGGAAGGAGGAGGAGGAGAGCGAGAAGGAGGAGAGCGAGGAGGAAGGAGGAGGAAGGAGGAGGAGGAGAGCGAGGAGGAAGAAGGAGGAGAGCGAGGAGGAAGAAGGAGGAGAGCGAGGAGGAAGAAGGAGGAGAGCGAGGAGGAAGAAGGAGGAGAGCGAGGAGGAAGGAGGAGGAGAGCGAGGAGGAAGAAAGAGGAGAGCGAGGAGGAAGGAGGAGAGCGAGGAGGAAGAAGGAGGAGAGCGAGGAGGAAGGAGGAGAGCGAGGAGGAAGGAGGAGGAAGAAGGAGGAGAGCGAGGAGGAAGAAGGAGGAGAGCGAGGAGGAAGAAGGAGGAGAGCGAGGAGGAAGAAGGAGGAGAGCGAGGAGGAAGGTGGAGGAAGGAGGAGAGCGAGGAGGAAGAAGGAGGAGAGCGAGGAGGAAGAAGGAGGAGAGCGAGGAGGAAGAAGGAAGAGAGCGAGGAGGAAGAAGGAGGAGAGCGAGGAGGAAGAAGAAGGAGAGCGAGGAGGAAGGAGGAGGAGAGCGAGGAGGAAGGAGGAGGAAGAAAGAGGAGAGCGAGGAGGAAGGAGGAGGAAGAAGGAGGAGAGCGAGGAGGAAGGAGGAGGAAGAAGGAGGAGAGCGAGGAGGTAGGAGGAGAGCGAGGAGGAAGGAGGAGGAAGAAGGAGGAGAGCGAGGAGGAAGAAGGAGGAGAGCGAGGAGGAAGAAGGAGGAGAGCGAGGAGGAAGAAGGAGGAGAGCGAGGAGGAAGGAGGAGAGCGAGGAGGAAGAAGGAGGAGAGCGAGGAGGAAGGAGGAGAGCGAGGAGGAAGAAGGAGGAGAGCAAGGAGGAAGGAGGAGGAAGGAGGAGGAGAGCGAGGAGGAAGGAGGAAGAGGAGAGCGAGGAGGAAGGAGGAGAGCGAGGAGGAAGGAGGAGAGCGAGGAGGAAGGAGAAGGAGGAGAACGAGGAGGAAGGAGGAGGAGGAGGGAAGCGAGGAGGAAGGAGGAGGAGGAGGGAAGGGAGGAGGAAGGAGGAGGAGGAGGAAAGGAGCGAGGAGGAAGGAGGAGGAGGAGGAGGAAAGGAGCGAGGAGGAAGGAGGAGGGGGGAGCGAGGAGGAAAGAGGAGGGGAGCGAGGAGGAGGAGGAGGGCGAGGAAGAAGGAAGAGGAGAGCGAGGAGGGCGAGGAAGGAAGGAGGAGCTAGGAGGGCGAGGGGGAAGGCGAGGAGGAAGGAGGAGGAGGGCGAGGAAGGAAGGAGGAGGGGGAGGAAGGAAGGAGGAGGGAGGAAGGAGAAGGGCGAGGAGGAAGAAGGGCGAGGAGGAAGATAAAGGGCGGGGAGGAAGGAGGAGGATAGTGAGGAGGAAGTAGGAGGGTGAGGAGGAGAGTGATGAGGGCGAGGAGGAAGGAGGAGTTCGAGGAGGAAGGAGGAGGCCAAGGAGGAAGGAGAAGAAGGCCGAGGAGAGCAAGGAGGAAGAAGGAGGAGGAGGGCGAGGAGGAAGGAGGAAGATGGCGAGGAAGGAATAGGAGGACGAAGAGGAAGGAGAAGGAGGGCGAAGAAGAAGGAGGTGGAGAGCGAGGAGGAAGGAGGAGTAGGAGGGCGAGGAGGAAGGAAAAGGGCGAGGAAGGAAGGAGGAGGGCGAGGAAGTAAGGAGGAACGCAAAGAGGAAGAAGGGCGAGGAGGAAGGAGGGTGAGGAGGAAGGAGAAGGAGGCGGAGGAGGAAGGAGGAGGAGGAAGGAGAAGGAGGGCGAGGAGGAAGGAGGAGGGCGAAAAGGAAGGAAGGGGGAAGGAGAAGGGCCAGGAGGAAGAGGGCAAGGAAGGAGAAGGAGGGCGAAGAGGAAGGAGGATGGCAACGAGGGAGGAGGAGAAAGGAGTAGGAGGGCGAAGAGGAAGGAGGGCGAGAAGGAAGGAGAAGTAGGGCAAGGAGGAAGGAAGAGGGCGGCGAGGAGGAAGGAAGAGGGCGGAGAGGAGGAAGGAAGACGAGGGCGAGGAGGAAGGAGGAGTAGGGCGAGGAGGAAGGAGGAGGAGTAGGGCGAGGAGGAAGGAAGAGGGAGGCGAAGAGGAAGGAAGAGGGCGAGGAGGAAGGAGGGCGAGGAGGAAGCAGGAGTAGGAGGGCGAGGAAGAAGCAGGAGTAGGAGGGCGAGGAGGAAGCAGGAGTAGGAGGGCGAGGAGGAAGCAGGAGTAGGAGGGCGAGGAGGAAGCAGGAGTAGGAGGGCGAGGAGGAAGGAGGAGAGCAGAAGGAAGGAAGAGGGCAAAGAAGGAAGGAGGAGGGCGAGGAGGAAGGAGAAGGGCGAGGAAGCTAGGAGGATGAGGAGGGCTTGGAGGGTAAGAAGGAGGGCGTGGAGGAAGGAGGAGGGCGAGGAAGCAGGAGGGAGTAGGAGAAGGGCGAGGAGGAAGGAGGAGGGTGAGGAGGAAGGAGGAGGGCAAGGAGGGTAAGGAGGAGGGCGTGGAGGAAGGAGGAGGGCGAGGGGGAAGGAAGAGGATGAGGGCGAAGAGGAAGGAGGAGAAGGGCGGGGAGGAAGGAGGAGAAGGGCGGGGAGGAAGGAAGGGGAGAGTGAGGAGGAAGGAGGAGGGCGAGGAGGAAGGAGGAGGAGGAGAGCGAGGAAGAAGGAGGAGAATGAAAGCGAGGAAGAAGGAGGAGGAGGAGAGCGAAGAGGAAGGAAGAGGAGGGCGAGGAATAATAGAAGAGGGAGGAAGGAGGAGAGAGGAAGAAGGAGAAAGGAGGAGGAAGGAGGAGGAGGGCAACGGAGAAAGAGGAGGGCAAGGAGGAAGGAGGAGGGCGAGGAAGGAAGGAGGAGGGCGAGGAGGAAGGAGCTAGGAGGGCGAGTAGAAAGGAGGAAGGAAGAGGAGGGAGGAGGAAGGAGGAGAAGGGCGGGGAGGATGGAAGAGGAGAGTGAGGAGGAAGTAGGAGGGTGAGGAGGAAGGAGGAGGAGGGCGAGGAGGAAGGAGGAGGAGGGCGAGGAAGGAGGAAAACGAGGAGGAAGGAGGAGGCCAAGGAGGAAGGAGAAGAAGGCCGAGGAGGAGAGCAAGGAGGAAGAAGGAGGAGGGCGAGGAGGAAGGAGGAAGATGGCGAGGAAGGAGGAGGAGGAAGGAATAGGAGGACGAAGAGGAAGGAGAAGGAGGGCGAAGAAGAAGGAGGAGGAGAGCGAGGAGGAAGGAGGAGTAGGAGGGCGAGGAGGAAGGAAAAGGGCGAGGAAGGAAGGAGGAACGCAAAGAGGAAGAAGGGCGAGGAGGAAGGAGAAGGAGGTGGAGGAGGAAGGAGGAGGAGGAAGGAGAAGGAGGGCGAGGAGGAAGGAGGAGGAGGAGGGCGAAAAGGAAGGAAGGGGGAAGGAGAAGGGCCAGGAGGAAGAGGGCAAGGAAGGAGGAGAAGGAGGGCGAAGAGGAAGGAGGATGGCAACGAGAGAGGAGGAGAAAGGAGTAGGAGGGCGAAGAGGAAGGAGGGCGAGAAGGAAGGAGAAGTAGGGAAAGGAGGAAGGAAGAGGGCGGCGAGGAGGAAGGAAGAGGGCGGAGAGGAGGAAGGAAGAGGAAGCGAGGAGGAAGGAGGAGGAGTAAGGCGAGGAGGAAGGAGGAGGAAGGAAGAGGGTGGCGAAGAGGAAGGAAGAGGGCGAGGAGGAGGAGGGCGAGGAGGAAGGAGGGCGAGGAGGAAGCAGTAGGAGGGCGAGGAGGAAGGAGGAAAGCAGAAGGAAGGAAGAGGGCAAAGAAGGAAGGAGGAGGGCGAGGAAGCAAGGAGGATGAGGAGGGCTAGGAGGGAAAGAAGGAGGGCGTGGAGGAAGGAGGAGGGCGAGGAAGCAAAGAGGAGGGAGGAGGAGAAGGGCGAGGAGGAAGGAGGATGGTGAGGAGGAAGGAGGAGGGCGTGGAGGAAGGAGGAGGGCGAGGAGGAAGGAAGAGGATGAGGGCGAAGAGGAAGGAGGAGAAGGGCGGGGAGGAAGGAAGGGGAGAGTGAGGAGGAAGGAGGAGGGCGAGGAGGAAGGAGGATTAGGGCGAGGAGGAAGGAGGAGGAGGGCGAGGAGGAAGGAGGAGGAGGGCGAGGAGGAAGGAGGAGGGCGAGGAGGAAAGAGGAGGGCGAGGAGGGAGGAAGAGGAGAACGAGAAGGAAGGAGGAGGAGGAGAGCGAGGAGGAAGGAGGAGGAGGAGAGCGAGGAAGAAGGAGGAGGAGAAGAGCGAGGAGGAAGGAAGAGGAGGGCGAGGAAGGATAGAGGAGCAAGGAAGGAGGAGAGAGGAAGAATTAGGAGAAGGTCGAGGAGGAGGAAGGAGGAGGAGGGCGAGGAGGAAGGAGAAGGAGGGCAACGGGGAAGGAGGAGGAGGGCGAGGAAGAAAGGAGGAGGGCGAGGAAGGAAGGAGGAGGGCGAGGAGGAAAAAGGAGAGCAAATGGAAGGAAGAGGGCAAAGAAGGAAGGAGGAGGGCAAGGAGGAAGGAGGAGGGCGAGGAAGCAAGGAGGATGAGGAGGGCTAGGAGGGTAAGAAGGAGATCGTGGAGGAAGGAGGAGGGCGAGGAAGCAAAGAGGAGGGAGGAGGAGAAGGGCGAGGAGGAAGGAGGAGGGTGAGGAGGAAGGAGGAGGGCAAGGAGGGTAAGGAGGAGGGCGTGGAGGAAGGAGGAGGGCGAGGAGGAAGGAAGAGGATGAGGGCGAAGAGGAAGGAGGAGAAGGGCGGGGAGGAAGGAAGGGGAGAGTGAGGAGGAAGGAGGAGGGCGAGGAGGAAGGAGGAGGAGGGCGAAGAGGAAGGAGGAGGAGGGCGAGGAGGAAGGAGGAGGAGGGCGAGGAGGAAGGAGAAGGGCACGGAAGAAGGAGGAGGGCGAGGAGGAAGGAGGAGGAAAGAGGAGGAGGAGAGCGAGGAGGAGGAGAACGAGGAGGGAGGAAGGAGAAGAAGGGCGAGGAGGAAGAAGGAGGTGGAGGGCGAGGAGGAAGAAGGAGGTGGAGGGCGAGGAGGAAGGAGGAGGAGGGCAAGGGGGAAGGAAGAGGAGGAGGGAGGAGGGCGAAGAGGAAGGAGGAGAAGGGCGGGGAGGAAGGAAGAGTAGAGTGAGGAGGAAGTAGGAGGAGGAGAGTGAGGAGGAAGGAGGAGGAGGGAGAGGAAGAAGGAGGAGAACGAGGATGAAGGCAAGGAGGAAGGAGAAGAAGGCCGTGGAGGAGAGCAAAGAGGAAGGAGGAAGAGGAGGGCGAGGAGGAAGGAGGAAGATGGCGAGGAAGGAGGAGGAGGAAGGAATAGGAGGACGAAGAGGAAGGAGAAAGAGGGCGAAGAGGAAGGAGGAGGAGGGCGAGGAGGAAGGAAAAGGGCGAGAAAGGAAGGAGGAGGGCGAGGAAGGAAGGAGGAGGGCAAAGAGGAAGAAGGGCGAAGAGGAAGGAGGAGGGTGAGGAGGAAGGAGAAGGAGGCGGAGGAGGAAGGAGGAGGAGGAAGGAGGAGGGCGAGGAGGAAGGAAGAGGAGGAGGGCGAAAAGGAAGGAAGGGGGAAGGAGAAGGGCAAGGAAGGAGGTGGAGGGCGAAGAGGAAGGAGGATGGCAACGAGGGAGGAGGAGAAAGGAGTAGGAGGGCGAAGAGGAAGGAGGAGGAGGGCGAGGAGGAAGGAGGAGTAGGGCGAGGAGGAAGGAAGAGGGCGGCGAGGAGAAAGGAAGAGGGCGGAGAGGAGGAAGGAAGAGGAGGGCGAGGAGGAAGGAGGAGGGCGAAGAAGGAAGGAAGAGGGCGAAAAGGAAGGAGGAGGGCGAGGAAGCAAGGAGGAGGGAGGAGGGCGAAGAGGGAGGAGAAGGGCGAGGAGGAAGGAGGAGGATGAGGAGGGCTAGGATGGTAAGGAGGAGGGCGTGGGGGAAGGAGGAGGGCGAGGAAGCAAAGAGGAGGGAGGAGGGCGAAGAGGGAGGAGGAGAAGGGCGAGGAGGAAGGAGGAGGGTGAGGAGGAAGGAGGAGGGTAAGGAGGAGGGCGTGGAGGAAGGAGGAGGGCGAAAAGGAAGGAAGAGGATGAGGGCGAAGAGGAAGGATGAGAAGGGCGGGGAGGAAGGAAGGGGAGAGTGAGGAGGAGGAGAGTGAGGAGGAAGGAGGAGGAGGGCGAGGAGGAAGGAGGAGGGCGAGGAGGAAGGAGAAGGCACGGAAGAAGGAGGAGGGCGAAGAGGAAGGAGGAGGAAAGAGGAGGAGGAGAGCGAGGAGGAGGAGAACGAGAAGGAAGGAGAAGGAGGAGAGCAAGGAGGAAGGAGGAGGAGGAGAACGAGGAGGAAGTAGGAGAAGGAGGGTAGCGAGGAGGAAGGAGGAGGAAGGAGGAGGGCGAGGAGGAAGGAAGAGGGCGAGGAGGAAGGAAGAGGAGGGCGAGGAGGAAGGAAGAGAAGGGCGAGGAGGAAGGAAGAGGAGGTCGAGGAGGAAGGAAGAGGAGGGCGAGGAAGGAAGAAGGAGGAGCTAGGAGAGCGAGGAGGAAGGAGGAGGGCGAGGAAAGAAGGAGGAGGGCGAGATAAGAAGGAGGAGGAGAAGGGCGGGGAGGAAGGAGTGAGGAGAAAGTAGGAGGGTGAGGAAGAGAGTGAGGAGGAAGGAGGAGGGCGAGGAGGAAGGAGGATGGCTAGGAGGAAGGTGGAGGGCGACGAGGAAGGAGGAGGAAGGAGGATGGCGAGGAGGAAGGAGGAGGGCAAGGGGGAAGGAGGAGGAGGGCGAGGAAGGAAGGAGGGCGAGGAGGAAGGAGCTAGGAGGGCTAGGAGGAGGAGGACGAGGAGGAAGGAGGGCGAGGAGGAAGGAGGAGGGTGAGGAGGAAGGAGGTGGAAGGAGGAAGGAGGAGGGCGAGGTGGAAGAAGGAAGAAGGAGGAGGGCGAGGAGGAAGGAGGAGGGCAAGGAGGAAGGAGGAGGGAGAGGAGGAAGGAGGAGGAGGGCAAAGGGAAAGGAGGAGGGCAAGGGGGAAGGAGGAGGGCGAGGATGAGGGCGAGGAGGAAGGAGGAGGAAGAAGGAGGGCGAGGAGGAAGGAGGAGGAGGAGGAAGGAGGAGGAGGGCGAGGAGGAAGGAGGAGAGCAAGGGGGAAGGAGGAGGGCGAGGAAGGAAGGAGGAGGGCGAGGAGGAAGGAGCTATATAGGAGGGCGTGGAGGAGGAAGAGGGCGAGGAGGAAGGAGGAGGGCAAGGGGGAAGGAGGAGGGTAAGGGGGAAGGAGGAGGAGGGCGAGGAAGGAAGGAGGAGGGCGAGGAGAAAGGAGCTAGGAGGGCGAGGAGGAGGAGTGCGAGGAAGGAGGAGGAGGGCAAGGGGGGAAGAGGAGGGCAAGGGGGGAGGAGGAAGAGAGCGAGGAAGGAAGGAGGGCGAGGAGGAAGGAGCTAGGAGGGCGGGGAGGAGGAGGGGGAGGAGGAAGGAGGAGGAGGAGGGCGAGGAGGAGGAGGAAGAGGGCGAGGAGGAAGGAGGAGGGGGAGGAGAAGGGCGTGGAGGAAGGAGGAGGAAGGATGAGGAGGGCGAGGAGGAAGGAGGAGGAGTGCGAGGAAGAAGAAAGAGGAGGGCGAGGAAGGAAGGAGGAGAGCGAGGACGGAAGGAGGAGGAGCTAGGAGGCAGAGGAGGAAGGCGAGGAGGAAGGAGGAGGAGGGCGAGGAGGAAGGAGGAGGGGGAGGAAGGAAGGAGGAGGGGGAGGAAGGAAGGGTCGAGGAGGGAGGAAGAGAAGGGCAACGAGGAAGGAGCTAGGAGAAAGGAGGAGGAGAGCTAGGAGGAAGGAGGAGGAGGAGAGCGAGGAAGGAGGAGGAGGAGAGCGAGGAAGGAGGAGGAGAGCGAGGAAGGAGGAGGAGAGCGAGGAAGGAGGAGGAGGAGGAGGAGAGCGAGGAGCAAGGAGGAGGAGGAGAGCGAGGAGGAAGGAGGAGATCGAGGAGGAAGGAGGAGGAAGAGAGCGAGGAGGAAGGAGGAGGAAAGCGAGGAGGAAGGAGGAGGGCGAGGAGGAGGGCGAGGAAGGAAGGAGGGCGAGGAGGGTGAGGAGGAAGGAGATGGGCGAGGAGTAAGGAACTAGGAGGGCGAGGAGTAAGGAGCTAGGAGGGCGAGGTGTAAGGAGCTAGGAGGGCAAGGAGGAAGGAGGAGAAGGGTGAGGAGTAAGGAGCTAGGAGGGCGAGGAGGAAGGAGGAGGAGGGCGAGGAGGAAGGAGGAGGAGGGCGAGGAGGAAGGAGAAGAAGAGCGAGGAAGGAGGAGGAGAGTGAGGAGCAAGGAGGAGAGCGAGGAGGAAGGAGGAGGAGAAGAGTAAGGAGGAAGGAGGAGGAGGAGAGCGAGGAGGAAGAAGGAGGAGGAGAGCGAGGAGGAAGGAGGAGGAGGATAGCGAGGAAGAAGGAGGAGGAGAGTGAGGAGGAAGGAGGAGGAAAGCGAGGAGGAAGGAGGAGGAGACCGAGGAGGAAGGAGGAGGAGACCAAGGAGGATGGAGGAGGAGAACGAGGAGGAAGGAGGAGGAGACCGAGGAGGAAGGAGGAGGAGCAGAGCGAGTAGGGTGGAGGAAGAAGGAGGAGGAGAGCGAGGTGGAAGGAGGAGGAGGAGGGAGGAAGAGGGCGAGGAGGAAGGAGGAGGAGGAAGGAGGAGGAGGAGGGCGAGGAGGAGGAGGGCGTGGAGGAAGGAGGAGTAGGAGGTCAAAGAGGAAGGAGGAGTTAGTAAGGTAGGAAGGAGGAGGAGAAAGGAGGAGTAGGAGGTCGAAGAGGAAGGAGGAGGAGAAAGGTTGCAGAGGAGGAGGGCGAGAAAGAGGAAGGAGGAGGAGGGCGAGAAAGAGGAAGGAGGAGGAGGGCGAGAAAGAGGAAGGAGGAGGAGGGCGAGAAAGAGGAAGGAGGAGGAGGAGTAGATCAAGGAGGAAGGAGGAGAACAAGGAGGAAGGAGGAGGAGGTCGAGGCAGAGGAGGAAGGAGGATGAGAAAAAGGAGGAAGGAGTATGTCTAAGAGGAAGGAGGAAGAGGAAAGGAGGGGGAAGGAGTAGGACGTCTGGGGGGAAAAGGTGGAATTAGGTAACGGAGAAGAGGAGGAGGAAGAATAGCAGGGGTAGGAGTAGTACAGGTAAGAGGGGGAGGGGGAAGAGGAGGAGAAGAGAAGGGGGATGAGAAGGAAGGGAAAGAGGAGAAGGAGAGGGTAGGGGAAGAGGAGGGGAGAGGGGAGGGGTAAGAGAAGGAGGATGAGAAGGGGAAGAATAGGGTTTAGAGAAGGGGAAGAGGAGGGGGGAGGGGTAAGAGGTGGTGGTTAAGGAGGGGGGGAGGGGTAAGAGAAGGGGTATGAGGAGGAAGGGGAGGAGGGGTAAGAGAAGGAAGGGGCGAGGGCGAGGTGATAGCAGGTGGAGGGGGTTACCTGGTTGATACCTGGTTGATGGGGTTCTGGGAGTTCTTCTACTCCCCAAGCCCGGCCTGAGGCCAGGCTTGACTTGTGAGAGTTTGGTCCACTAGGCTGTTGCTTGGAGCGGCCCGCAGGCCCACATACCCACCACAGCCCGGTTGGTCCGGCACTCCTTGGAGGAATAAATCTAGTTTCCTCTTGAAGATGTCCACGGTTCTTCCGGCAATATTTCTTATGCTTGCTGGGAAGACGTTGAACAACCGCGGACCTCTGATGTTTATACAGTGTTCTCTGATTGTGCCTATGGCACCTCTGCTCTTCACTGGTTCTATTCTGCATTTTCTTCCAAATCGTTCACTCCAGTACGTTGTTATTTTACTGTGTAGATTTGGTACTTGGCCCTCCAGTATCTTCCAGGTGTATATTATTTGATATCTCTCTCGTCTTCTTTCTAGTGAGTGCATTTGGAGGGCTTTGAGACGATCCCAATAATTTAGGTGCTTTATAGCGTCTATGAGTGCCGTATATGTTCTCTGTATTCCCTCTATTTCAGCAATCTCTCCTGCTCTGAAGGGGGAAGTGAGTACTGAGCAGTACTCAAGACGGGACAACACAAGTGACTTGAAGAGTACAACCATTGTGATGGGCTCCCTGGATTTGAAAGTTCTCGTAATCCATCCTATCATTTTCTGGCTGTCGCAATATTTGCTTGGTTATGCTCCTTAAAAGTTAGGTCGTCAGACATTATTATTCCTAAATCCTTTACACGCTGTTTTCCTTCTATGGGTACATTTGATTGTGTTTTGTACTCTGTATTATGTTTAAGGTCCTCTTTTTTACCGTACCTGAGTACCTGGAATTTATCACTGTTAAACATCATGTTATTTTCTGATGCCCAGTCGAAAACTTTATTAATATCAGCTTGAAGTTTTTCAATGTCTTCAGCCGAGATAATTTTCATGCTGATTTTTGTGTCATCTGCAAAGGATGATACGAAGCTGTGAATTGTATTTTTGTCTATATCTGATATGAGAATAAGGAAAAGCAGCGGTGCAAGGACTGTACCCTGAGGTACAGAGCTTTTAACTGCACTTGGACTAGATTTTATATGGTTGACCGTTACTCGCTGAGTCCTGTTTGACAGAAAACTGAGTATCCAGCGTCCTACTTTACCGGTTATTCCCATTGACTTCATTTTGTGTGCTCTCACGCCATGGTCACATTTATCGAAAGCCTTTGCGAAGTCCGTATATATCACATCAGCATTCTGTTTTTCTTCTAATGCCTCAGTGACTTTGTCGTAGTGCTCAAGTAGCTGTGAGAGGCACGATCTTCCCGCTAGAAATCCATGTTGGCCTGGGTTGTGAAGGTCATTGGTCTCCATGAAATTGGTGACCTGACTCCTAATCACTCTCTCAAATACTTTTATGATGTGCGATGTTAGTGCAACTGGTCTATAATTTTTTGCCAATGCTTTGCTCCCTCCCTTGTGTAGAGGGCTATGTCTGCTACTTTAAGTGCATCTGGTATCTCCCCCGTGTCCAAGCTCTTCCTCCACACTATACTGAGTGCCTGTGCTACCGGCACTTTGCATTTCTTTATAAATATTGAATTCCATGAGTCTGGACCTGGGGCCGAGTGCATGGACATGTTTTCAATTTCTTTTTCAAAATTTAGTGCACTCGTGTTTATATCAGTTATATTTACAGGGGTTTGAATATCCCGCATAAAGAAATTGTCTGGATCTTCCACCTTCATGTTGTTTATTGGAGTGCTAAACATGTCCTCATATTGCTTTTTTTAGGATTTCACTAATTTCTTTGTCATCCTCCGTGTATGAACCTTCACTTGTACGAATAGGTCCAATACTGGCAGTGGTTTTTGCTTTTGATTTCGCATATGAGAAGAAATATTTTGGATTTTTCTTTATTTCCTGAATTGCTTTCTGTTCCAACTGCCATTCTTCAGTTTCATATGCGTGTTTCAATTTCCGCTCGATTTCTTCAATCTCCCTATTTAAATTATTCCTTCTTTGACGGGAAATTCGTGTCTGCATAAGCAGTTCCGTTATTTTTTCCTGCGTTTATAGTGTCGTCTGCGTTCTCTTTCTACGTTAGATCTCTTTCTGGCTTTCCTCAAAGGAACATGTTTCAGACAGACTTGATACGCTTCCGAAGTCAGTTTTTCTATTCCTTCTGTAGGACTTGTATTACTTAGAACAGTTCCCCATGGAATGTTTGTAAGTTCCCTGTTTATTATCTCCCAGTCTATCCTTTTATTATTAAAATTGAATTTACTGAATAGCCCCTCTCGCTTTATCAACGTTTTAGGTCTATTCTGAGTACTGATAGTCGTTTGCACTTCAATGAATTTGTGATCTGAGTATGTGGTATCTGATATCGTAATGTCTCTGATAATGTCTTCATTGTTCGTAAAGACCAGATTTAGAATATTTTAATTTCTCGTAATTGGCTCCGATATCTGCTGATTGAGTGAAAATTTGTCACAGAATCTAAGTAGTTCTCTAATCTGTGGTTGGTTAGGTCCTGATAGATTTCCTGGTATAATATTATTGTTTGCTATTTTCCACCTGAGACTAGGCAAGTTGAAGTCACCTAGGAATCAGGTATCGGGTTCTCCAAATTATCAAGGCTATTCTCTATTTTGCTTATCTGTTCTGTGAATTCCTCAGTCGTTGCATCTGGCGGTTTGTATATTAGAATAATCACTAAATTTATTTTCTCTATTATTAATCCCAGTACCTCTACCACCTCATTTGTAACGTTTAGGAGCTCCGAGCATACAAGGTCTTCCCTAATATATAGACCCACTCCTCCATGTGACCTAATTTTCCTATCACACCTGTATAGGTTATATCCTGGAATCCAGATCTCACTGTCCAACAATTCCCCTGCATGGGTTTCTGTGAAAGCTCCAAATACTGCATTTGACTCCGTGAGGAGGCCATTTATGAGCTGTACTTTGTTGTTTGTTCTTGTTTTCAGTCCTTGTATGTTGGCAAAGATGAATGAGGTTACTCTATTAGTGATAGTTTGAATGGGAGACTTTTTCTGCAAGCCCATTATTCGTGGACATAATGAGTTTGTTCTGACCAGTACTGATTGTTGTAGGGCAGTTGTCTGTCGTAGTTGTAGTTCCCTTTCGGTGGGTAATTGTATCTGTAATTCTGGAATGCAAGTGGATCTGGCATCCAGTTCCATACACTCTCCATGCTGCTCCTTTTGAATTCTCTGCCGGTCTGGTATAAAAAATTTATAGAGTTTCCTCCAAATTCATTATCCTGCTTGCCACTCTTTATGTAGCGTTCCGTGCCTTTCACGTGAAAGTGTGGGCAGCTGAGGTCATAGCATTTTCTGTCCTCCAGTGAGGTTTGGCACATGTCAGGATGGAAAAACCTACATATTGATCCAAATCGACACTCACCTTTCCTAAGCATATTTAAACATTTTTTGGGATGTTGGTAACTGCATTCTAATCCTTTCTTATTACCAGCATATCTATGTCTGCATATGCCCTTTGCATAAAATTTGCATAAGTCTGTCCTGTTCTGAATTGCTCTATCGGGAACCGTCGTTGTGTCTGTACCTATCGAGCTGTCAGTGCTGTCTGGTACACTTTCTAGTTTACTGTCATCTACATCCTGGCCTACCGAGTCAGAGTTTACAACTTCCTGAGTTTCAGCCTCAGTTTCATCCCTGACTATAGCCTCCGCCCCTTGTATATTAGAATTGTTGTTCCTTTCCCACTCCTTCTGGATGGCTGGTAGGCTTCCAATGAATGATGTTTTCCGATCATGCGTCATGTTACCTAGAAGTTTTTTTAGGATATTCCAAGCTGGCAGGTCATTTTTACACACCCAGAGCAAGTGACCAGCTCTCAGTGCCGTAGTGTTACTCACTCCTGTACAAGCCGAATGGAATCTAGTCTTACAGATATAACATTCAATTCCCGTTACCTTCGTCTTTAAGGAGTTGTTACAGTGGCCACAAATTTGTTTATTTATTCCCATTTTGCCTTGTTTTGTTGTATATATCTATATATTTATAATATTATATGTATATTGTATATTTGTAACAATATATATGTATATATATATTTATATGTTTAATATTTATAATATTATATGTATACCGTATATTTGTAATATTATGTATGTTATTTTGTTCAAACTTTATGGCAGGTACTTAGCGTAGGTAGCGAGGCTGGTCCCCGGTCGGTACAGGTGACCTCTTGTGGCCCAGGTTGATGTCACCAGTTTCCAGTTACCCGATTTATAACCACCGATGCCGCCTCTTGCCACTATTCTATATTTCTAGTATTCTATATTTATAATATTCACTTCCAACTTATATGTTGTTGTGATACCCGTTCCACATCACTGTTCCACGAATCACCGTTCACTATTTTTTCCTCATACACGCATGTACACAAAGCCTCGTTCACTGGCTCACACGCGGTCTCCCGTTTATTCTCTATTTAACACAAAGTTCTATTGTTAATGACTATTTTCAATTTTCCAGCGGGTCACTATGCACTTTGTTATGTCTGTAATCAGTAATCCACGGCTATAGTCCTAAGAATCCCTGTTAATGTCACGATTTTAATGGAGCGCGCACGGTACGTCTACCCCCTCCCTCGACCTCGACCTGACACTGTTTCCTTTGGTATAGCCATGCCCTAATCCAACTTAATATAGCATCCCCAATGCCATGAACCTCAATCATTTTAATCAGACTTTCATGTGGCACTGTATCAAAAGCTTTGCTAAAGTCAAGGTACACAACATCACAAACCTTAACACTATCAACTGCCTCAACTATGCTGCAATCAAATGATATCAAATTTGTTAAACATGAACGGCCATTTGTAAAACCATGTTGTGAATCATTAATTAATTTATGATTTTCAGGATGAAGAAAAATGGTATTTTCTGATCAGGGGAAGAAAGATACTGGCAGTATGGGGCTTTAAATTTATTGAAGATTAAATTCTGCAGAACATGTAAATATATAAAGTTTCAAATATATAAAGTAAGTAAATATATAAAGTTTATATTAAACACGGTTTATATTATAGACTTATAACAAAGTTTATATTATATTAAACTTAATATTGAACATGTAAATATATAAAGTTTCAAATATATAAAGTAAGTAAATATATAACATTTATATTAAAATATATAAAGTAAATATATAAAGTAAGAATTAACAGTAACAATTCCAAGTCCGAGGACTAGATTTAACTTAAAAGGTACACCCGTAGTAAGTATGAGACCTTAGCCTATAGTGACATGGAAACTAATTCTGCAGAAACCTAAAGGTTAACTGGTACTAGAATTAAGGCCGAGTGCAAATGTGTAGTAATTATATAACACTAGGATATAACAGGCAGGACACAAAGAATAACTAATAAGTGAGAGACCACATAACACGTAATGTACCCGGCCAAGAGGCCGTAAAAGACCTAATGAATAAGGAGAAGGGGGTGTGACTACAAGTAGGGCTTACTAGCACCTAGACTGGGCAAAGTATTAGCTGCGGACAGCGGGACACTTGGGGACCAGCGCTGCACCCCCATCGCAGGCCAGCGGCCGGACCCCCCCCCGAAGGGCGAATGCCAGCTGGCCGCGTGAGGCACTCAAAGTGGCAGAGCAACAACGTCCCGTCTGACGTAGGATGTGAGAGCACTACTCTTCCGCCTGCCGTCTGCCATTATTTCTGATGTGGCGAGCCCGTCCCGAGACAGCTGGGTGCGGGGCGTAGTCATCTGGAGGCAAGCCTAGCGCCGAGAGGGCAGCGCGTAGGATCCTGGAGAAATCTCGCCTGGTGACAGGAGCGCTTGTAGGATCCGAAGAGTGTTGATTCCTGACCATGTAAACGATACCTGGTCCAGTCAGAGCGTGCGTCGATTTTTTGTCGCGTAGCTCACCTCCCTCGGGCTGAAAGATATAAGGCAGTAAGGGTGGGCAGAAGCGGCATGCAGTGTTATCGTGACAGGCAAGAGCACAGACGAGTGGGAAACCCTAGCTGAATCAATACGGAGACGAAAAACGGGGGGAGGGAGCCCGGCAGCAGGAATTAAGAGAATCCTTAATTAACAATCCTGGATGAATAAAGAGTTTTCCGAATAATTATACTGTAGCAATGAAGGGGGCTAACAATTCTAAGAATCTTCCAGCAAACGGAAGGGGGAAGTACCTTTGCTAAGAGCAAAGGTGGGAGAAAGCCAGTAGGAGAACAGCAAGGAAGCACAAAGCAACTATAACAGGGGTAATACGAAACACTATAAATCTTGAATATAAACAATACATATACCAAGAACGGGTATATACAACTAAGCAACATATACATAAACAATAAAATGGAATAAGAACCAATTCTTAAAGCCAAATCTATAACATGCTTGTGTCCTAAGCGGATGTAGAATGTGAGCGGGGAACATTACCCTTGGTCTCTATCCCATCTCTGCCTCCAGACGGGTGATTGGGCTGGATAGAAGCCAAGGAGTCTGCCTTAAGTGGCCGCTGAGTGTAGTCTTTTGTTGTCAATGAGCGTCTGCGAGCCGCAGCTAGTACGCCGTGAACTTCGGCTACATCTTTAGAACAGGAGCAAAGTGAAATCGACGGCAGGGAACTGCCATTCAGTAACTGTAATAAGGATAATAATAAGAATACAATGTCGTAAATAATCGTACAATGAAGAATACAATGTAATATCGTAAATAACCGATGACGGCAAGTGCCGCAGAATGGAAGAAATTAAGAAAGCAACGCCAAACCATAATAACAATTTATATTTTTAATAAAATAATACTGGAATGACAGTAACGATACGGAATAATATTAATACTACCATATAGCCCAGCAAATAAAGGGAAGATAATAGTATTAACGTAGGCCCTGGGCGGCTGCATCCCGGCACCGCTGCGTGCGTTGTAATGGTGATCAGAGGAATATCCGGCTCGCGTTCTCTTCCTCGCCGCAGTAGGGTGAGGAGGGGGGGGGGGGGGGTTCCGGCTTGTCGTGGCTGTGAAAAAAGGGAACAGAAGAAGCCGGCGTTGTGCGCCAAGCGAGCAGAGCGCAGGGGAAGGAATAGCGGTTGGAGGTAAGGCCCCTAACCTAATGATAGATGAGGTAAAATTAAATAGAATACTATTACGTAGTAGGAAACAACAATGGCGAAGGAACAAGAAGAGTAAAATAGCCCAGAAGGCCGGATGGCCAAAGAACGTTAGCGACCGTATGGCCAACAGCATGCTGGCTGCTGCTGGCCAACAACATGCTGTCTGCTGCTGGCCAACAACATGCTGGCCGTCATCATGCTAACTGACTGGCTTGAGCTTGCCGAAAGGAAGGCCGAATGGCCAGTTTTTGCATGACACCGTGCGCGAGGCCATGCTAAACTCGGTAGCATTCCAAATGTATCTTAATGTACTGTCGATACGATGAAGAAAGGGTGGTCAAATATAATGCGCAATATTTAGAATATATAATGGGGGAAACGAGTGTAATAGGACAAAATAACCGGAGGAAAAAATGTGGGGGGGGGACCCCACCCGAATGCACTGCAACTAGCGTATCCTAGCTGAAATTAACTTAATGGCACAGAGGCAAAGCAATAGATTAATACAAATCCTAATTGAAAGTCCCTTAATATAAAAAATTGAACGTGAAACTTAAGCAAAGTGTAAATTGCGGGAAAAATTTTTTGTAATAAATACAAATCATAATTGCGAGTCCAACAATAACAAATTTAACAGATAAGCAGACGTAGGAGGAACCAAGGGGACGTTTCCCACAGGCGAGCCCGCACAGCTGGGGGGGGGGAAATGACAGGGCCGAAGAGAAGATAACGTCGCCGAGGCGCGCTGGACGGCACACAACCCGGTCTGAGAAAGGACATAGGCCCAAAAGCGAGAGGCGACAATCGTAGAATGGGATGGAAGAATGCGGAAGTAAGAGGGCGAGACCGAGTAAACAGGGAACCAGGGGGGGGGGGGCAACCGATAAGCCGCGGCTCGCGCACCGCTGGCCATACCTAAACATACCTAGACAGGAAGGGGAGAAGCATAAAAGTAACCCAGCAAAAGACTAGTAATTAGTAACTCTGCAAATAGCACATCCTGGCTGACTTTACTTAATAATTTACTTAGTAACTCTGCAAATAGCACATCCTGGCTGACTTTACTTAATAATTTACTTAGTAAGTCTGCAAATAGCACGTCCTGGCTGACTTTACTTAGGAACTCTGCAAATAGCACATCCTGGCTGACTTTACTTAATAATTTACTTAGTAACTCTGCAAATAGCACATCCTGGCTGACTTTACTTAATAATTTACTTAGGAACTCTGCAAATAGCACATCCTGGCTGACTCTACTTAATAATTACTTAGTAACTCTGCAAATAGCACATCCTGGCTGACTTTACTTAATAATTTAATTAGAACTCTGCAAATAGCACATCCTGGCTGACTTTACTTAATGACGTAAGGCAAGGAAAAATGAACAAACATACTGAACACAGCAACGCAAAATTAAACATGCGACATGAGCAAAGCATCAACAGTCGGAGTAAATTAAGGTAGGCTGTTTGGGAACCCAACAACTGCAGGGCCAGAAGCATAAAGCAAGAGGCGAGGGCCCACAACTGCACCTCGCGCATCCTGGCTGCCTTGAAAACAACGGCGAAGGAAAGGGGACTACTAACTGTAGACACTGCCAAGGAAACAAACAAAAGATGGCAGAGACAAAGAATAACGTAAGCTAAATGTAACATTTCGCCCTATAGTAAAAAATGTTTTTTATAACAAACATAAAGGATGCACGACACAAATGTAACCAAATAAGTAACAGGGATTAAATAGTGGGCGAATGGGACATATTGCCCTATAATAAATAGATAACAAATTTAATGACAAACATAAATGATGCACAGCACAAATGTTACCAAATAAGAAGATGTATTAAATTGTGGTAGGGCTAAATGGAACATTTCGCCCTAGAATAAATAAAACCATTTTTACATTAAGAAACGGAGGAAAAGCATAACATAAATATATAACCATATAAGTAACGTGAATAAACTGCAATAGCTAAGCATAAACTACTGTAACTACCGATGATGCTAGGCAAAAGTGCAGGGCCAGGAGACGTGAAGCTAAAATAAGGGCTGGAAGTCGTACGTTAGGGGGCCAGGGGGCGCCGAGTGGAAAGGGCCCATACCCCCGGAATGCCAACATGAGGACATTCCCATCGTAGACGGAAGGCCGATCGTTCGCAGGGGGGTGGGCAACCCACTTGATGCCAGTGTCTATCTCACACCAGAACAGGTGTACATGATGGCTGGTGAAGGTTTGACCTCTGTGTCTCCCAGCGAGTTTAACCGTGTTGAGCGGACCCTGAAGGCGTGGTCGAGGACAGTTGGGTACTTAGACTACAAGCGAATACTGCAAATAGCACATCCTGTCTGACTTTACTTAATAATTCTTAGGAACTCTGCAAATAGCACATCCTGGCTGACTTTACTTAATAATTTACTTAGTAACTCTGCAACTAGCACTGCCTGGCTGACTTCACTTAATAATTTACTTAGTCACTCTGCAAATAGCACATCCTGGCTGTCTTTACTTAATGACGTAAGGCAGGGTAAAAGTGGGCAAGCATACTGAACACAGCAACGCAAAAATAAACATGCGACATGAGCAACGCATCAACTGTCGGAGTAAATTAAGGAGGCTGTTTGGGAAAAGAGTCCGTGGTAACCTGAAACAGGAGCATGTTAGTGCTGAAATGTAGAACATAATTATGAATAGGGCAAGGCATGGCACGTGGTATCTGCAAGTACCAATTAAAGGTATACAATCGGCGTGGATATATAGCCATTTTACATTAAGAGAACGGAGGAGATGCATAACATAAATATAACCAAATAAGCGACGTGAATAAACTGCAAGAGCCAAGCGAAAGTACTGTAACTACTGAGGAAACTAGGCAAAATGCAGGGCCAGGGAACGTAAAGCAAATTAAGGGCCCGCAAATACTGCAAATAGCACCTCCTGGCTGACTTTACTTAATAAATTACTTATAACTCTGCAAATAGGACATCCTGGCTGACTTTACTTAATGACGTAAGACAAGGAAAAGTGAACAAGCATACTGTAACACAGCGAACGCGAAGATTTGAACATTCGACATGCACAAGGCTACGAATGCCTGAGTAAATTTAGTTAGGCTGGTGGCAAAATTAATCCGAGGTGATCTGAAAGCAGAGGCATGTCAGTGCTGAAATGTAGAACATAAATATGAATAAGGGCAAGGGCATGTCGCGAGATGTCTGCAAGTACAAAATAAGAAACCTTCCATATAAAGTGTGAGAAAGTCTTAATTTACATTGTCTTAGGAAGGCAAAGAATGGGAATCATTAAATATACGACGTTCCCGACGACGCTTCGACGCCGCCATCTGCTGGAGGATACCGTGCCCCAGGCAACATGGAGGCCACCCCCCTGTCCAGGGCACGGCCCCTGGAACTGGACGCCGAGGACTTAACGGACATAACGAAGTCATCCTGGATTGCCGGCGGCAACGCCGAACCCAGGGCCTGTGGTGCGTACCGTTAGACGTAAACCTGCCGGCGTCGTCGAGCTGATCTCGGGTCCTTGCTCCAACGCCGGCGTCTCCCTCCGACGAAGAAGAACAACAGACGACACAGGCGGACGGGCAGGCGGACGAACGCTGAACTTACGACGTAGGAGGAATCCCTGCTACAACGGACGGGCAGGGCGCTTAAGACAAACACACCAGGCTAAACCGGCCAGGCGGGAGCTTAAGACAAACACACCAGGCTACACCGGCCAGGCGGGAGCGCCTGGGAACCAACCTGCCGGCAACACCGGCCAGACGGAGGACATGGAGTAACGGTCCTGGCTACCCCCCAGGCAAGCAAGGCGCGTGCCTGAGGGCCTGGACGGCGGAAAGCTTGAAATAACACACCGGGCAACACCGGCCAGACGTACGTCTGGGGACTACATGCCGGACTTACACCGGCCGACGGACGTCTGGGGACATCTTGATCGGCGCCACTCTGGGGAAGACGTACCTGGGGACTCCGGGACTCCGAAGGGCCTGGGGCTAACACCCCGGGCAACACGGCCGGGCGAGACGTCCGAGGGCGACGTGCCTAGCTGAGAACACACCACACACGGCGAGGACCCCGTGGCCTATCAACCACGCGCTGCCACACGGCATGCTCAGGGCCTAGACGAAAAGGGAGGGGGGAAGGGGGGCCGCACACTGGCGCGGCCGTACGGGCGCAAGGCAGCCCGAGCCCCGACGTGGGAAGCCGTGGCGCAAAGCCACGTGGCTTAGCACCCAAAAGGGAACAGGAAGGGCGGGACACAGCCCAACCGTGCGCGCCACGGAACGCCGTGCCACGTGGCAGCACGACCAGGCGTGTGCCCCGTAGCAGGCCCGGGCGGAGGACCGGAACCTGGCCACGAGTCGTCGCCAGGGGCGACGCTTGTCCGCTCAGGGAGACCCGACCCCTGGGGACATCCCAGGGAAGCCGGCAGACCGGCAACAGGGAACACCCGAGGGAAAAACACGCCGAGAACATGCGCCCCGGGCGTAGGACCGAACCTGGCCACAATCCGTCGCCGATGGCAACACATGTCCTCAGACAAGGCGAAACCTGGCCCCCTGGGACACCCAGGGAACCCGGCGGGCCGGCGACAGGGAGCCCCGAAGGAAAGGCGGGAAGGACGCCGAAGCACGCCCAGACGACCAGACACGTGGTCGATGGCGGCGAGGGAAGGGCCCCAAGGCAGAGCACAAAGGGCGTAGGGCCCACCACGCCTGGCCACATGGCGATGCCGGCAAGGGCACGCCTGGCCGCCGACGGGGCCCCGGGCAGTGCGCGCGCCTGGGCACGCCGCGCTGCGGGGCCCCTTGGACACGGACGGCACGGCGGACGGGGCCCCACATGAGAGGAGACCGAACGCAGGCCACTAGGGACGCAGCCCGGGGCACGCCGACCCTAAGCCAGCCACGCGACCAGCACGGCACGGGGGCGCCCGGCACAGGCCCAAGGAGGGCGCCCCAGCTCTCCGGGAACAACAGCAGAGAGCCCAAAGGACTAACTAAGGCAGCACACACGTACCGCGAGGGGATGGCGCTTGGCACACGCCGCACTGGGGAGGACCTGACTAGAATTGAACAGAAAACCTCACCTTGGGTTTAAAAGTGTAGGGCAGGAGGGCCCTGCCGGAACAGTCTGGGGTGTCGAGGGCCCCAGGATGTCCGTGAGAGAGAGGTCAGGTACCGAGGCAGCTGGCGTGTTGTCCATCTCGTGCGAAGTCAGGCGGCCGGGGAGTGGTTGCGAGGCTTTGCGAGGGCAGCGGCGGGGGCAGGCGGAGTGAGGGCAGAGCCCCTCTGTGCGCCCGTATTTATACGGCCCCAGACTGCCCGCGCAACGCCGCGGGACGCGCTGCGCAAATGTTTCTTTCTCCCCCATCAGAAATATCCCCGCTTGCGATCAAGCAGTGACCATTTGCAATTATCGATTCATGTAACTTTCCCACAACAGAAGTTAGGCTAATATATGAATCGGCCCTGATTCAAACTATCTAGTCGATTAGTTGTTATGGAAGTGTTTGGACGTCATCAGTTGCGAGTTGTGTGTAAACCATTTTTCATTCAGAAACAGAGTCTTTGGCACGTGCATGGAATGGACTTTGGGTCTTCCAGCAAACCAAAGTCGGAAGAGTAAGGGGAAGACATGATCACTACCTACAAAATTCTCAGAGGAATTGACAGGGTTGAAAAGGATAAACTGTTTATCATGGGGGGGAAGGGGGGTACATGAACAAGGGGACACAGGTGGAAATTGAGTACCCAAATGAGCCACAGGGACATCAGAAAGAACTTTTTCAGTGTCAGAGTAGTTAACAGATGGAATGCACTAGGAAGTGATGTGGCGAAGGCTGATTCCATACACAGTTCCATACTGATTCCATACACATACAGTTTCAAATGTAGATATGATAGAGCCCAGTAGGCTCAGGAATCTGTACATCAGTTGATTGACAGTTGAAAGGCGGGACCAAAGAGCCAGAGCTCAACCCCCACAAGCACAACTAGGTGAGTATAGGAAAATAAGTATGGTAAATAACATATGTATTTATACTCTACATGTCTTAAAATACACCAATTCTTTATGGCCTACAATTTTATACCCTAACATATATACAAGTTTGGATAATTAATTTTCTCGAGGACTGGCAAATTGTGAATACTACTGTGTAAGAACATTGCAGTAAATGTACACAAAAATGTTTGTTCTGCCTGTTCTCGACTCATGGATTCCTGATTGCGAGTCGAGAACGGACCCAACTGTATCTCACTCTAACCTATGAATCCTCCACTGTTCATGTATCTTATGCTTGCATTCTTTCTAAAATAAATTATTATTGAAAATCATTTTGAGGCAATGGAGTAGCTTGAACTCACATTCTGGTGATTCCCAGACACCTGCCATAGAGGGTCCTGGTAGTAAAATCGGGTTCGTTCTCAACTTACAATCGAGAATTCCAGGTTCAAATCCCGGGTGTCACAAAAATGGTTGGGCATGTTTCCTTTCACCTCATGCGCCTGTCTACATAGCAGTAAATAGGTAACCAAAAGTCAGCTTGTTGTGGGGTTGATAAAAGAATCAGTTGAACATCCGAGGATAAAACAGGAAGCATCAGCAAATTCGAACACCAGGTGTTGACATGCATCAGATGCAGCCTTGCAAAGTGCCTGCACCCAGTGAAATGATAAATATTCACTTATTATTTTGTTTCTCTTACATTTTGCAAATTAATAATTCTATAGCATAATTCCAAACATTCTTTGGAATATTTAATTTTTTGTGCATAAGCAATATGACCATGTTTTCATAACCGTTGTCCAAAGGATAAATTAATTTCTTAATACAACTAAATTATAGGAATTATTTAAAAAGAATGCAAAATAAAATATTATAACTCTAGTTTGCCTCTGAGAAATATAAAAATATGTTTAACCATCTTCAATTTTGAAATTTTTTAATAATTTCCTAGATGCCCACTTGATCTATGAAGAGAATCTGTTACAAATGAACTACAATGTATAAATATCCTGGTCTATTCTACAGAGCTTTATCTTCCATAGTCACAAGTATTTCTCTTGTAAAACTATGAAATTAGGAATAAGTTTGGAGTTCATTCAGCTGACATGGTGATGAAACAATATTTTCACAGCAAAACTCAGTTTCATAAAAGCACAGATACAGTATTGGAATAGCAAAAAGTTAATGTCCTGTCATATACGATGCAATACAGCAATACTTAAATGAATGACACTCAAGATACGCCGGCAGGTTTACAGTCTCCGTGGTGTAGTGGTAAGACACTCGCCTGGCGTTCCGCGAGCGCTATGTCATGGGTTCGTATCCTGGCCGGGGAGGATTTACTGGGCGCAATTCCTTAACTGTAGCCTCTGTTTAACGCAACAGTAAAATGTGTACTTGGATGAAAAAACGATTCTTCGCGGCAGGGGATCGTATTCCAGGGACCATAGGATTAAGGACTTGCCCGAAACGCTACGCGTACTAGTGGCTGTACAAGAATATAACAACTCTTGTATATATCTCAAGAAAAAAAAAAAAAAAAAAAAAAAAAAATGTATTCATCATACATAGGTGACTTTTAACATTATTTAATTTACTTAGGATTTTTCCAGTGGACAGGCCTAGTGAGGTTTACTACCTGAATGCACTAAAATGTGACGTATCATATTAGCACGGTACTTAAATCTTTTTGCACACTCAAAGGGTTTATCATCTGAATGCGCCAACATTTGACTTTTCATATTTCCAAGTTGACCGAAGGTCTTCCCACACTCTGGACACTTATGAGATTTATCAGCTGTATGCACAAACATGTGGCTTATTATAGTTTTTCTATCTCTGAATCCTTTACCACAATCAGCACATTCAAAAGGTTTATAACCTGAATGCACAAACGTGAGTTTTCATTGACTGTAGATGTCGGAACCGCTTACCACACTCTGGACACTCATGAGGTTTATCATCTGTATGCACTAACATGTGCCTCTTCATATGTACAAGTTGACTGAAGCCGTTCCCGCATTCTGGACACTCATGAGGTTTATCACGTGTATGTACCAACATGTGGGTTTTCATATGTCCAAGTTGACTGAATCTTTTCCTACACTCTGGACACTCATGAGGTTTATAATTCGTATGCACCAACATGTGGGTCTTCACAGATCCAAGTTGACTGAATCTTTTCCCACACTCTGGACACTCGTGAGATTTATCATGAGTATGTACCAACATGTGGGCCTTCAAATATCCAAGTTGATTGAATCTTTTTCTACACTCTGGACACTCATGAGGTTTATTATGGTTATGTACCAACATGTGCCTGTTCATATGTCCATGTTGGGTGAATCTTTTACCACACTGTTGACACTCATGAGGTTTATCACCCGTATGCATCAACACGTGAGTCTTCATATGTCCAAGACGACTGAATCGTTTCCCACACTCTGGACACTCGTGAGGTTTCATCTTCTCTATAATCGTACAGTTGGGAGTGTAACGGTTCTTGGTTACGTAAAGTATGGTGACAAATAAACACAGACACTAAGATACTATATATATATTTGGTCGAATATACAGAAGTACACAGGTGATACGTTGGTGTGAGTTGAGCGCACTGAGCGTTGGTACAGTATCTCGCAAGTGTCTGCTCTAGACCACACTTGAAAGTAGACTCTGGTTAATGTTTGCTATCCTGCTGCTTATATGCCCGGGCAACGCCTCACCGTGTTGTCCGGGCAACGCCTCACCGTGTTGTCCGGGCAACGCCTCACCTCATTCATCTCCAAAGGTTGACAGGAATATTAACAAAGCATTTGGAGCGAGTATATTATTGGGATAATCTACTCGCTACAGAACTCCCCCTCCCAGGGGATGAAAGGAAAAATACTTGATCAAGGAACTTAGCTGGTCGGTGAATTGTACGCCCTGCTCGCGTCACATAACCATCAAAGTTAACTTCCTCCTCTTCGCTGATGTCATCTAACGGGGACTGGTCAAGTCGTATACTGCAATTTCGGATACCGGGCTAGAAACAACTTCGTTCATTGAGAAGTTTGTACATACAAACCATTCCGTTCGTATATGCGCTGGTTTGTGTTCGCTGTTGATCTCGTCTGAATAAATACATGGCACTTGTTCATATAATTAGCTCTTCCATTATTAGAATTATTTATCCATTATTAGAATAACAAGGTGCGAACCATATCCCCCTTACAGTTGAAATCTATTTATTTATATACAAGAAGGTCGCCGGTCGGCCGAGCGGACAGCACGCTGGACTGTGATCCTGTGGTCCCGGGTTCGATCCCGGGCGCCGGCGAGAAACAATGGGCAGAGTTTCTTTCACCCTATGCCCCTGTTACCTAGCAGTAAAATAGGTACCTGGGTGTTAGTCAGCTGTCACGGGCTGCTTCCTGGGGGTGGAGGCCTGGTCGAGGACCGGGCCGCGGGGACACTAAAGACCCGAAATCATCTCAAGATAACCTCAAGATAACCTCAAGGTACACTGGGTTGCGAGAGTACATAACATATATTAAGAGGTACATTGTAGCAAGATTTGAGATTAAAGGATTTAAGACTAACACGTTTAGAAACAAGGCGCCCCCGAAGGAGGCTGTTATTTGTTATGCACCCCATACTCAACCAGTAAGTAGTGGAGCAAAACATAGATTACATAGTCATAAAGTCTTAATCAGACCAATTCAATTCAATTTCTTTCTTTATTATGCACCCCATACCCATCCCGTGGGCGGTAGTGTAAAGGATTACAGAGGCACATAATCGGTTCAGGAACTGAACCCTCTAGTTCGTTTAGCTAAGCAAATAACAATTTGTGACGCTAGTTACAAAATTATTAATATTATATATACATGTACACACTCTCATACATACATGTACACATATATACATACACATATACATATCTAATCACCTACACAAATACACACATTAATAATCTTTGTGTTGAATTGTGTTAATAATCTTTGTGTTACAAAATTATTAATATTATATATACATGTACACACTCTCATACATACATGTACACATATATACATACACATATACATATCTAATCACCTACACAAATACACACATTAATAATCTTTGTGTCACAAGTGATCAACAAGAGGCTCACAGCAGTCACTATACAAGGCACTTTACATCTATGGTGAGTCACACAGTTACTAGTCTTGCTGCACACCCACCCAACTGGGCGGCAGCTTTACAGTCATGTGCAGCATTACCTACAGTAAGCAAATTTTGGATATTTTGCCAAGATTTCGAGCAGCACATCATTATGAATGAAGTACTTACACATTTCTTGGACACTATTGATGGTGTTATCTCTCGATTTTTTCACATTCCATTATATAATGACGCAAAGTATGCGAATAGTTCTGCTGACAGAGTTTACATTTAGTCAAATCTACATCAGCAGATGTTACAAACTCCCAGAAGTACTTATAGCCGAGCCTAAGCCTAGCAGTGGTAACATCTAGAAGTCTGCTAACATTATTGGATGACCTATAGACGTGCGGTTCTTTCTGCATAATAGAATGATGATAGATGGAGTAACTGGTGTGAATTTCACTTTGCCTCAAGTCTCCGAAATTTAGTTGATGTTCCTGGGATATTGCTGCCCTCAGGCTGCTCAAAGGCAGTCCAAGTTTGTAATCAATTCCCAACAAGTTGTCCGTCACTGCCCTTTGATTCAGACGCTGTTACCATCCTTCTACGTCATTGTTGGTCCTCACCAGTCGTCTGAATGATCATCAGTTCCCCAATTCCCACACACTGTTGCACAGCCACGTACTTTTTATGTAATGATTTAATTGTATCGTTAAGGGTGAACTGCTAGCCGACTTTTCTAATTCAGCAAACGCCTTACAATTATGTAGTACACACGTACCACATAAGTACGTGTGTGTTATACACGTACACACACACACACACCTTGTCAAGCACAAGATGAAGCTTGAAAAAGTTTAGTGGTATGCCAATAGGCTAGTCCCAGGACTAAGAGGCATGAGTTACGAGGACAGGCTGCGAGAAATGCACCTCATGACACTGGAAAACAGAAGAGTAAGGGGAGACATGATCACTACCTACAAAATTCTCAGAGCAATTGATAGGGTACATAAAGATAAACTGTTTAACACAGGTGGTAGGCGAACAAGGGGACACAGGTGGAAACTTAATACCCAAATGAGCCACTGGGATGTTAGAAAGAACTTTTTCAGTGTCAGAGTAGTTAATAGATGGAATGCATTAGGCAGTGATGTGGTGGAGGCTGACTCCATACACAGTTTCAAATGCAGATATGATAGAGCGCAGTAGGCTCAGGAATCTGTACATCAGTTGATTGCCAGTTGAGAGGTGGGACCAAAGAGCCAGAGCTCAACCCCCGCAACCACAACTAGGTGAATATACACACAAACACACACACACGTACACACACACACACAGTACCCCATTAAAAGGTTGATGCATAAGCTGGAGAAACAGGTAGGAGTAACTGGTAGGGCGCTCCAGTGGATAAGGGAGTACCTAAGCAATAGGAAGCAGAGAGTTACAGTGAGGGGTGAGACCTCAGAATGGCGTGAAGTCACCACTGGAGTCCCACAGGGCTCTGTACTTGGACCTATCCTGTTTCTGATATACGTAAATGATCTCCCAGAGGGTATAGACTCATTCCTCTCAATGTTTGCTGACGACGCCAAAATTATGAAAAGGATTAAGACAGAGGAGGACAGCTTGAGGCTTCAAGAAGACCTGGACAAGCTGCAGGAATGGTCGAACAAATGGATGATTAGAGTTTAACCCCAAGCAAATGTAATGTAATGAAGATAGGGGTAGGAAGCAGGAGACCAGATATCACTTGGGAGATGAAATACTTCAAGAGTCAGAGAGAGAGAAAGACCTGAGGGTTGATATCACGCCAGACCTGTCCCCTGAAGCTCATATCAAGAGGATAACATCAGCAGCATATGCCAGGTTGGCTAACATAAGAACGACCTTTAGAAACTTGTGTAAGGAATCTTTCAGAACATTATATACCACATATGTCAGACCAATCCTGGAGTATGCGGTTCCAGCATGGAGTCCATATCTAGTCAAGCATAAGACTAAACTGGAAAAGGTTCAAAGGTTTGCCACCAGACTAGTACCCGAGCTGAGAGATATGAGCTACGAGGAGAGACTACGGGAATTGAACCTCACTTCATTGGAAGACAGAAGAGTTAGGGGAGACATGATCACCACATTTAAGATTCTCAAGGGAATCGACAGGGTTGATAAAGACAGGCTATTTAACACAAGGGGCACACGCACTAGGGGACACAGGTGGAAACTGAGTGCCCAAATGAGCCACAGAGATAGTAGAAAGAAATTTTTTAGTGTCAGAGTGGTTGAGAAATGGAATGCATTAGGAAGTAATGTGGTGGAGGCTGACTCCTTACACAGTTTCAAGTGTAGATATGATAGAGCCCAATAGGCTCAGGAACCTGTACACCTGTTGATTGACGGTTGAGAGGCGGGACCAAAGAGCCAGAGCTCAACCCCGCAAGCACAACTAGGTGAGTACACAGACACAAAGATACACACACTAATGCCTCTATTCACCTTGCAGTAAATAGGAACCTGAAAGTCAGGAAGCTGCTAAAGGCTGCATCTTGGGGATGTGTGTGTGTTAGATAAAAATATATGTTGTTTAGATATGATGGAGGAAAAGAGGCCGAGAGTCGGTACATTAGACAACCGACGCTTAGAAAGGCGGGGTCCAAGAGCTAACAGCTAAATCTTGGAAATAATAAATTAAAATATTTAATACACACACATACATGTTTCACATGAATTTGGCTGAGGGCTGATGGCCCCGTCGACGGGACAGGAAGTCGGCGGTTGATCAAAGGCCTCCCACATCCTCCACATACCTGAGGATTATTCCGGCTTAATTTTAAACGGAAGTAATGTCTTGGCATTTACGGCTTCAGCGGGTGGGTGGGTCCGTGGGTTTATTACACTATGAGTGAAAACAATCGCCTATTTTCTATTTTATATTGCCGCTTGTAGAGCTAGAAACTGTTGCCTCTTGTGTACGTTGCACAAGGGGATTAATATCTGGATTAATATCTTTCAATATTTCCAGTATTTTTTAAGGTATCGCTTAAATACCGAAGATACTGTTATTGGACACCGCTTAATTGACAATGTCTCAACAACGCAGGCTGAAGATGTGCGTGGCTCCTGCTACTGCAATGATGCTCATTTGCTTTTCAATGATGCGCCTTAGTTGTCCCCTCTCTAACTTACCGTTCTAAATACCCCTTCTCCATCTCTCGCAAACATTCCCCCCTCATACATCTCCCCCCTTTCCTCCTGTCCCCCTGTCCATCTTTGTCCCCCTGTCCCTCACTTTGTCCCCTTGCCCACATTTTCTGTCCTCTGTCCCCGATCCCTTTCCCCATGTCCCTCTCTCTGTCCCCTGTCCCCCTCTTTGTCCCCCTGTCCCCCCTTTCCATCTCTCTGTCCCCCTGTCCCTCTCTATCCCATTGTCCCTCTCTCTGTCCCCCTGTCTCTCTCTGTCCCTCTGTTCCTCTCTGTCCTCCTGTTCCTCTCTCTGTCCCCCTGTCACTCTCTGTCCCCCTGTTCCTCTATGTCCCCTGTCCATCTCTGTCCCCCTGTCCTTCTCTCTGTCCCCCTGCCCACTCTTTCTGTCCGCTGTCCTTCATCTGCCCCCCTCCCTTTCCTCCAGTCCCCCTATCCATCTCTGTCCCCTTGTCCCTGTCTCTGTTCCCCTGTCCCTATCTCTGCCCCCTGTCCCTCTCTCTGTTCCCCTGTCCGCCCTTTCTGTCCCCCTGTTCCTGTCCCTGTCCTCTGTCTGTCCCTGTCCCTCCCTCTGTCCCCCTGTCCACTCTTTCTATCCCCTGTCTCTCCTCTGTCCCCTCTCTCTTGGTCTCCTGCCCACCTCTCCTCCCTCTGTCCCCCGGTCCCCCTCTCTGTCCCTGTCTCACTGCCCCCCCCCTCTGTTCCCCCGTCCCTCCTCTGGCCCTGTCCGTCTGTCCCTGTCCCTTTGCTCCTGTCCCTGTCCCTCTGTCTCTGCCTCTCCTCGTTTCTGCCATTCTCTGTGTCAGTTTATCTCTCTGTCTCTTTCCTCGCTCTATCTCTGTCATTTCTGATCAGGGAAAGGAAGACACCAAGCCTTGGGGGCGTAATTTTATTGACATGATAAATAATTCTGCAGAAGTAAAACAGGCTTTTAAATAGGACTTAACAAATGATATAACATAGCCGTGGCTAACGCAAAGTACACGATACATCTTAAATTGTACACCCGTAGTAAAACGTAATCTTATAGCCTAGTAACAAACTCTGCAGAAACCTAATGTCCTAATGTCTAGAAATCGCAGTGAGGCGAATGTAACAAATCTAATACTAAGTATAACAGGACACCAAAGTGAACAACATAACATAAGGGAAACCCTAGCTGGAGAATAATCAGGCGGCAGAAAACATAGTGACTGGGGAAGCCTGATATGTAATTGGAGAAGAAAATAACCCCAGGCCAGAGGCCGAGCCGCCAAGGAAGGAATTACCTGACAAGGTAGGGCTTACTAGTAGAATGTCTGTAAAGTCAAAGTAGTAGCTGCGGACAGCGGAACACTTGGGGACGGGCGCTGCACCCCCCCCCCCCCCCCCACCCATCCCCAGTGAAACGGGAGGAAAACGTGAGGAACAACGACTGACGTAGTCAGAACCGTGAGAACTGGCAGCCAGCAGAAAGGGGGAGGAGGGTGGGCGCTTCGTGAATCTTGGACCTGGTCGGGAGAGTGAGTGAGAGCGGGACCTGACTTCCCGCGCCTTTTATGCCACCCAGGCTGGCCGCACCGCGCCTGCGGGACGCGATGCGCAATTGTCTCTTCCTTCCCCCGTCAGAAACTCCACCGCCTTTCGTCAAAAGGCAGTGGGCCATTTTCTGATCAGGGAAAGGAAGACACCAAGCCTTGGGGGCGTAATTTTATTGACATGATAAATAATTCTGCAGAAGTAAAACAGGCTTTTAAATAGGACTTAACAAATGATATAACATAGCCGTGGCTAACGCAAAGTACACGATACATCTTAAATTGTACACCCGTAGTAAAACGTAATCTTATAGCCTAGTAACAAACTCTGCAGAAACCTAATGTCCTAATGTCTAGAAATCGCAGTGAGGCGAATGTAACAAATCTAATACTAAGTATAACAGGACACCAAAGTGAACAACATAACATAAGGGAAACCCTAGCTGGAGAATAATCAGGCGGCAGAAAACATAGTGACTGGGGAAGCCTGATATGTAATTGGAGAAGAAAATAACCCCAGGCCAGAGGCCGAGCCGCCAAGGAAGGAATTACCTGACAAGGTAGGGCTTACTAGTAGAATGTCTGTAAAGTCAAAGTAGTAGCTGCGGACAGCGGAACACTTGGGGACGGGCGCTGCACCCCCACCCCGCAGGCCAGCAGGCCGGACCCCCCCCCCCCCGAAGGGCGAGTGCCCGCTGGCCGCGAGGGAAACCTCAGGGTGGCCAAGCAATTACGCTACCGACTGGGAAGGAAACGTCACTCTCGCACCTGCCTACCGTGAGTAGTGTTCTGCAAGCTCTTCTACAGGCGGCTGAGGGCCCCGCCTAGACCATATAGAGAGAGACGTAACCAGAAGGAGCCCAGCCTAGCTCCTCGAAGCCGTAACTTGCGGGTGGCGACGTGGGCGCTTTTCCTGTGTGGGTTCGTCGCGAGGCCGAGCTGGAGGGCATGGGTTGTAGGCAGGGTGCCTCCTTCGGCAGCGTGGGCAGTAGTGCTTGAATGAACATGAGGTGAAAGTGCAGCCGGGTCCCCTCGAGTGGTAGGCGAAGCAGTAGCCCGGGGGTAGCCCAGCTGCCCGGGCGCTGGAGAGAGAAAGTGCTGCCGGTCGCCCTGCCTCCTGCCTCACAGGCTGAGCAGCGGCCTGGGCGATGCGTTGCACCGAGCGAAGTTCCAGGTCCAGCCTGTAGTCCAACCATGAACAGCCCGACCTCTCCCTGTCCCATCTGAAGGCCTGATCGTACCACATCCAGTCGCCTTTGAGGGTCGTCTTCATGGTCTTCACGTAACGCGCATAGGTAAACAGAGCCTGAGCCTCCGCTGGGTGCTTCTCGACGTAGATAGTGGCGTAGATGTCAAGGCCATGCGCCCACTGGTCCGGCGTCAGGGGCGGCTGCTTCTTACCAGGCTGCTTTGCGTCAGGGGGTGTCGCGGAGTGGGACTCAAAAGAACCTGATTCCCGCTCATAGGCAAGCAATTGCCCGAGGTCGACATACTTGTTTGCCCAGACCTTCTCCCGAAGGGCTTGCGGGACGTGCACGCCCAAGAGTGGGATGCTGGAGCCCGTAGCCGCCCGTAGATGCCCCGGCCAGGGGCTAGAAAAAGTGTGGGGCGCTCTCTCCTCAGGGGACTCGTCGTAGGAGGACGGACTGGAGGAGCTTGCACGACGCCTCGACGTATGCCCCCTGGCCCTGGCCCGTGGGCGGCGGTCAGTGGAGGGGGGCAGGGCGGCTGTGGCAGCCGCAGCAGGGTCGGCCTCGGAAGTCCCCGTGGCCGGACGGCTTGTGTGGTGAGAGGGCCCCCGGGCCTGCGCGATGAGCGCCTGCAGCGTCGCCCAATCGTCGGCCGACAGGGGTGAAGGCTGCGACGCTGTGCCACCCGCCGCTATGCCGGCAGTGGGCCTCTGGGATGTGTGGTCGCCGTCCGTATCCGAGCCGCCCGAGGAGCCCCCCGAGGAGGGGGAGGCGAAACGGGCGGGCTTCGTCCTGGCCCTGGCCGGCTGCGTCCTAGCACCACTGCGCTGTTGTCCTCGCGTTGACGCCGCCCGAGCCCTCTTCCGTGTTGCAGTTGCTGCATGATCCGGCTTCTCGCCACTGTGGAAAGGTGAAAACGTAAGCAATGGCACTGATTTAACACTGCAAAAGTGTTATTAAGTAAATACCGGGCATAACTGAAGTTGGACTAAGGAACAATTAAGTTTAGAAACTTAAATAAATAATAAATAACGCAGTGAGGCCAAATCAGCAAGAGAGGCATGAAGCGTAAGCAGTGCTAGAAACAAAGAATAAGTAGCAGAGTAGATATAAGACAAACTGTAACTGAACAAAAATAGCTTAAGACCGTATTGTAATATATTTATTTTTAACTGAGCAAATAAAAGATAATAGATACTTGTATTAAAACTGAACCAATAAAGAGTAATCAGTGAGTCATGGATACATTGGGTAGAATAAAGCAGGACTATACAGTGGTAGGATGTTAGGTTAAACAGATAAAACTGCAAGGTTTAGTTTGGGTAGATTAAAACTAATGATCGGGGAATGGTTAAACAGTACTTATTCAAGGAATAGATGAACTAGAATAAACAATAATGGTCTCAAAAGTGAAAACAAAATTAATTGCGTGTCCCACGGCAATGGGCACTGCCATAACGCTGCAACAGGATAGTAAGTAAATACAAGGCATAACTGAAAGCTGAACAAAGTAATAAATTAATTTAGAGAAACTTAAAATTGATAACATGGCGTAGCTCACCCAAGCCGACAAACCACTCTACGGCATGTGCCTACCCTGGAGGAGTAAAACAGAACAGTGAGAACGGGAGGGGAATATTATATTCTAACAATAGAATAAGACCGTAATATAATGTACTTGCGAAAAGCTGAACAAATAAAAGAAAACGGGGTAAGCATGGGGAAGATTTGGTAGCTAAAGCGGGATTAAATTAGGGATAGGATGGTAAGAAACAGTAATATGCAAGGAATGTTTTGGGTAGCGAAAACTGTATTGTTCAAGGGATGGAAAGGTTATTAACCAGTACTAAACAAGGGAGAATGCTAGCCTAAGCAATAATATTCTCGAAAGAGAACAAATTTAGACGAGTATCGCACAGCACTGGACGCAGCATAACACTGCAAGAGGAATAGTAAGTAAATACAAGGCATAACTGTAAGCTGAACAAAGTAATAAATTAATTTAGAACTTAAAAATAATTAACATGACATAGCCTGCCCGACGGCGTGCACCTGCGCTGGAGGAGGAAGGGACAGGGAACCAGGAGGGAACGTGTACGTGCAGGAACAACAGGCGTCGACGCCGAGGGACGAGACGTCATGTAACAAACGGCCCGGTCTACGCCGGGCTGGCCAAACTGTTGGGGCGAACATCGCGTGGGCACCGAGCCAGCAAACATCTGGGGGCGAACGAACAGAGATACACCGGCCATCCCAAACGACTGGGTACGAACAAGCCGGGAGACACCGGCCATCCCAGACGACTAGGTACGAACAAGCCGGGGTACACCGGCCAACCCGGGCGACTGGGTACGTACAGAACGGGCTTCACCGGCCGGACAAACGTCTGAGACGAACAAGCCAGGCTCCACCGGCCAGACGAAAACATCAGTGACGAACAGCAGGGCTGGGCCAGCCACACAGCAGCTGAGGGGAACAAGCTGGGCTACACCAGCCAGACAACCAACCGGGGCCAACAACGAGGCTACCTCAGCCAGACAACGTCTGGGACAAACGAACTGAGCTACACCGACCGAATGGTCGGTGTAGCCTCGTAGGCGTCCCAGCACACCTGGGACGAATGGTCCACCGAGCACGCAATAGGGCCGGGCCCCAGGGCACAGGACCACCGAAACCAGGCCACATGAAGTCGCCGCAGATAACCAGCGCACCAGTCCCAACCTGGAGGAACGCCAGCAACCCCAGGGAGGCAAGCAGGCGGAAGGCCCTAGGGAACTAGCTAAGCGGAACGAACGGGCCGCGAGGGACGGCGCAAACACACGCCAGCACTGGGGGTAGTCCTGACTAACTTGTACAGGAAACTCTCTTACCTTAGGGTTTGCTGGGTAGGGCAGGGGGCCCCTGCGGTACCGGCCTGGGATGTGGAAGGCCCCAAAGGATCGGAGAATATCAGTTGTGGGACCATAGTAGCGGAGAGGGAGTCCGATTGCTTGAGAAATCCCGTGTACACAGTAAACAAAACGTAGAAGTGGTAAGGGTACTGGCCCACGTGTCGATGAGGCGTGGTGCTGAGCGTGGAGCCGCTTCGTGAATCTTGGACCTGGTCGGGAGAGTGAGTGAGAGCGGGACCTGACTTCCCGCGCCTTTTATGCCACCCAGGCTGGCCGCACCGCGCCTGCGGGACGCGATGCGCAATTGTCTCTTCCTTCCCCCGTCAGAAACTCCACCGCCTTTCGTCAAAAGGCAGTGGGCCATTTATCTCACTGACTTTGCATATCCTTATCTATCCGTCTCTGTGTCTAACATTCTCTCCCTGACTCTGTCTATATCTATTTCTCTGACTCGGTCTTCATCTCTTTCTCTCTCTCTCTCTCTCTCTCTCTCTCTCTCTCTCTCTCTCTCTCTCTCTCTCTCTCTCTCTCTCTCTCTCTCTCTCTCTCTCTCTCTCTCTCTCTCTCTCTCTCTCTCTCTCTCTCTCTCTCTCTCTCTCTCTCTCTCTCTCTCTCTCTCTCTCTCTCTCTCTCTCTCTCTCTCTCTCTCTCTCTCTCTCTCTCTCTCTCCTTCTCTCTCTCTCTCTCTCTCTCTCTCTCTCTCTCTCTCTCTCTCTCTCTCTCTCTCTCTCTCTCTCTCTCTCTCTCTCTCTCTCTCTCTCTCTCTCTCTCTCTCTCTCTCTCTCTCTCTCTCTCTCTCTCTCTCTCTCTCCCCTTACATACATACATACATACATTTATTTAACACATGTGGTACACGCACAAGGGAACATAGGTGGAAGCTGAGTACCCAAATGAGCCACAGAGAGATTATAGAAAGAACTTTTCAGTGTCAGAGTAGTTAATAAATGGAATGCATTAGGCAGTAATGTGGTGGAGGCTGACTCCATGCACAGTTTCAAATGTAGATATGACAGAGCCCAGTAGGCTCAGGAATCTATACATCAGTTGATTGACGGTTGAGAGGCGGGACCAAAGAGCCAAAGTTCAACCCCCGCAACCACAACTAGGTTAGTACATACATGCATACATACATACATACATACATACATACATACATACATACATACATACATACATACATACATACATACATACATACATACATACATACATACATAAGATATAAAACAGTGGAGGATTCCCAAGTAGAACAATCAACCACAGTGCCCATTACCCCTTTACCCTGTTGTCCTTAACTACACAACTATACAAGAGTCATTAACACGTGTAATGGCTGATCCCCTATCACGATAGCATGGGGAACAATTGCCTGACCCGCAGTCCGTCTTGCTCCTCAAATAATTTTCGGGTTAACATGAAAACGTCTCTCGAGTTTATCTCTCTAATGTTGTTTTCCCATCTTTCATTTTATCACCTTAGTACCTTTATTATGCCCCAATTACTCATCCATTGAGCGGTAGTTAAACTGAACCCAAATTTAATAAAGTTTCTTTCGCTAAGCAAGCTACAGTCTTGATAAAGTCAGATATATTGTTTGTTAACACATTTCTCAACAATGAACAGTCAGTTTTATCATGCTAACATATCCTAACACAACGAGTGAGAGTATTAACTGGTCTAATTATTTTATTAGACCAGTATATATTATTAGATTATACTGGTATAATTATATATATATAATTATATATATATATGTGTATATATATATATATATATATATATATATATATATATATATATATATATATATATATATATATACATATATATATATATATATATATATATATATATATATATATATATATATATATATATATATATATATATATATATATATATATATATATATATATATATATTCAGATTCAGATGTTTATTCAGGTAAGGTATATACATACAAGTGATGTTACATTAATGGATTGATATATAGATAGAGCTAGTACATACAATGCCTAAAGCCACTATTACGCAATGCGTTTCGGGCAAGAAAAACAAAAATATCTAGAACTTAATACTAATTGAGCATAAAGAATAAAAAGTGTTGAGAACAAATACAAATAAAGATAAAAAAAGGGGGAACATGACTGAAAAAGCAGCACAAATACAATAGGTTGACAAACAGTGTTGATTAAAAAAAAAAAAAAAAAAAAAAAAAAAAAAAATAACAGACATGGGTTGACAATAGAGGAGTGAGGTAGATTACAGGGAATTTATTAGGTAGTGTTTAGTTTTTATCTTAAACTGGTTGAGAGAGGTACAGTCTTTAACATGGTTGGGAAGGTCATTCCACATTCTGGGCCCCTTGATTTGCAGAGCATTTCTAGTTTGATTAAGACGTACTCTAGGAATATCAAAACTGTATTTATTTCTGGTGTGGTGCTCATGGGTTCTGTTACAACCTTCTATGAAGCTTTTAAGATCAGGATTGGCATTATAGTTTAGCGTTTTATATATGTATAATACACATGAGAGAATGTGCAGTGACTTAATATCTAACATATTCAGAGATTTGAGTAGGGGTACCGAGTGATGTCTGGGGCCAGAGTTGGATATTGTTCTAATAGCAGCTTTGTGTTGGGTAATTAGAGGACGTAAGTGATTTTGGGTAGTAGAACCCCAAGCACAAATACCATAGTTGAGATAAGGATAGATAAGGGAGTAATAGAGAGTCACCAGGGCAGGGCGTGGTACATAATATCTGATCTTAGAAAGAATGCCCACAGTTTTGAAACTTTTTTTGATATATTTAGAATGTGTCCCTGGAAATTCAGCTTGTGGTCAATGAGAATGCCAAGGAATTTGCCATCTAATTTGTTACAAATTTGGGTATTGTTTATTTTGAGATTTATATGACTAGAGGATTTATTGCCAAACAGAATATAGAAAGTTTTGTCAATGTTAAGGGTGAGTTTGTTGGCAGTTAGCCAAAGATGGACTTTATTTAGCTCAGTATTTACTGTGGCATTTAGAGCAAGAGGGTCAGGACTGGAGTAAATGAAGGTTGTGTCGTCAGCAAATAGAATTGGTTTGAGGTGTTGGGAGGCATTTGGAAGGTCATTAATGTAGATGAGAAAGAGGAGAGGGCCAAGTATGCTGCCCTGAGGAACACCAATGTTGATGGGTAGGGTGGGAGAAATTGTATTATTCACAGAAACATATTGGAGCCTGTCAGTAAGGTAGGACTCGAGGTATTGTAGGGAGTGTCCTCTGACTCCATAATGATGTAATTTAAGAAGAAGGTTATGGTGGTTGACAGTATCAAAAGCTTTACGCAGGTCCACAAATAACCCAACAGGGAACTCCTTTTTATCAAGAGCTGTATGAATCGAGTTAAGCATACTAATAAGTGCATCGTTAGTGCTTTTTTTGGGTCTGAAGCCATATTGGCAAGGGCTAAGTATATTGAGTTTGGCTAGATATGAGTAAAGCTGCTTATATATAAGTTTTTCAAAAATTTTTGACAAGTTTGGCAGGATTGATATAGGTCTGTAGTTGTTAACATCTGTGGGGTCACCACATTTGTGGACAGGCGTTACTCTCGCTTTTTTTAGAATATCTGGAAAGGTTTGGAGTTCAAGTGACTTGTTGAAGAGCAAAGCAATAGCAGGGGCTAAAGATCTGGAGGCTTTTTTGTAAATTAAAGTTGGTATCTCCTCAAGGGCACCAGACTTGGTTGTAAGGGAAAGGATTATCTCATTGACGTCAGTGGAGTTAATAGGCTTTAGGTACAGAGACTGTGGATAGTTACCTGTAAGATAGTCCTTAATGTCAGTACTGGAAGATGGAATATCATTTGCAAGGGATGAACCAATGGAAGAGAAGAACCTATTGAACTCAATAGCAGAATCAGAGGCTGAAAGCTGACCATTGTTATTAGACAGGAGAGTCGGTTTGTTATTTAAAGATTTCTTTGATCCCAATATTTGTGAAATTGTGCTCCAAGTTTGTTTAATGTTGCTCTTTATTTGAGTAAATTTATCTTCGTAGTATTTAGTTTTGGCTCGTCTAATTATCTTAGATAGCAATAATGAGTAATTCTTTGAGAATTCTTTGGAGACAATTCCTAACCTATACTTCTTCTCAAGGTCGTGTTTTTTGTTAATGGATTTCAGTATTCCCTTTGTAAGCCAAGGATGCCTATATATATATATATATATATATATATATATATATATATATATATATATATATATATATATATATATATATATATATATATATATATATATATATATATATATATATATATATGTCGTACCTAGTAGCCAGAACGCACTTCTCAGCCTACTATGCAAGGCCCGATTTGCCTAATAAGCCAAGTTTTCTTGAAATAATTGTTTTTCGACTACCTAACCTACCTAACCTAACCTAACCTAACTTTTTCGGCTACCTAACCTAACCTAACCTATAAAGATAGGTTAGGTTAGGTTAGGTAGGGTTGGTTAGGTTCGGTCATATATCTACGTTAATTTTAACTCCAATAAAAAAAAATTGACCTCATACATAATGAAATGGGTAGCTTTATCATTTCATAATAAAAAAATTAGAGAAAATATACTAATTCATGAAAACTTGGCTTATTAGGCAAATTGGGCCTTGAATAGTAGGCTGAGAAGTGCGTTCTGGCTACTAGGTACGACATATATATATATATATATATATATATATATATATATATATATATATATATATATATATATATATATATATATATATATATATATATATATGCAAACAAGCCTGAATGGTCCCCAGGACTATATACAACTGAAAACTCACACCCCAGAAGTGACTCGAACCCATACTCCCACAACTGGTATGTACAGGGACGCCTTAATCCGCTTGACAATCACGACCGGACATAAGGAAGTGATAGCCGAGGCTATATGAACCACTTCCCCGCCGGCACTCGGATGGTAATCTTGGGCATAGCATTTTATCAAATCACCTCATTCTTTGGGGCACACGTGAGGAACACAAATGCAAACAAGCCTGAATGGTCCCCAGGACTATATACAACTGAAAACTCACACCCCAGAAGTGACTCGAACCCATACTCCCACAACTGGTATGTACAGGGACGCCTTAATCCGCTTGACAAGCGGATTGTCAAGCGGATTAAGGCGTCCCTGTACATACCAGTTGTGGGAGTATGGGTTCGAGTCACTTCTGGGGTGTGAGTTTTCAGTTGTATATAGTCCTGGGGACCATTCAGGCTTGTTTGCATTTGTGTTCCTCACGTGTGCCCCAAAGAATGAGGTGATTTGATAAAATGCTATGCCCAAGATTACCATCCGAGTGCCGGCGGGGAAGTGGTTCATATAGCCTCGGCTATCACTTCCTTATGTCCGGTCGTGATTGTCAAGCGGATTAAGGCGTCCCTGTACATACCAGTTGTGGGAGTATGGGTTCGAGTCACTTCTGGGGTGTGAGTTTTCAGTTATATATATATATATATATATATATATATATATATATATATATATATATATATATATATATATATATATATATATATTTATATATGTCGTACCTAGTAGCCAGAACGCACTTCTCTGCCTACTATTCAAGGCCCGATTTGCCTAATAAGCCAAGTTTTCATGAATTAATGTTTTTTCGTCTACCTAACCTACCTAACCTAACCTAACCTAGGTTTTTTTGGCTACCTAACCTAACCTTACCTATATATATAGGTTAGGTTAGGTTAGGTAGGGTTGGTTAGGTTCGGTCATATATCTACGTTAATTTTAACTCCAATAAAAAAAATTGACCTCATACATAGTGAAAAGGGTACCTTTATCATTTCATAAGAAAAAAATTATAGTAAATATATTAATTCAGGAAAACTTGGCTTATTAGGCAAATCGGGCCTTGAATAGTAGGCTGAGAAGTGAGTTCTGGCTACTAGGTACGACATATATATATATATATATATATATATATATATATATATATATATATATATATATATATATATATATATATATATATATTATTAAATATGACCGAAAAAGTAAGATTAATAATTCTAACACGAATTTTCTCAATCTTAGAATTATTGTAATTCTATAATTCACCATATAATAGTGTTATATAATAGTGTTAGAATTCTATAATTCACCACCTTAGTGTTAGAATTATTAATCTTACTTTTTCGGTCATATTTAATAATATATGTCTACAGGAAAGACTGCTACCAAAATATACTAATATATATATATATATATATATATATATATATATATATATATATATATATATATATATATATATATATATATATGTCGTACCTAGTAGCCAGAACGCACTTCTCAGCCTATTATGCAAGGCCCGATTTGCCTAATAAGCCAAGTTTTCCTGAATTAATATATTTTCTCTAATTTTTTTCTTATGAAATGATAAAGCTACCCATTTCATTACGAATGAGGTCAATTTTTTTTATTGGAGTTTAAATTAACGTAGATATATGACCGAACCTAACCAACCCTACCTAACCTAACCTAACCTATCTTTATTGGTTAGGTTAGGTTAGGTAGCCGAAAAAGTTAGGTTAGGTTAGGTTAGGTAGGTTAGGTAGACGAAAAACAATTAATTCATGAAAACTTGGCTTATTAGGCAAATCGGTTCTTGCATAGTAGGCATAGAAGTGAGTTCTGGCTACTAGGTACGACATATATATATATATATATATATATATATATATATATATATATATATATATATATATATATATATATATATATATATATATATATATATATATATATATGTACATGTATGTATGAGTGTGTGTACATGTGTATACAACATTAATAATTTTGTAATTAGCGTCAAACATTGTTGTTTGCTTAGCTAAACGAACTAGAGGGTTCAGTTCCTGAACCGATTATGTGCCTCTGTAATCCTTTACACCACCGCCCACGGGATGGGTATGGGGTGCATAATAAAGAAAGAAATAGAAGAAATTGAAATTTCATAATACGGTTATTGACATTCAATAATAGTAAGATAAATCAATGAGGAACAAATGGGAGACCAGTGATCAGATGAATATTACAGACTCAAGGGCAGCCTTCTCTTCTTGTATATAAATGAAAAAATATATTCGTTTGTTTAATTCTAATGCTTGTAGGCGAGAACAGTTGTGAACGCCAGCTAGCGCACAAGTACATGAGCGCCCAAAATACTTTTACACAAAAGACATGTACAGACAGGCGTGTGGCTTCTGACTTCTTTTTTTATTGATTAATATTAAATATTAGGCGCTTACCTATAATAGTTATCATTTTATACAAGTATAACTCTCACATAATAAATATAAAAGGAGTTTATCCAAAAACTGACAGAAGTGTTGTGTTTTGTGCGTTGTATCGTGTTTGTGGGCATTCGGGTGTGTTGTGTTTACGCTGGCGGGCGGCGTCCTTACCAACTCCGGATTATGTCTATTACATCACTAAACTTTATTTAATAACTATATGCCTGTTAAATAGAAGATTTTAATTGTTAATAGCATTATATTGTCGTTTTAATATGGAACACGTACACGTATGCGAAACGTCGAAAGCTGGTGTCCGAAGTGGTAAAAATATTAGAGTGCGATGTTGTCAATGTACGGAGTGTCTTGTCAACAAAGCGGTCAGTTTGTGGTCCGTGCAGTCAGCAAGAAGACAAACGCTTCATGCAATCACGCAAATATTATCGTAAGTAAACACTTATATTTTATAATATTATTAGATTCTGGTGCTGGCTATAGTGCTGGTGTATTAAGAGGTGAGGAGCAGTGGTGGTGTATTGAGAGGTGAGGGGCAGTGCTGTATTGAGAGGTGAGGGGCAGTGCTGGTGTATTGAGAGGTGAGGGGCAGTGCTGGTGTATTGAGAGGTGAGGGGCAGTGGTGGTGTATTGAGAGGTGAGGGGCAGTGGTGGTGTATTGAGAAGTGAGGGGCAGTGGTGGTGTATTGAGAGGTGAGGGGCAGTGGTGGTGTATTGAGAGGTGAGGGGCAGTGGTGGTGTATTGAGAGGTGAGGGGCAGTGGTGGTGTATTGAGAGGTGAGGGGCAGTGGTGGTGTATTGAGAGACGAGGGGCAGTGCTGGTGTATTGAGAGGTGAGGGGCAGTGCTGGTGTATTGAGAAGTGAGGGGCAGTGGTGGTGTATTGAGGCGAGGGGCAGTGCTGGTGTATTGAGAGGTGAGGGGCAGTGGTGGTGTATTGAGAGGTGAGGGGCAGTGGTGGTGTATTGAGAGGTGAGGGGCAGTGGTGGTGTATTGAGAGGTGAGGGGCAGTGGTGGTGTATTGAGAGGCGAGGGGCAGTGGTGGTGTATTGAGAGGCGAGGGGCAGTGGTGGTGTATTGAGAAGTGAGGGGCAGTGGTGGTGTATTGAGAGGCGAGGGGCAGTGGTGGTGTATTGAGAGGCGAGGGGCAGTGCTGGTGTATTGAGAGGTGAGGGGCAGTGCTGGTGTATTGAGAGGTGAGGGGCAGTGGTGGTGTATTGAGAGGTGAGGGACAGTACTGGTGTATTGAGAGGTGAGGGGCAGTACTGGTGTATTGAGAGGTGAGGGGCAGTACTGGTGTATTAAGAGGTGAGGGCCAGTGCTGGTGTATGGAAAGGCGAGGTACTGTGCTGCACATACAGTATATAAAAACAGCATAATATTTTAATCACAAGCAGGGTTTCCTAATGGCTCCTTGAGACTTATGTGCAAAGTACTTAACCCAGTTATAAGTTCCAAATCATGTGTGTCATATTATTAAACATCTCTTTAGAAAGCTGATTTATGTTATTTCTTAGTGTTCACTACTACTAGGTAATGATAAATATATATCTCACTGATATATTATTAATTATATTCAGCTATTGCAGATGATTTTGATGCTGCAAACCGGAGATGCATAGCTGCGGAAGACACGTCTGAAGTGGAAACTTAAAACGAAGCTTCAGATATGAAGCAAAGAATGCCAAGAATAACAAATGTAAGCATTGAAAACCTGGTTCAGTAATGAAAAAATTTCACAAAATTGACATACTGTGCATTATTTCATCTCATTGTCAATCATATTTAATGATTTTTTTTTTATGGAGTAATCTTTGCTATGTTGATAGTGCTCGTTGTGTGTCTGCAGGTGCATTCATTGTGTGTATGATGCCTGGTGTTAAAGTATTATTTCTTACTCGTTCATGCTCTCGTTTAGACGTTTGGCCTCGATGAGGTTCAGTCTTGTGACTGGTGTGTGGCACGTTTCTGTTGAAATGTAGTCTTTTCGAGACTACATTTCAAATATTACCTAACATACATGGCTACTCCCTCTCCTTGTCTAATATATCTATCTGTGTGAAATAGATTAAATCCATTTATTTGATATTCATCTAATAGTTCTCTATTTTCTACATTCATCCATGTTTTGGTAAGTGCAATAATATGTATTGTTTCATTGCAGATAAGAGATTCCAGATCGTTCCAGATTTCCGAAATACTGAAACGCACACCATACAGGCTTGGTGGATCTCGGTGCAAGGTAAAATTTATTTACTTGTACAGTATATATTTTTAGCTAATTTTCAGTATATAAAACCACAGTACTTAATTTTATCAGTGTCAAAGACACAATTACATCTTACTCATAAATACCTTTATGTACCTCACTTGTGGTAACATATACACACATTAAGTGTATTATGCAGCATTATCTGTAATCAACTGATTTTCAGAGCTGCTCATTACAAAAGACTCTTTTTAAAAAAGTGTTTCTTAACAATAGGAGCATTTCATTACAATATATCCATAATCAACTATATCAAACCCTATTACAGGTAAAACCAGTAGGCATTCTACTGTATTTTATCAAACCCCTATTAGAATAATAGATCTTGTAATGATTTTGCAAAAATAGTGCCATTTACTATTTTTAAATTATTATTAAAAAATTTACCGATATGGTGCATTCGGATGACAAAACAAATTTTTCACTTTTGACAATTGAGCACCTGCTACATCCAGATTCCCGGGAGGAAAGGAAGGACGATCTTTGGAATCATTACCTAAGTAGACAGGAAAGCTCATTTATCAATATTAACATTATACATATTTTGATCAAAATAGAAAATATCACGGAAACTCCGAAACTCGGAAAAATCCAGATGACATCTATAAACAAATCTCCTTTTCCTAGTTCTGCATCTCTCCTTTGGAATAAATTTTGTTGTGCCTTTATCATATATTTCACAAAACTTGACATACATCTCATTTACTTCATGTCCTAACAGCAAGTGTTTGTCAAATTCCTTAAGGAAATATCTGAGTTCCCCATAATGACTTTTCCACAAATCAGGTTTTTCAACTGCTTCAAGCTTATTTTCTAACAGATTATAATGCATTGCATACTTTATTCCCAAAAAGACATGGTCACTTTTACCCAAGGGAGAGAGGTACTGAATGATAAATATCTCTTCCTCTTGTAAATATAACATCCAGAATGGAGGGAACATCCCCTTCCCTCATCCTCGTAGCTTGTTTAACATGTAGAAACATGAATGTTTACAGGATGAGGTTTACAAATCTACAAGTCCAAAAATCCTCTGTTCTAGCTTAGCAAAGCTTAGCTTAGCCTACTATATTGAACTTTAACTTTATAACAAAACCAATTAAAAGGGTTTGCAATAATATTAGTTGAAAAATTCTACCAGTTTTTGTTTTTATGTGTTAATAGTAAAAATGCATATGTTTTTATTGTTAAATTTCAAAGTAATATCAGTTTGAAGACGTTTAAGAATAAATATGGCTAGGTCCCTTTAGTGTATAAATGTATATTATCCACCAAAAAATTCACACACACAAAAATTGTTATTTGTAACTTATAAACTTTTTCTAGTATGTGTCCTGAAGTAAATTTCTATCAAACCTCACTGGAAAATTCATTGGGGTTGTATGTTTATTGTTAGTATGATATACAGTCTACTGATCAATTGAACTAGGTACTATTTATCATCCGAATGCACCAATATGTCTTCATTCTTCCCAGATGAAGGAACTAGGTAATGTTCATCATCTGAATGCACCATCTGCAATGCATCATCTGAATCCTTTCCCACACTCATGACACACGGGAGGTTTATCAGCTGTATGCACAATCCTGTGAGCTTTTATAAGTCGCAGACGAATCCCTTGCCACACTCAGGATATTCACGAGGTTTATCATCCGTATGCACAGTCATGTGACTTATTGTACTGGAACGTTTCCCAAATCAACAGATAATTTTAAGTTGGCGTGGTTGGTCTGTGAGCTCGGTTTGTCCGGCACTTATAATATAAAAATTTATTATACGTACTGTCTCCACTCGATCATCCGGACTATATGGGAAGGACTCCCAGCCGGATTATCACATTTTTCGGATAATGGTACTTTTTCACCTACGAGTCCAAAAGTGACCATTACCAACTATTTTTATACCACAACATAATTTGAATTGCCATGCCACATACAATTATTAAATATTCAACTAGAAACCTCAACTTACCTTGTTGGAGTTCGTCTTCTTGATTGATGCCACACATCTTGAAGTTTAGAATTCTTAACAATTTACGTAACCTATACTAACACAGCACTAAAATTAACACTTAAAATTACTGTACAGTTCATTAAGCAAAGTTAGTTTTGACTTCCAGCTGCTGAAGCCTCACTGCTTGAAGGCATTTGGGTTGCCTGTGAGGCCTCACTTGTTCAAGGTGCTTGTTTGTGTCTCACTTGTTGAAGCGCTTGCATGCCCTCACTTGTTGAAGGTGCTTGACTTGCCTGTGATGCCTCACTTGTTGAAAGCGCTTGCTTGCGCCTCACTTGTTGGAGGCGCTTGGCTTGCCTGTGAAGCCTCATTTGCTGAAGGTGCTTGGCTTGCCTGTGGCACCTCACTTGTTGAAGGCGCTTGACTTGCCTGTGATGCCTCACTTGTTGAAAGCGCTTGGCTTGCCTGTGGCACCTCACTTGTTGAAGGCGTTTGGCTTACCTATAACGCCTCACTTGTTGAAGGCATATGGCTGCCTGTGACGCCTCACTGGTTGAACAACACATAACTTGTCTTTAATTGCTAGGACAACCTTCTTCCTCTTAACACCTCCAGAACGATTGATGATGCTACCAGACACAGTCTTGGCCAAAAATGTTTAAAGTTACTATGAAAATAAAAAAGTTATTTAATAAAATATTTCACTAATGGCGCAGCACTGTGTATAACACGAGGGACGGACGCACATGGGTTGACCAGTGTTGGACGGGTCCACTTGGGGTAGGGCAGCTATAGCACATTACGTAGGCCACCAGGAGGAAAAAACTCACAATATTTTTGAAGGAAACTTTAGCCTGTGCACATTGCTTTTAGGAAACTTATTTATTTGTTATTACCTAATTACTAGTACTTATTTCATTTGTTTTTGGCTATGATTAATTGTTCTAAAATTAATGGCAATTCCTGTACCCAGGTGGTCCCTCCCGACGCACCCCTCCCACCCTCCTGACACCACCCACTAACCCCACCCCCTCCTCCACCATGCGTCTAGAGCCACAGACGGGATTAATACGGTATGCCAAATTTTCATCCGGCCAAACCAGCTTTCATCCAGTTCCTGTGACCATTTTGGCCAGGGATACAGTACAAGGGATTCGTCAATCACCAGCTTCTGTGCTGGTACGTAAAAATCTCTGAATTTTCCAATCACTTTATTCATATAGTGCCTCACTCGCCAAAGACTATCATCCTCTGTCCGGTCCTCATTGCTTGCAAAATGCAGACACCTGAGGAGTATCTGAAATCTGTCTCGGGACATATTTCTCGAAGAAAGGTGTTAGAATAGTCAGATCTTTGTTCCAGTAATCTGTGACAGCGTGTTTGATACAGTGTTTCATCAACATACATATCGCTAGAAAAACATACATTTCACCTACATTGGTGGTTTTCCAACGTTGCAATTGTGAAAATTCTGTTCTCTCTTCTAATGAGATGAGCCGCATGAAGGTTTGTTTCGTGTACAAGATATTCCATGAGCGGCTCATCATAGAATGCGGTAAAATAATCACATTCACTCATATCCTCTCCATTATTAGGGAAAAGCTCTGTAATCCCAACGTCGTTATTGTCAAAGGCAGGAATTCGGGGAATAAAACCAGCACCATCACTCCACACTAGTACACCTGGTGTCCTGCGAGACGCAGGGGGCGCAACAGGGGCACTACGGCGGGGAAGCGATGCACCCCGTGGACCAGGAGCTGAAGCCCGTCTACGCACAGTACGGACGCTACGTGCCCGTGAGGTGGAAGCACGTGAACATGAGGCTCTTGGTGCCTCATGTTGTTCCATGCGGTGGCGCTTGGCTGGGCGAGACACTGCTGACGCGACAAAATCTCGCCCAGTAACACCACTGGTACTGGCACCAGGCTCGGTAACACTATGTTCTGATTCCACTTCACTAAAACCAGAAAAAGAGTCACCTTCCTCTGACTCGTCACCGAAAATATCCTCAGACTCTAAATAAGCACAGGAACTGTGTGGTCGAGGGTGAATTGGAGTAGACACTGGGCGTGGTGGCATGTGTGAGCGTATAGGCTTCGCTATGGGAGGCGGCTGTATCTCATTTTCACTGTCTGTGCTATCATCATCGGTCAATTGTGTGTAGTCTTTATTAATATCAAGAGTCATCAAAGTCACTTTCCTCACCATCGGAAAATAATTCACTGGTTATTTGCTCTTGGGTGAGTGATTGCGTGGGGCATGCCCGGGAAGTGTTCGGCCGTGCGCTCGACATGGTGGCTGCTGGGTAACTGAGTCCTCCCACTCGATAGTAGCGTGAGCTGGATTTTTTTCAAAACGGTGGCTGTTTACTATAGCCCCTGGGCAGCGTATGGGGATCCCCTATACCCCGCGGGCCTTTCAAATCTTACGCGGTACTCCAAAGCATCATATAATGCGATGCGCAATGTACTGCAAGTAGGTCAAAGCATTATGTCATGCGATGCGCAACTAAAGGGTTAAACAAGCGCTGCAGAGGATGACGTAATCTTCACAGCTTCGTAATCTTCAGCTTCGTTAACCACCGTGCTGCTCGGAGTTTATTGTGAAATTCTCCCTGTGTGCATGAAATAAAGTGTTCCAAAAAATTATTTTTTCTTCGTAAAATGATAAATGCTCTTCCATGAACATGTCTATGGAAAAATAAATATCAAATTCCACTTACTTTGGCTGTGAGGACGTGGACAAGGTGCACTGTGACATCATCAGGGGCTGGTCACCCTTGCGTAACTCGCCCAGACACGGTCGCGCGGGCCATTCAACCACCGGGTGTTGCCATAAATATATTTTCAATTATTTGTTCTATGTATTTCCAATGCAGTTTTATTTGTTTTTTTATCGTATATGATGCATATTTGTGTCCTTTACAATATGTATACAGTAGAATGTTCATAATGTTCCATAGAACTGTGATACATGTGTCAGTAATGTGTCCACAATAAATGTTTATTGTCGCAATATTACTTGTTAAATATTCACTAAAATTACAATATGTACAGTTTCACACATTATTTACACAGTAACACACTGTATTACACAGTACTTCGGAAGTGAGTAATAATCAACGAAGTAGTCCATAGTACACAGCGCGACTTCGCTTTCATTGCACAAAGTACAGATAGATTTTGCTTCCTGTTTCTTCGTTCTGTGTGCTTGCAAATAACGCACTCACGTACACCCTTGGCATTAGTACCTGTAGGTGGTATGTAGCCAAGCTTGTAAAATGTAAGGCAGGTTATCTTCAGGTTATCTTGAGATGATTTCGGGGCTTTTTTAGTGTCCCCGCGGCCCGGTCCTCGACCAGGCCTCCACCCCCAGGAAGCAGCCCGTGACAGCTGACTAACACCCAGGTACCTATTTTACTGCTAGGTAACAGGGGCATAGGGTGAAAGAAACTCTGCCCATTGTTTATTGCCGGCGCCAGGGATCGAACCTAGGACCACAGGATCACAAGTCCAGCGTGCTGTCCGCTCGGCCGACCGGCAGTCTTGAAAAGATTACAGGAAAAGATCAATTTGTATGGTAGTTGTGAAAAGATCACTTTGTATGGACCCCACACAGGGAAAAGATTCAGCCAGCCTCAAAGAGTGTCCATCAGTCAAGAAGAGATTTAGCTATTCTTCGAATTATCTATGGAAAACACCACCATGGAAGCCGCTAACACTGTTCATCTATGCTACTTGAATCAGATGCATCATCACTGAACGCAGAAAACATTTCATCTATGTATCATCTAAATAAATTGGAGATATCATAGGTGGGCCAGGGTGGCGCTCAGAGCTACAATTGGATACTCTCGCTGTATCTTCATCATAAGTGCTGTATAACTTGCATCCGATCTTTGTGTTAGGTCCTTATTGCACCTAGCTTCACCAATATTATGATCCTTATGTTCTTCAAACAATAATGTTTGAATTTCACCGACAGAGTGCAATCTTTCAACACCGCGTCGGACAGCTGTTTGAGAGTCAGAGGCATGTGCGCCACCCATGGTTGCTCATTCAGTACTAACCCAGACAGCAGTCCTAGGGCATTCTGGGAATTTTTTTCCAAGATGGCTGCCTCTTACTGAAGGTCCTAAGAGTTCATTTTGTACACAACCAACCTTGCACACATTCAGAATGGGTACGAAAAAATCAGAGTTTTCTTGGTTGGCGCAGTTCCCACCGACCGAGAATACTCGTTTGGCGCAGTTAAGTGGTTAAAAGTACTGCAAGTCAATTTACCAATTTTATTATAGTATTACAACATTTTTTTTTTTTCAACAAAAGCTACATATTAGTCTCTGCAAATGTATATTTTATCATTAGCAGAGAAAAGGTGAGCTCAAAAGATTTCGTCTTGGCTAGCTCTCAGTTAATGACAAGGCTCGAACGCCATTGTGTGGCCAGGCTGCCACAGCCTGTGTCGTAACATTAAAAATACATTACCTGCACTGTACAGGGTAAAACAAAACACATCTCTAAAATTTTATTGAGAAAATATTAACAATCACTGATTGATACATGAAATATTTTGCAATGTAAAGAAATGAACCAATTTTTTTCCCACTACTTGATCAGAGTGGTTCACACATCATCCATGCAGCAGCCAACAGCTGGCTTAATCGTCGGCGTGGCACAAAATTGTAACACAATTACACAATAAACTTTATTTAATTTTAGTTATACAATATAAAATATATCCTACCTGAATGTTACTTGAAAAATTACCCAACCAGACTTAACTTCGGAAATACCGGAGCCCCGGAAATAACGACGAGGGTACAGCCCCATATAGGCCGTTAAATCGAGTGGATACTTTTCAGGCATTCACTTCACACAACAGCTAGGCTTACTACTAATTCACATGAGAATAACACACTACACTTTAAAAAAAAAAAGTTGACTGAGCTGTAATGCACTTGTACAATTGAAAATCATTTCTATATTTACACAGTGTACATTATACTGTGCAGTACAGTATCTTTTTGTCAAGGCTCAATTAATCATTAACCCTAAAGCTGCTAAGGGGTCCTGAGGAGATTTACACCCCTGTGCGCAAGAAAAAAAAATTCAATTTTTTTTTCGTCTTATAAAAATGTTAGTGTTCCCTGAGCACGGGGAAAAAAAATCGTAGGAGACATATTTTGGGCGTAATAGACTGAGGAAGTCTGGCAAAAAGTGGGCGTTCACAGAGTGGTCTTCAGAGTCAGTCAGCATCACCTGAGCTAACAGGTGGGAGTTGCCACAAAGATATTATCACCTAATTATTTCAATGTTTCTGATTGATTTTTTCTTGGTTATTTTGCAGTAATATTATTCAATAGTGTGTATTGTGATATATTTATATAATAAAAGGGGTGAATCATCGCTATACTCAAAAGTATGGTGTGCATATTAGTGATTCAATTATTATGTTCATAAAACAATAAACAAATAGTTTTGCTGTTGTTACACACTCTACACAGGTTATATATAAGTATCTGCATGTTTTGTTCACCATAACAAACCACTAAGTTGGTATTGTAAGTCTAAAAGCAATGAGGAGTGACCGTCACACACCACCCAGCCATTCGTTGCCACTCCCTCAACAACGCCTCACTCGCCCACTTTCTCCTCCCACCATCCTGTTATATATTTTATTCACAATATACAGACGTTATATATAAGTATCTACATGTTTTGTTCACCACAACTGTACAACTAAGCTGATATAGTTAGTTCAGGCACTAGGAGTCGTCGCTACACACAGTCAGCTGGTGGCTCCCTCACTCATTCATGGTCACACGCACTAAACTTTCTCCCCCAACAATACGGTTTGTGGTGTTATACATACAGATGTTATATACATCTACATACAGATGTTATATATATAAGAATGTATATGTTTTGCTCACCACAACTGTACAACTAAGCTGATATAGTTAGTTCAGGCACTAAGAGACGTCGCTACACAGTCAGCTGGCGGCTGCCTCCCACACTCATTCAAGGTCACACGTACTAAATTTGTCCCCCGACAATACTGTTTGCAGTGTTATTACACTATATATACACATTATATATAAGTATCTACATGTTGTATGCACCGTAACTGTACACCTAAATTTGTAGGGTGCCCAAAGAGCACAGTGGCCACCCTCTACACAGCCAGACAAATCATGCAGACGACATCACCTCCGTCACCCAAATGGCTCCTCCCAACATAATCCTTTTGCTGTTATTACACTAATACACACATTATATATAAGTATCTACATTTTTGTTCACCATAGAAAACCACTGAGCTGGTATGGTGAATGCAGACAATAACAGGTGGCCACACAGTCAGTAAACGATGCTATCTCCCTCCATCCCTCAGCATCACTCCTCCCATAGCGCTAATTATCACAACAATGCTGGTCATTTTTATCAGTCAGGGGTCATACAGTAGTCAAAAAAACAATAATGTTTGTTTCGTTACACGGTTCACTTTGCCACTGTTCACCATTGTACCATCATGAACGGTTGTCAGCAGGTTCACTTCTCTCGTCTTTCCACCGAACCGAGGGTATTTGATTACATTTCCGTAGCTGGCACTCACCAACTGCAGGTCACCGTCAAACACTGGCATTTCCCTTCTTCGTGTCTTTACTGTGCCAACCAATCCGGTTCTATTTTCAATCAAGAACCCAGCTAGCAATGGACTTGTATAGTAGTTATCTGTGTATAAGATGTGGCCCTAGTTCATTCATGGTGCCATCAGTGACTTCACCACACTACCCGAGAAACCATGTTCGTCGTTACTGGGAATGTCTACATCACTAGCTGAATACAGAATCATGTGTAACACGTATCCTGTTTCACAGTCACACAGTACAAAGAATTTCAATCCAAATCTGTTTCTTTTGGAGGGAATATACTGTCTCCACTCGATCATCCGGACTATATGGGAAGGACCCCCAGCCGGATTATCACATTTTTCGCATAATGGTACTTTTTCACCTACGAGTCCAAAAGTGACCATTTCCAACTATTTTTATACTACAAACAACATAATTTGAATTGCCTTGCCATATACAATTATTAAATATTCAACTAGAAACCTCAACTTACCTTGTTGGTGTTCGTCTTCTTGATTGATGCCACACATCTTGAAGTTAAAAATTCTTAACAATTTACGTAACCTATACTAACACAACACTAAAATTAACACTTAAAATTACTGTACAGTTCATTAAGCTAAGTTAGTTTTGACTGCCAGCTGCTGAAGCCTCACTGGTTGAGGGCATTTGGGTTGCCTGTGAGGCCTCACTTGTTGAAGGTGCTTGCTTGCACCTCACTTGTTGAAGCGCTTGCATGCCCTCACTTGTTGAAGGCGCTTGGCTTGCCTGTGACGCCTCACTTGTTAAAGGCGCTTGCTTGCGCCTCACTTGTTGAAAGCGCTTGGCTTGCCTGTGGCGCGTCACTTGTTGAAAGCGCTTGGTTTGCCTATAATGCCTCACTTGTTGAAGGAGCTTGGCTTGCCTGTGGCGCCTCACTTGTTGAGGGCGCTTGGCTGCCTGTGACGCCTCACTGTTTGAACAACACGTAACTTGTCTTTAATTGCTAGGACAATCTTCTTCCTCTTAATACTTCCAGAACGATTGATGCTGCTACCAGACATATTCTTGGCCAAAAATGTTCAAAATTACTATGAAAATTAAGAAAGTTATTTAAAAAAATATTTCACTAATGGCGCAACACTGTGAGGCCGCACTGGTTGAGGTGTATAACTGTGACTTGTCTTTTATTGTTAGGACAACTTTCTCCCTCTTAACACCTCCAGAACGATTGATGCTGCTACCAGACATAGTCTTGGCCAAAAATGTTCAAAGTTACTATGAAAATAAAAAAGTTATTTAAAAAAATATTTCACTAATGGCGCAGCACTGTGTATAACACGAGGGACGGACGCACATGGGTTGACCAGTGTTGGACAGGTCCACTTGGGGCAGCCATAGCGTTACGTAGGCTGCCAGGAGGAAAAAAATTCACAATATTTTTGAAGGAAACTTCAGCCTGTGCACAATGCTTTTAGGAAACTTATTTATTTGTTATTACATAATTACTAGTAGTTTTTTTATTTGTTTTTGGCTATGATTAATTGTTCTAAAATTAATGGTAATTCCTGTACCCAGGTAGTCCCTCCTGACGCACCCCTCCCACCCTCCCAACACCACCCACCCACCCCACCCCCACCTACACCATGCGCCTCGAGTCTCGGGCAGACGGGATTAATACCGTATGGCCCGCCTCATGTTTTCATATACGGACAAAGGCACGATTATCCGGGGGACTGACCGGATAGTGTAATTTCTGCAGAAAACCTGCTTTAATCCGGTCCCTGTGGCTATTTTGGCCGGATATTGTGATAACTTTATCCGTTCACGATTTTGGCCGTATAAGGGCGTTTTTCGGATGTTCGAATCCCGGATAATCGCGGGGTTACAGTACTGCTTGAATGAAACACGTTCTTTGAAAAGCGCCAGGGATTCGTCAGTCACCAGCTTCTTTGCTGGTACGTAAAAATCTCTGGACTTTCCAATCACTTCATTCATATAGTGCCTCACTCGCCAAAGTCTTATCATCCTCTGAACAAATCCACGTGGGCCGTGACGAGGATTCGAACCTGCGTCCGGGAGCATCCCGGACGCTGCCTTAATCAACTGAGCTACGACATGGTTAAAAGAGTTGAAATCGAAGTGCTACTTAATTTAAGTTCGTAGCTCAGTCAATTAAGGCAGCGTCTGGGATGCTCCCAGACACAGGTTCGAATCCTCGTTATGGCCCTTGTGGATTTGTTCATTTGATGCATCATGTTATTGTGATTTCTGTGTGTAATGATGTAAGAGCGAAGAGGGAGAACGGCCTATTGACATAGCTCGAGTGCATGGGGGAGTTGTGTAAAACCATGGTTTCTGTCTTGGAGAGGCTGTGGGATCCAGTAAGTTCAGTAGAACTTCGGTTTCAACTCTTTTTAACCACGTTGTAGCTCAGTCGATTAAGGCAGCGTCTGGGATACTCCCAGAAGCAGGTTCGAATCCTCATCACGGCCCTTGTGGATTTGTTCATTTGATGCATCACGTTATTGTGATTTCTGTGTGTCTATCATCCTTTGTCCGGTCCTCATTACTTGCAAAATGCAGACACATGAGGAGTATCTGAAACCTGTCTCGGGACATATATTTCCCGAAGAACGGTGTTGGAATAGTCAGATCTTTGCTCCAATAATCTGTGATAGTGTGTTTGACACAGTGGTTCATCAACATATATATTGCTAAAAACACATACATTTCACCTACAGTGGTGGTTTTCCAATGTTGCAATCGTGAAAATTGTTACTGTATCTCTTTTCGAATGAGATGAACCGCATGAAGGTTCGTTTGGTGTACAATATATTCCATGAGCGGCTCATCATAGAATGCTGTAAAATAATCCAATTCACACACATCCTCTCCATTATAAGGGAAAAGCTCTGTAATCCCCACATCTTTATTATCAAAGGCAGGAATTCGAGGAATAAAACCAGCACCATCACTCCATACTAGTACACCTGGTGTCCTGCGAGACGCAACAGGGGCACGACGGCAAGGAAGCGATGCACACCATGGACCAGGAGCTGAAGCCCGTCTACGCACAGTACGACCGCTACGTGCACGTGAGGTGGAAGCACATGAACATGAGAGACTTGGTGCCTCATGTTTTTCCATGCGGTGGCGCTTGGGTGGGCGAGACGCTGCTGACGCGACAAAATCTCGCCCAGTAACACCACTGGTACTGGCACCAATCTCGGTAACACTATGTTTGGATTCCACTTTACTAAAACCAGAAAAAGAGTCACTTTCCTCTGACTCATCACCAAAAATATCCTCAGCTGTCCATGTTACTATCATCGGTCAGTTGTGTGTAGTCTTTATCAATGTCAGAGTCATCAAAATCACTTTCCCCGCCATCAGAAAATAATTCACTAGTTCTTTGCTCTTGGATGAGTGATTGCATGGTGCGCGCCCGGGAAGCGTTCGGCCGTGTGCTCGACATGGTAGCTGCTGGGTAACTGAGGCCTCCCACGCTACCAGCTCACGCGATGGTAGCGCGAGCTGGATTTTTTTACAAAATGGTGGCTGTTTACTATAGCCCCTGGGCAGCGTATGGGGGCCCCCTCTATCCCGTGGGCCTTTCAAATCTTGTACGGTACTCCAATACATCATATGATGGGAAGTGCTAGTTACTGCAAGTCAGTCAACCCATCATATGATGTGTAGCGCACTTAAAGGGTTAACCACTGGACTGCGCCACTCGAGAAAACTCGTTCGGAGGGAAACTGTGCCAACCCGAGAAAACTCTCTTTGATTTTTTCATACCCATTCAAAATGTGTGCGTGGTTGACTGTGTACAAAATGGGCTCTTAAGCTCTCCAGTGAGAGGCAGCCATCTTGGAAAAAAATCCCAGAATGCCCTAGGGCTGCTGGTTGAGTTAGTACTGAGTGAGCAACCAATTTGTGGCGCACGTGCCTCTGGCTCCCAAACACCTGCCTGACATGGTGTTGAAAGATCACGCTCTGTTGGTGAAATTCAAACATTATTGTTTGAAGAATATAAGGGTCATGATATTGGTGAAGCTAGGTGCAAAAAGGACCTCACACAAAGGTCGGATGCAAGTGATACAGCATCCATGAGGACGATACAGCGAGCGTATCCAGTTGTAGCTCTGAGCTCCACCCTTGCCCACCTATGTCATCTCCAATTTATATAGATGATACATAAACGAATCATTTTCTGCATTCAGTGATGATGCATCTGATACAGGTAGCATAGATGAGCAGTGTTAGCAGCTTCCATGGTAGTGTTTTCCATAGATATTTTCATGAATACAGTAGCTGAATCTCTTCCAGATTGACTGACACTCTTCGAGGGTTGCTGAATCTCTTCCTGTGTGGGGCCTTACAAAGCGATCTTTTCAAGACTACCTTACAAATTGATCTTTTCCTGTAATCTTTTCAAATTACCTTATGCTTTACAAGCTTGGCTACATATTGCCGACAAGTACAAAAGCCAAGGGTGTACGTGAATGCATTATTTGCAAGCACACAGAACGAAGAAACGGTAAGTGAAAATCTATCTATACTTGGTGCAACAAGAGCGAAGTCGTGCTGTGTACCATGGACTACTTCGTTGATTATTACTCATTCCGAAGTACTGAGTGTGTAATACAGTGTGTTATTGTGTAAATAGGGGGTGAAATTGTACATACTGTCTCCACTCGATCATCCGGACTATATGGGAAGGACCCCCAGCCGGATTATCACATTTTTCGGATAATGGTACTTTTTCACCTACGAGTCCAAAAGTGACCATTTCCAACTATTTTTATACTACAAACAACATAATTTGAATTGCCTTGCCACATACAATTATTAAATATTCAACTAGAAACCTCAACTTACCTTGTTGGTGTTCGTCTTCTTGATCGATGCCACACATCTTGAAGTTAAAAATTCTTAACAATTTACGTAACCTATACTAACACAACACTAAAATTAACACTTAAAATTACTGTACAGTTCATTAAGCTAAGTTAGTTTTGACTGCCAGCTGCTGAAGCCTCACTGGTTGAGGGCATTTGGGTTGCCTGTGAGGCCTCACTTGTTGAAAGCGCTTGCTTGCACCTCACTTGTTGAAGCGCTTGCATGCCCTCACTTGTTGAAGGCGCTTGGCTTGCCTGTGACGCCTCACTTGTTAAAGGCGCTTGCTTGCGCCTCACTTGTTGAAAGCGCTTGGCTTGCCTGTGGCGCGTCACTTGTTGAAAGCGCTTGGCTTGCCTGTAATGCCTCACTTGTTGAAGGGGCTTGGCTTGCCTGTGGCGCCTCACTTGTTGAAGGCGCTTGGCTGCCTGTGACGCCTCACTGTTTGAACAACACGTAACTTGTCTTTAATTGCTAGGACAATCTTCTTCCTCTTAACACTTCCAGAATGATTGATGCTGCTACCAGACATAGTCTTGGCCAAAAATGTTCAAAGTTACTATGAAAATAAAAAAGTTATTTAAAAAAATATTTCACTAATGGCGCAGCACTGTGTATAACACGAGGGACGGACGCACATGGGTTGACCCGTGTTGGACGGGTCCACTTGGGATGGGGCAGCTAGAGCGCGTTACGTAGGCCGCCAGAAGGAAAAAAATTCACAATATTTTTGAAGGAAACTTCAGCCTGTGCACAATGCTTTTAGGAAACTTATTTATTTGTTATTACATAATTACTAGTAGTTATTTCATTTGTTTTTGGCTATGATTAATTGTTCTAAAATTAATGGTAATTCCTGTACCCAGGTGGTCCCTCCTGACGCATCCCTCCCACCCTCCCAACACCACCCACCCACCCCACCCCCCTCCTCCACCATGCGTCTAGAGCCACAGACGGGATTAATACGGTATGGCCGTATTTTCATCCAGCCAAACCAGCTTTTATCCGGTTCCTGTGGCCAGACATGCAACATATAATTATTAAATATTCAACTAGAAACCTCAACTTACCTTTTTGTTGTTCGTCTTCTTGATTGATGACTCATCTTGAAGTTAAAAATTCTTGACAATTTACGTAACTTATAGTAACACAACACTAAAATTAACACTTAAAATTACTGTACAGTTCATTAGGCAAAGTTAGTTCTCACTGTCTGCTGAGGATGCCTCACTGGTTGAAGGCACTTGGGTTGCATGTGCCGCCTCACTTGTTGAAGGCTCTTGGGTTGCGCGTGCAGCCTCACTTGTTGAAGGCGCTTGGGTTGCGCGTGCCGCCTCACTTGTTGAAGGTGCTTGGTTTGATTTTCGTACCATATATGAATCAAGTGTTGCTTGCCTTCTGTGTTCACTGGCCAGTTGTATGATCAGCTCTTTTGTTCGCCTAAGGTACGGATACATGTTTCCAACCTGTGGATGAGCACAATTTGATGAAAAATTTATTAATCCGTCAACATACGTCATGAGTGTACTGTATTTCGTGGTCATTGGTGTTGGTTCTTCACTGCCTTCTTCATCCTCTTCGTCCACCTCACCAGTAACAGACTGTAGAATCTCGTCTTCACTCATCACACCATATCCTGGATCATTGGCATCTTGTTCAAGCCAATCAACCACATCCTGTCTTTCTAAGTTTTTGCCGGCATTTCTAAACATTCCATGGATTTCATCTGTAAATCCTTCAAAATCCATTTCTTCATCATTTCTGACCGTAGACGTGAGGAGTTTTTTCCAGGAATTTTTCAAAGTCGATTCCTTTACTTCACTCCATACCTTGGCCCAGTTATAGATGGCTTCCTTGATTGTATAGTTCTTCAAATTCTGAAGGTTTTCTGGAGGGAGCCCCGTCGGCTCCCTGGAGCTATCCCAGGCTGATATGCTAATGTCAGACTTTGGCATCAGTCATGTGTATGGAGTTCTTAGGCCTACCGGGGACCACGGCCAGAACCGGGCCCCCTCAGAGAGGCAAGGGGAGCAATGGCCTATAGAAGCCCCCGTGTAGTTGGAAGCATTCTATGTCTGCCATCGACCGGAACAGGCACCCAGAAAGGTAAGCGCCCCAAAACAAACCCCTATTCTGGTTAAAATTGCTACCTAAAACCGAACTAGTGGATAGAACTCCCCAACCGAAAACAAGCAAACTAGTGTGACGTCACACACTGCCGCGCCGCTGTCTGCGCAGCTCCCCCCTCCCCGGGAGGGGGAAGGGGGAGCCCCAGACCCCCCGCGCCGGCTACCCACACCTCAGTTCTTGAGGCTGATGCTATAGGCGATGGTCGTGTGCTCTGGCTCCGGTGTCGCTACTGCACTGTGCTTTGCGTGTGGTGTTAGTTTTGTGGGTGCGAGAGCCAGGAGTTATCTTCAGTACTCGGGCTGCATGCGCCTAGGGCTGCTTTCCCTAGGTGCCCTGTAAGTACTGCCCTTGGGGCTTGGGGCCACCTTCCACAGGCTCCTCGGGGTCTGCCTCTGCTGGTCCGTTTTACCTTTCGGTTTTTCGGCCGCCTGTTGGGCTCTTGGGTGTTCTGTTCTCCCTTGTTACCGGCAGGTAAGAGGCAGTTTGCACTGGTAGGGGCGCAGGGTGCTGCTCAGCTTGTATTTCCCGACATCGCGGCCGGCTCTGTTCCTTGGGGTTCGCTGTCCTCTTGCGGGGTTTTGTTTTTCTTTTTGTTTTTGCCTGGTGGGGGGTTCTGTCATTTTATTCAGTTTGTTTTTGCCCTTCCACTGTTCTCCTCGGTGGCGCCCCTTGCTAGGTCCCCGTGAGTGTACACGTCCCTGGGGTTCAGCTTTAGAAGTTTGCTTGGTAGTTTTGGGCGCCGGTTTGCAGCACCCTGCCTGGGACTACCTGAGCGCGAGTCCTCTTAAAGTAAATGCTCAGGACCCTGGGAATCCCCTAGGGGGCGCGTGGGTCCGATGGATGTGACCCCGGAGTCCCCACTCGCTGTGTGCGAGTTTGAGGGTTGCTCGGTCCCCTTGTCTCAGGGTGACCCTCATTGTTTTTGCCTCTGCCACGCTGCCTGTTGGGTCTGTGATACTTTCGACCCTGAGTCCTGTGAGTGTTGCTGCTTGCTTGTATCTCAATTTACCCAATCCTCTGATGATTCTATTCGGGTACGGGCGGCACGTGCGTTGCAGTCTAGGTTTCGTCTGTTGCAACGCGCTCGGTTGGTTGCTTCCCCGGATGCCCCGGGGCTGCCCCGCTTTGCTTTTCGAGACCCGGACTTGGGGGTGGGGGTCGCTTCGATCCTGGTTCAGTCCGCACCTCCTCATCCTTCCCCTTCTGTTCGTTCTGGTCCCCCGCCCCTGCTTCCGGCCCCGAAGCGTCTGAGGGTTTCGGGGTCGGAGCAGGGGTTACTTGATCTCGAGACTCGGGCAGCTTCGGGGGTTGCCCCTTCCGGGGGGGCGGCAGAGGCATTCGAGTCTTGTCTCCCGGCCGAAGCTTCAGGGTCTGACCAGTGGGCCCCCCTTCCTCCAGCTTTTCCGGCTGCTCCGTCCTTGTCTTGTGGGGTCGGGGCTTGGGGAGAGGACTCGGCCTCGGGTCCTGTGGTGACGGACCTCGAGGCTCGGGAGGGGCTGACTTGGGGGCCTTGGGCCCCGCTGGACCCCGCCGGGGTTTTTCTTCCCACTGAGCGTTATTGTTACAAGGAGTGGGATTTTCTTTTCCCCCCTCTGCGTACGAGTTGGATTTGGTGTCGGCCCCTCCCCGGGTTCGGTTCCGTGTTCCCCCGGGTACGTCGGTTCCGTCCTTCCGGAGGTTTTCGGCTTATCGCATCCAACCTGGTGTGGTGCGAGCGGCCTTTGCAGCTTACCTCCTGCGTGACCCGGATTATGCCTCGGAAATGGATCCGTCCACATTCAGGTTTGGGACTTCGTTCCCTTTCTGGCTCCGTTACGAGGTTCCGGAGTCGTCCTGGCTAGCAGACTGCCCCTTGTTTGGTCTGGATTCCCGGCATTCCTTCTGTCGTTCCCGCGCGCTGGAGTGGCGGGAAGTTTCCACGGTGCTTCAGGTTTTCCTGGGGGGTGAACGTGAGTACCTGAATGAGTGCTTGTTTGCCCCTGCCCTTCCCCGCGATGTGGGCGTTATTCAGCTCCATGTGCAGGTTCCCTCCCTTTCGGCGGCACTCGTGGCGGAGGACTTGCGCGCCCGGGGCCTTTTGTGTTCGCCTTGCGGTTCTTTTCCCTCCTGGAGCTGTCTTCGGATTGGCTCGTGGAGGATGTGGGGACGCTTGGGTCCGTCCCGGGGTCCGGCACCTTGTCCTCGGCTGCGCGTTCGTCGGCTGCCTTGTTGAAGCTGTTCACGCCGATTTTGCGGGATGCGGTTTCCCTGTTCTATGCTTCCGTCTCGCGTGTCGGCAGGCGGTGCTGGGTTCCTCCGTGGAATCTGCTTGGGCTCTGGCTCTTAGGCGTTCTTCACCTTTTTGTCCTCTCCTGTTTGGGGAGTCGGCCGTGGCGCAGTTTATTCAGGCTGCGTCGGCGGCTTGTCGTGCGATGTCGGACTTGTTAGTTTTCCGGGGGGCCCGGGGTGGGTCTTCCCGGAAAGGTCGTGCCAGGGCTTGGGGTTCCTCTCGTCGTGGTAGGCCTCTGGTGTCAGGTTTGGGGTTGGCTCCTCCTGCGGACCCTCCCTCGTCTGGTCGGCGCGGTGTTCGAGCTGTGCGGGGTTCTGGGTCTCGTAAGGGTCGCCGGCCCTTTCGCGGTTTGCCCCCTTGACGGGGCGATGGGGGGGCGGCTTGCGCTGTTCGCCCGCGCCTGGTCCCACGATTCGTGGGCCTTTCGGGTCGTGTCTCGCGGCCTGCGGTGGCGTTGGGTGGCCCCTCCCCCCTTTGGGGGGTCGGGGCTGGCAGGGCAGGCTTCTTCCCCTGCGCTCTGTCGAGTCGTCTTGGAGTGGGTACGCTTGGGCGTCGTCGAAACGACGTCGTCCCTCAGATGGGTTTCCCGTCTGTTTCCGGTTCCGAAACGGGACTGCGCGGACCTGCGGTTCATTCTGGACTTGTCCCGTCTGAACCCCTGGGTTCATTGCCCCTCCTTTCGGATGACTACGCTGTCTCAGGTTCGGCTCCTCTTGGAGCCGGGAGCTTGGATGGTGTCCCTGGACCTCCGGGACGCTTATTGGCATGTCCCGATTCATCCGCGGTTCAGGGACTGGCTCGGTTTTGTAGTGGGGCGTCTGAGTTACCGCTTTCGTTGTCTCCCGTTCGGGTTGAACCTGGCACCTCGCGTGTTCACACGTGTACGCCTTACACGGGTTGTGGTGGCTCGTTTGCGTCTCCTAGGTGTTCGGGTGTTGGCCTACCTCGACAACTGGCTGGTTTGGGCTCCCAGCCAGTCAGCTTGCTTGCTAGCCAGGGATTTGGTTCTTTCCCAGCTCGCCGGGTTCGGGTTCTTGGTGAACTGGAGGAAGTCCCATCTGGTTCCCTCTCAGGTTCGGACTTGGCTGGGTCTCGTGTGGGACTCTCGAACCGCCTCTTTGTCTCTCCCTCCGGAGTCTCTCCTGCGGCTGCGGTCCCGCCTTCGTCTGTTTCTGGAGGGCCCTCGGGTCACCCGGCGGTTGCTCGAGGGGCTGTGCGGGAGCCTGAACTTCGCGATGGTGGTCTACCCGCCGGGTCGGGTTTGGCTTCGACGGCTGTTCTGGTTCCTTCGGGGTTCCCCCTTCCGCCTCTCTCGCGATCACAGAGTTCGACCCCCGGGGGACTTGCGTCGGTTGCTGCGTCACCGGCTTCCTCTTCGGGTTTTTCGGGGTTCAGTGCCTTGGCGCCTACCCGAGCCCTCGCTCGATGTGTACACGGATGCGTCGTCTCTCGGCTGGGGTTTTGTGACCAGTGCTCACCAGGCCGGCCAGGGGCGTTGGGATCCGTCCTTCCGTCGAGCTCACAGTACGGTGCAGGAGTTCGCGGCGGTGTGGTTTGCTCTGGGGAGGATTCGGGTGGCCCGCGGATCGACGATTCGGCTCCATTCGGACTGCTCTCCGGTGGTTCATTGCCTGAACCGCGGGGGTTCGATGCGGTCCTTGTCTCTTTGGGGTTGGTCGCTTCGGGTGACTCGTCTGCTGAGTTCTCGGGGTTTGGCTCTCCTGGCGGTTCACGTACGGGGCGTGTCCAACGTCTTGGCCGACGCCCTGTCTCGCTTCGTTCCCCTCTCCACGGAGTGGACGGTCGACGACGAGTCCTGCCGTTGGCTTTGCCAGACGTTCGGGCGCCCCGAAGTGGACCTCTTCGCGTCGGCGTGGTCGCGGCGTCTTCCCGTTTATGCGGCGCCCTTCCCCGATTCCGAGGCCGTCGGGGTCGATGCCTTTCGGCTAGACTGGTCGAGGTGGGGGTTCCTGTACCTCTTTCCCCCGGTTCGGCTGTTGCTCCAGGTCCTGACTCGCTTAGACACTTACCGGGGGAGAGTTGTCCTTCTGGCCCCTTGGTGGCCGGCGCAGCCTTGGTTTCAGGCGCTGGTTGCTCGGTGTCCGAACCCGAGGGTTTTCCCGCGGCTCCGCCTCTTTCAGCAGATCGGGCCGGTACGTCACGTAGCTGGTTCGATCTTCTCCTCGAGTCTTCGCGTATGGTTTTTTTGACTCGAGTCTATCATCATCTCTATGGTGATCAGGTGGCCTCCTTGTTGGTGTCCCACCTGAGGGCTTCTTCTCGGCGGCAGTATGAAGTTTCCTGGCGGTCCTTCCGTTTCTTTTTGCGTCTTCGTCGTGTTAGCTCCTTGTCTGTTCGGGTGGTCTTGTCCTTCCTCTCGTGGTTGCTTCAGGACCGTCATCTTATGCCTAACACTGTCGCTTCGTATCGTGTGGCGCTGGTGGAGCCGCTTCAGCTTGCTTTCGGTATCGATGTTACGTCTGCGCCGTTTCGCAAGCTGTCTCGTGCATTGTTTCACCTCCGGCCTGCTCATGCGTCGCCTGAGCCGTCCTGGTCTTTGGACAGAGTGCTCGCTTTCCTTTCATCTCCTCGTTTCGTTGTGGCCCCTTCGGTCCAGGATTGTTTTTCCAAGGCACTTTTCTTGTTGGCTTTGGCCTCTGGGGGTCGGGTAGGGGAGCTTCATGCTCTCCTCCGGCGCAGGGGTTTCTGCTCTTTTGGTCGTGGTGATAGTTTTGTTCGTTTGCAGCCGTCTCCTTCTTTTCTGGCGAAGAATGAGACTGCTGCGTTCCGGAGGGGTCCATGGGTGGTTGATGCTTGGTTGGTCAGGCCGGGGGTGCATCATGTTTTGTGTCCGGTTGCGGCGCTTCGCCGTTATTTGCGCGCCACAGCTTCTGTGTCTGGGGACGCGCTGTGGGTTGATCCGGTTTCCCTTCTTCCCTGTTCGCGGGTTCGGGTCTCTCAGGTCGTCCGCAGGGTTATTAGGTCCAGCCAGCCTGCGGTCTATCCCCGTGCCCATGACGTTCGTAAGTTCGCGGCTCTTGCTGCCGTCTTTGGGAATATGTCTTGGTCTGATATTCGGGCGCGGGGATTTTGGCGGTCGAACAGGGTCCTGGCTGCTCGTTACCTTGTGAATGTCCCTGGGCCTCGTCGGGCCTGTGTTGCTTTGGGTCGGCGGTTGCAGCCAGTTGTCTCGGCTTCGAGTTGAGGGGTGAGCGACGACCGCCTCCCGGGTAAGTCCCTCTTTTTCTGTCTGTGGGTAGTTAGCTCCGGGGAGCCGACGGGGCTCCCCCCAGAAAACCAGCGTTGAATGTAATGAAACGCCATTTTCTGGGTGAGTCCCGGAGGCTCCCCGGCATCCCTCCGGTCGGCGGTTTTTTGCGTTTTTGACATCCAGCCTCAAGAACTGAGGTGTGGGTAGCCGGCGCGGGGGGTCTGGGGCTCCCCCTTCCCCCTCCCGGGGAGGGGGGAGCTGCGCAGACAGCGGCGCGGCAGTGTGTGATGTCACACTAGTTTGCTTGTTTTCGGTTGGGGAGTTCTATCCACTAGTTCGGTTTTAGGTAGCAATTTTAACCAGAATAGGGGTTTGTTTTGGGGCGCTTACCTTTCTGGGTGCCTGTTCCGGTCGATGGCAGACATAGAATGCTTCCAACTACACGGGGGGCTTCTATAGGCCATTGCTCCCCTTGCCTCTCTGAGGGGGCCCGGTTCTGGCCGTGGTCCCCGGTAGGCCTAAGAACTCCATACACATGACTGATGCCAAAGTCTGACATTAGCATATCAGCCTGGGATAGCTCCGGGGAGCCTTCGGGACTCACCCAGAAAATGGCGTTTCATTACATTCAACGCTGGTTTTTTTTAGCCCTGTTATCCACACCGAGTTCAATATCTTCCGGAAGAGGCAAAACCACCAAAACTTCGTTTAGCATTTTTTTGGTGTACAACCTCTTCGTAGCACAGATAACTCCCTGATCCATAGGCTGAATGAGAGAGGTTGTGTTAGGAGGAAGTGCCATACACGTTATCTTGCCATCATGTGAGGTTAACGTGTCAATTCTGGGGTGGGCAGGCGCATTATCAAGCACCAGTAAAGCCCGAACTTCGCTTGGCCTTATTTTGAGTTTCTTAATTTGATAGGCACGAACTTCCCTGCAGAACACGTCATGAAACCAGGAAAGAAAGATCTCCTGTGTAAACCATGCATTTTTTGAGTCATAATATTTCACTGGCAGTCTGTCCATGCAATGTTGCAAGGCTCTTGGTTTCTTAGATTTGCCAACAATTGCACACGTGATTCTGTCTGTGCCGTCGGCATTCGCACACATCATGGCTGAGAGCCTGTCCTTGCAAACCTTACGTCCTGGCACACAACCCTCACTCCTCATTGCTAGAGTTTTTTCTGGTAAACTCCTCCAATACAACCCAGTTTCATCTGCATTATAAATTTAATACGAATAAATATTATTTGCCACAATATATTCTCGTAATTTACGTTTAAATGGTTCTACACTGCTTTCATCTGCACTCAGTTTTTCACCGACAATTTTCCTCTTCACAATATTGTGCCTACCCTTGAACCTTGCAACCCTCCCTTCACTCGCTTCAAAATTCTTTATTCCAAGGCTTGCAGCAAACCTGCTTGCAGCATTTTGTATTTCTGGGCCGCGAATTGTCACACCAACTGTGCGGTGCTGAGCAAACCACTTGTACACAGCCTCATCCAACTGCATATGCGTCGAAGTTTTCATAGTTTTTCTAACAAAACCTCTGCTAGTGCTTGCACCTTCACTTTCACATGTTGAAATGAATTGCATAAGTTTCTCTTTTTGTTTCCTTATATCAGAAACAGTACTAGTGCCTATATTATATTCCTTGGCAACACTTGAGGTCGACCGGCCATGTTCACAAAGTTGTATAACACGTAGCTTGTCCTTAAGTGTTAGGACAACCTTCTTCCTCTTTCCACCTCCAGAACGATTCATGCTGCTACCAGACATAGTCTTGGCCAAAAATGTTCAAAGTTACTATGAAAATAAAAAAGTTATTTAAAAAAATATTTCACTAATGGCGCAGCACTGTGGTGTAACACGAGGCTAGAGAGCACATGGCTTGACCAGGCCTGGACGGGTCCACTCGGGGCAGGAAGGAGGCACGTTACGTAGACCGCCAGGAGGAAAAAAAAATATATTTTTGAAGGAAACTTCAGCCTGTGCAAATTGTTTTTAGGAAACTTGTATGGAATTTTTTATTACATAATTACTAGTATTTCTTTTGATTTTGGCTATGATGAATTGTTCTAAAATTGATAGTAATTACTGCACTGTAGTGTATAGGCCACTCCCCATCCCCCCAGGTGGTCCCTCCCAACGCTCCCCTCTCTCCCGACACCACCCACCCACCCCACCCCCACCTACACCATGCGCCTCGAGTCTCGGGCAGACGGGATTAATACCGTATGGCCCCCCTCATGTTTTTATATACGGACAAAGGCACGATTATCCGGGGGACTGACCGGATAGTGTAATTTCTGCAGAAAACATGCTTTAATCCGGTCCCTGTGGCTATTTTGGCCGGATATTGTGATAACTTTATCCGTTCACGATTTTGGCCGTATAAGGGCGTTTTTCGGATGTTCGAATCCCGGATAATTGCGGGGTTACAATAGTAATTTTAGTGAATTTTTAACAAGTAATATTGCGACAATAAACATTTATTGTGGACACATTACTGACACATGTATCACAGTTCCATGGAGCATTATGAACATTCTTCTGTATACATATTGTAAAGGACACATATACCTGTATGCATCATATACGATAAAAAACAAATAAAACTGCATTGGAAATACATAGAACAAATAATTGAAAATATATTTGTGGCAACACACGTAGCTTGAATGGCCCATGCGACTGTGTCTGGGAGCTTCACGCACAGGCGACCAGCCCCTGATGACATCAGATCGCACCTTGTCCACGTCCCAACAGCCAATATAAGTGGAATTTGGTATTTATTTTTCCATAGACATGTTCAGGGAAGGGAATTTATCATTTTACAAATAAAGAATTTTTTGGGGAACACTTAATTTCATGCGCACGGGGGGAATTTCACTATAAACTTGGTGCATCACAGTGGTTAACCACTGTGATGCGCCCCGTTTATTGTGAAATTCCCTCCGTGCGCATAAAATCAAGTGTTCCCCAAAAATTCTTTTTCTTTGTAAAATGATAAATTCCCTTCCCTGAACATGTCTATGTAAAAATAAATACCAAATTCCACTTTGGGTGTGGAGACATGGACAAGGTGCGCTCTGACATCATCAGGGGCTGGTCGCCTGTGTGTGAAGCTCCAAGACACGGTCGCGTGGGCCATTCAAGCACCGAGTGTTGCCACAAATATATTTTTAATTATTTGTTCTATGTATTTCCAATGCGTTTTTTTCATCGTACATGATGCATATTTGTGTCCTTTACAATATGTATACAGAAGAACGTTCATAATGTTCCATGGAACTGTGATTCATGTGTCAGTAATGTGTCCACAATAAATGTTTGTCACAATATTACTTGTTAAAAATTCACTAAAATTTCAATATGAACAGTTTCACACACTATTTACACAGTAACATACTGTATTACACACTGAGTACTTAGGAAGTGAGTAATAACCACCAGGTACAGATAAATTTTCGCTTACTGTTTCTTCGTTCTGTATGCTTACAAATAAGACACTCACGTACAGCCTTGGCTTTAGTATCTGTAGGTGGTATGTAGCCAAGCTTGTAAAGCATAAGGTAGTATTGAAGATTATAGGAAAAATCAATTTGTAAGGTTGTCTTGAAAAGATCACTTTAAGGGCTCACACAGGAAGAGATTCAGCTACCCTCAAAGAGTGTCCGTCAATTTGGAAGAGATTCAGGCAGTCTGGAAGAGATTCAGCCAGCCTAAAAGAGTGTCAGTTAGTCTGGAAGAGATTCAGCTATTGTTGAAAATATAAATGGAAAACACCACAATGGAACCCACTAACACTGTTCATATATGCTACTTGTATCAGATGCATTATCACTGAATGCAGATAATGATTCGTTTATGTATCATCTATATAAATTGGAGAAGGCATAGGTGGGCAAGGGTGGAGCTCAGTGCTACAACTGGATACGCTCACTGTATTGTCCTCATAGGTGCTGTATCACTTGCATCCGACCTTTGTGTTAGGTCCTTATTGCGCCTAGCTTCACAAATATCATGACCCTTGTGTTCTTCAAACAATAATGTTTGAATTTCACCAACAGAGCACGATCTTTCAACACCGCATTGGACAGCTGTTTAGGAGCCAGAGAGGCACATGCGCGCCACCCATGGTTGCTCACTCAGTACTCAACCTGTCCTTTTACAAATTACGTCTGAATTTGGCTGTTTACCCGTATGGCCGAAAATGGACTTAATTTGAAAATGAAAAAAAATTTAAAATTAATTTTGAACTTTTTTTTTCTCTCCAAAATAGCAAGTTAAGGGTCCTCTGGTAGGTTAGGATTGCAGGAAAGTCTGCTAAAGTTTCAAAATGTCATGAAAAGCGTTAATTGAAAGGTTCCTCTCCGAACCTAACCGAGTAAGCCGGAGGACTCAAACGGAAAATGGGACAGTACACCACTTTTGTGAGCCGATTTCACTTCAAATTACGTCCATTTTGGGCCATAGCGCGCATGCGAGCGAAAAGCGACATTATTTTTAAGAGGACTGGTTGCAGTACTGACCCAGCCAGCAGGCCTAGGGCATTCTGGAAATTTTTTCCAAGATGGCTGCCTCTCACTGGAGATCCTAAGAGTCCATTTCGTACACAACCAACGCGCACACATTTTGATTGGGTACGAAAAAATCAAAAAGAGTTTTCTCGGTTGGCGCAGTTTCCCACCGACCAAGTTTTCTCGGTGCAGTCCAGTGGTTAAGGGTTAATTGAGGTTGGTGTACATGTCGTGGCTTTTATACCAACTGGGAATCAGCTAGTCACGTATGTGGAGAATTCATCCTGGGATGGATGTATAATTTATTTTAGGTAAATTAAATCAATTTCCAATCTAAATTACAATGCAAATAAAGCAGAGTTTAGACTGGGTTTAATTAGATTCAAATAAAGAAGTCGTCCCCCATGTGATTTGGGGCGGCTGACGCAGCAGCAGCCATGTATAGTAGGAAACTTATGGCGTTCCTACACTAGGAATTAATAGTACTGTCTCCACTCGATTATCCGGACTATATGGGAAGGACCCCCAGCCGGATAATCACATATTTCGGATAATAGTATTTTTTCACCTCTGAGTCCAAAAAAGGCCATTTCCAACAATTTTTATACCACACTCATGATTTGAATTGTCACACACTAGTGTGTGGGGCTGGGTGGGTGGTTAGCTACCTAGATGGTAGGTGGGCAGTGAAAGTGGGTGGGCAGGCAGGGATAGGTGGGTTCAGGAAGGTGGGTTTTGGATGAGTGGATGGCAGGCAGATAGGCTTGGTGAGTGAACAGGTTCGAGCAGGCAAGTGGGTGAGCAGGCAGGTGGGTGAATAGGTGGGTGAGTGGGCGAGCAGGCAGGTGGGTGAATAGGTGGGTGAGTGGGCGAGCAGGCAGGTGGGTGAACAGGTGAGTGAGTGGATTGGCAGGTAGGTGGGTAAACAGGTGGGTGGGCAAGGAAGTGGGTGAACAGGTAGGTGGATGTGCAGGAAGGTGGTTGAACAGGTGGTTGGGTGGGCTATCAGGCAGGTGGGTGGGTGGGCAAGCAGGCAGATGGGTGAACAGGTAGCTGGGTGGGCTATCAGGCAGGTAGGTGAACAGGTGGCTGGGTGGATTGGCAGGTGGGTGAACAGGTGGGTGAGTTGGTGAGCCTGGAACGAGAGACAAATGACACGTGTGATCTCCTGCCTGGTCCCCCCACCCCCACCTCATGCCAGCCTTCCCTTCTCCCCTCCACGTGTCGACACGTGGGTGTTGACACCCTGTACGATGACTTTAACATATGCGCCTTAAGTTCTGTTAAATCCCATTTTATTTTATTGTAAATATTTAAATGAATAAATAGCAAACCAAATACTGCACTGTACTGTTCAACTATTATAGTGTGTTATTTAATTAATATTCATAACTACCTCTCCACAGCAATAAGAAAACAATATAATTCTTGCAACACCGCCAATGCCACCTCCCTTCGTTAGGCTTAACACGAATCACATACACAACAGTTCTTCCTTCCTCCCTGACCAACTCCCTTCCTCCCTGACCAACTCCCTTCCTCCCTGACCAACTCCCTTCCTCCCTGACCAACTCCCTTCCTCCCTCCCTGACCAACTCCTTTCCTCCCTGATCAACTCCCTTCCTCCCTGACCAACTCCCTCCCTTCCTGACCAACTCCCTTCCTCCCAGACCAACTCTCTTTCCTCCCTGACCAGTTCCCTTCCTCCCTGACCAACTCCCTCTCTTCCTGACAGTTATCGCCCAGGTGATCCCTCCCAAAGCTTCCCTCTCTCCCTACAACACCCACCCACCCTACCCCCTCCTACACCATGCGGCTGAATGGCCACAAGTTAGCCGGCTCCGATTTTTTATCCAGCTCCCATGGACATTTTGGCCGGATATTGAGATAACTTTATCCAGTCACGATTTTGACCGTATAAGGGCGTTTTCCGGATATTCGAATCCCGGATAATCGAGTGTCTACAGTATAATATTTGACTGGCAGTCTGTCCATGCAAGGATCTTGGTTTCTTAGATTTGCCAACAATTGCACACGTGATTCTGTCTGTGCCGTCGGCATTCGCACACATCATGGCCAAGAGCCTGTCCTTGTTGACCTTACGTCCTGGCACACAACCCTCACTTCTCATTGCTAGAGATTTTTCTGGTAAACTCCTCCAATACAACCCAGTTTCATCTGCATTGTAAATTTGATACGAATATAAATTATTTGCCACAATGTATGCTCTTAATTTGTTTAAATGGTTCTACACTGCTTTCATCTGCACTCAATTTTTCACCAAAAATTTTCCTCTTCACAATATTGTGCCTACCCTTGAACCTTGCAACCCACCCTTCACTCGCTTCGAAATCTTTTATTCCAAGGCTTGCTGCAAACCTGTTCTCAGCATTTTGTATTTCTGGCTGCAAATTGTCAGGCCAGCTGTGCAGTGCTGAGCAAACCACTTGTACATAGCCTCATCCAACTGTACATGCGTCAAAGTTTTCATAGTCTTTCTACCACACACTCTGCTAGTGCTTGCACCTTCACTTTTACAGGTTGAAATGAATTTTATATGTTTCTCTTTTTGTTTCCTTGTATCAGAAACAGTACTAGTGCCTATATTAAATTCCTTGGCAACACTTGAGGTCGACCGGCCATTTTCACAAAGTTGTATAACACATAGCTTGTCCTTAATTGTAAGGACATCCTTCTTCCTCTTAACATCTCCAGAACGATTCATGCTGCTACCAGACATAGTCTTGGTCAAAAATGTTCAAAGTTACTATGAAAATAAAAAAGTTATTTAAAAAAAATATTTCACTAATGGCGCAGCACTGTGGTGTAGTACGAGGGTAGAGAGCACATGGCTTGACCAGGCCTGGATGGGTCCAGTCGGGGCAGGGAGGAGGCACGTTACGTAGGACGCCAGCAGGAAAAAAAAACATTTTTGAAGGAAACTTCAGCCTGTGCAAATTGTTTTTAGGAAACTTGTATGGTATTTTTTATTACATAATTACTAGTATTTCTTTTGACTTTGGCTATGTGGCTATGATGAATTGTTCTAAAATCGATGGTAACTCCTGTACTGTAGTGTATAGGCCGCTCCCCCATCCAACCCTTATCCCCCCTGGTGGTCCCTCCCAATGCTCCCCTCTCTCTCGACACCACCCACCCACCCCACCCCCTCCTACACCATGCGCCTCGAGCCACAGGCAGACGGGATTAATACGGTACGGCCTGCCTCATGGTTTTCATATACGGACAATTCCATGATTATCCGGCTGACTGTCCAGATAATGTAACATCGGCAGCAAATTAACCGGCTCTGATATTTTATCCGGCTAAACCAAATACAAATACAAATATTTATTCAGGTAAAGTACATACATACAGGGTAAGATACAAAAGTTGATGGATTTATAGATAGAGCTAGTACAGTATCCACTCAATTTAACGGCCTCTTTTATACCGATCTGCCGGTATTAACGACCGGTTTGGGAGCCCAGTATCTGGAGCCTGCTATACTGGTCTGCGGTCGATATTACCGACAGTCGGTATTGGGTTTGTTGTGGCATCAGCGTCCCCTCACATGGCGACCAGGCCGCCACCGACCTGGATCGTCCAGAGTCATATATTACATCTTAATTTTCTTTTAAAATGATTCACTTTAATGAAGAAAATTGTAAATTATTATTAATAAAATATTTTGAAACAGTTTTTATTAAGCAAAAGTCTTTGTTTTCTTATTAAATACCTTTTATAGTATGTATAGGCACTAGGTATTTTTTTTCCCACGGACCTAGTATGTACTCCGCCGGGCCATGTGTTCCCATTGTTTACCGTGAACTCGCGCGGCTAGCTTCAATTGTGAAGGATATTACTGTACTGTAATTGTGATCTTTTTAATTTACAAAATGCCAAAAGTTACCCAAAGGAAGCACCTGACGGTTGCACAGAAGCTGGAGTTAATTAAGAAACTTGATAAAGGATATTCTCATGCACGAGCAGCAGCAGAGTTTAACATCGGGAAAAGTACAGTAAGTGACATCAAGAAACAGAAGGATACTCTTTTAAAATATGCCTGAAAATAAGTGTACATACAGTATGTAACCTTGTATACAATATAAACAATATAAAACAAGCGCTGCAGAGGATGACTTAATCTTCACAGCTTCGTAATCTTCAGCTTCATTAAAAGTAAGTCAATTTACCAATTTTATTATAGTATTACGAGATATTAATTGTTTTTTTTCAACAAAAGCTACATATTAGTCTCTGCAAATGTATATTCTATCGTCAGCAGAGAATAGGTGAGCTCAAAATATTTCGTCTTGGCTAGCTCTCAGTGACAAGGCTCGATCGCCATTGTTATGGCATGGCCGCCACAGCCTGTGTTGTAACATTAAAAATACATTACCTGCACTGTTCAGGGTAAATCAAAACACATCTCTAAAATATTATTGAGAAAATCTTAACTTGCTGATTGATACATGAAATATTTTGCAATACAAAGGAATGAATCAATTTTTTCCCACCCATCTGGGCTTGATCAGACCGTGTTCACACATCATCCATGCAGCAGCCAACAACTGGCTTAATCGTCGGTGTGGCACTAAATTGGAATGCAATTACACAATGAACTTTATTTAATTTTAGTTATACAGTATGAAATATATCCTACCTGAATGTTACTTGAAAAATTACCCGACCCGACTTAACTTCGGAAATAACGGAGCTCCGTAAATAACGACTAGGGCTCAGCCCCATATAGGCTGTTAAATTGAGTGGATACTGTACATACAATGCCTAAAGCCACTATTATGCAAAGCGTTTCGGGCAGGAAAAACAAAGACTAAAACTTAACTCTAATTGAGATTAAAGTATAAATTGTGTTGAGAAAAAATAAGAAAAAAATGAAAAAGGGCAGGGGGGGGGGGAAACATGGCAGAAAAAAAGCAAAAATACAATTTGGTCAACAAACAGCATTATATAAAATCGTAGATCAGAAATACTACAGGAACAACTGTGGACATCCTCAAGAGGAAACTAGATTGTTTCCTTCAAGGAGTGCCGGACCAACCGGGCTGTGGTGGGTATGTGAGCCTGCAGGTCGCTCCAAGCAACAGCCTGGTGGACCAAACTCTCACAAGTCAAGTCTGGCCTCGGGCCGGGCTTGGGGAGTAGAAGAACTCCCAGAACTCCATCAACCAGGTATCATGGGTTGACATTTAGGGGTGAGATAGGTTACATTGAGTTAATTAGGTAGCACTTAGTTTTAATCTTAAACTGGTTGGGAGAGGTACACGTATATGCAGTCTTTAACAAAATTGGGAAGGTCATTCCACATTCTAGGTCTCTTGATTTGTAAAGCATTTCTAGTTTGACTAAGTCGTACTCTTGGAATATCAAATAGGTATCTGTTTCTGGTGTGGTGCTCATGGGATCTGTTACAACCTTCTAGGAAGCTTTTAAGGTCCGGATTGACATTACAGTTCAGGGTTTTATATATATTAAATACACATGAGAGGATGTGCAGTGACTTAATATCTAACATATTCCGAGATTTGAGTAAGGGTACCAAGTGATGTCTGGGGCCAGAGTTAGATATTGTCTTAATAGGAGCTTTGTGTTGAGTAATTAGAGGATGTAAATGATTTAGGGTAGTAGAACCCCAAGCTCAAATACCATAGTTGAGATAAGGATAGACGAGAGAGTAATAGTGTGTCACCATGGCAGGGCGAGGTACATAATATCTGATCTTAGAAAGAATGCCAACAGTTTTTGAAACTTTTTCTGGGGGGAGCCCCGTCGGCTCCCCAGAGCTTTACCGGCTGATATGCTAATGTCAGACTTTGGCATCAGTCATGTGTATGGAGTTCTAGGGCCTACCGGGGACCACGAGCCAGAACCTGGCCCCCTCAGAGAGGCAAGGGGAGCAATGGCCTATAGAAACCCCCGTGTGGTTGGAAGCATTCTATGTCTGCCATCGACCGGGTCAAGCATCCAGAAAGGTAAGCATTCCAAAACAAACCCCTATTCTGGTGAAAATTGCTACCTAAGCCGAACTAGTGGATAGAACTCTTCAACAGAAAACAAGGAAACTAGTATGACGTCATACGTCACCGCGCCGCTGTCTGCGCAGCTCCCCTCTCCCCGGGAGGGGGAAGGGGGAGCCCCAGACCTCCCACGCCGGCTATCCACCCATCAGTTCTTCGGCTGATGCTATAGGCAACGGTTATGTGCTCCGGCTCCAGTGGTTGTGTCAGCACTGTACCTAGAGTGTGGGGTCTGTTTTCTAGGTGGTGCGTGAGCCGGGAGTGATTCTTCAGTACTCGGGCTGCATGCGCCTAGGGTTCCCTTCCCTAGGTGCCCTGTAAGTACTACCCTTGGGGCTTGGGGCCACCTTCCACAAGTTCCTTGGGTCCTGCCCCTGCTTGGCCGTTTACTGCTTGGTTTTCGGCCGCTCTTTGTGTGCTCGGGTGTTCTGTCTCCCTTGTTCGCCTTAGAGTAAGGGGCAGTGTTTGCACTGGTGGGGCGCAGGGTACTGTGCAGCTTGTCTTTACCAATCATAGCGGCCGGCTCTGTTCCGCTTGGGTACGCTGTCCTCTTGCGGGGTTTTCTTTTTCTTTTTGTTTATCTACCTGGTGGGGGGGTGGGTCTGCCTTCGTTCTTGCCCCTTGTGTCCCTTGTGTTCTGAGTATTTTCTGGTGGTACCCCTGCTAGGTCCCCGTGAGTGTACACGTCCCGGGGGTTCAGCTCTTAGAAAGTTGTTTGGTAGCTTTGGGTGCCGGTTAGCAGTACCCTGCCTGGGATTACCTGAGCGCGTGTCCTCTTAAAGTAAACGCTCGGGACCCTGGAAAACCCCTGGGGGCGCGCGGGTCCGATGGATGTGACCCCGATTTACCCCCTCGCTTCCAGCGAGTTTGAGGGTTGCTCTCACCCTTTGTCTCTGGGTGACTCTCTGTTTTGCCTCCGTCTGCTGCCTGTGGGGTCGGTGACACCTTCGACCCGGAGTCCTGCGAGTTTGGTTGCTCGTTGTGGCTCGGTTACCCAGTTGTGCTAACAAAGCGAGTGCGGGCAGCAGGGGCGTTGCACTTGAGCCTTGGTGGTGGCAACGTTCTCGTGGTTTCCTCCCCGGGAGCCCCGGGGCTGCCCCGTTGTAGTTCGTTTTGGGACTTGGGGGTGTTGGTTGCTTCGGTTCCATCCACGCCCCCTTGTCTTTCCCCTGGTTCACCCTTCCTGCCTGCATCAGGTTCCTTACCGTCTGTAGGTTCGGGGCGGGGTTTTTGGTGTTGAGACTCGGGCAGTCTCGGGGAATTCCCCTTCCGGGGTAGTGACGGGGGCATTTGAGCCTGTTCCTCCAGCCGTGTTGTATGAGTCTGCCAGTGGGCTCCCTTCCTTAGTGTTTTCACGGCTGCCCCGGTTTTCTGGTACGGCCGGGGTTTTGGGGGAACGGCTCGGCCCCGGGGCCTGTCGTGTAGGTTCCCGGGGCTGGGGAGGGGCTGACTTGGGGGGGGCCTTGGCCCCGTGGGGGCCAAGACCCCGTGGGGTTTTTTATCCCCCTCTAGGCGGGGCTTGTGGTTACGCGGAGTGGGGTCTTTCCTCCCCACTCGCCGTACATGCTGTTGGACGTCGGCTCCTCCCCGGGCTCGGTTCCTTCGCCTTTGAGTCGGTTGGTTCCGTCCTGTGGGTGGATGTTTCCTCCCACCCCTTTTTTGGACGGTGTTTTTTTCATGTTTCCCCGTTCGATAGGGTTCTGCGTGACTTCTGATCTCGGGTGCGCCTGCGCCTTCGTGTGCCTTCGGGACTAGTGTTGGCTTCTGTGTTCTCGAGGGTACGGGAAGGTTTTTCGCTACTTCCCGCGTTATTGGAACGTCTGTCGGCTCCTCGTACTTGTCGCCCTGTTGGGCTACTTGTCGCCCTGTTGGGCTACTTGTCGCCCTGTTGGGCTACTTGTCGCCCGGTTGGGCTACTTGTCGCCCGGTTGGGCTACTTGTCGCCCGGTTGGGCTACTTGTCGCCCGGTTGGGCTACTTGTCGCCCGGTTGGGCTACTTGTCGCCCGGTTGGGCTACTTGTCGCCCGGTTGGGCTACTTTTTGGGCTCTTTGCTTCTTTGGCCAGTTTTATTGTTCCTGCTTCCTCTTTTGGCTACTTTTCTCATGCAGTAGTCCTGGCTGGCGCTTTCCCGCGGAGAGGGTGTGCGGTTCGGCCAGCGTGTTATGCGCATGCGCCGTGGAGTTTGTTTTGGTCTGGGCGGTGTTTCAGTGCTGGTGTTTTGCGCCCTTTTTTGCTACAGTGCTTTGCCTCTCGTTCTTCTCCCTGGCTGCGGTATGTGCCCCTTCACGCCGGGGGTGTCCTGGTTCCCAGTTGTGGGGAGGACACCGCGGTTTTCCCTGTGTCATGGGTGTGGACCGCCTCCTTCGCCTCTCCCTGCTCTCCTGCGGGTCCGGCAGGGTCCGGCTCTGGCGTCTTCACCTGGCGGTGCTCCCAAGTTCTTATGGGCACGGTTGAGTCGTGTCAAGTTCGTGCCACCATTCGCCAGGTGAGTTTCTGCGGTCTGGCGTCTTTTGGCCGGGCGCTGGATGCGGCAGTGTTTATATACCTGTCTTTATTTAGGTATATTTTTGTACGACTGAGACCGTTCGCACACCAGTGACTGTCCCTTATCACCCCTTCCTGTCCCCCTCAGGTGCATGTCCAACCCATGCTGGAGTCATTCAGGGGACCCTCCTTTTTTAATGTTGTGAGGTGTGGAGGTTGTAGGGTTGGTTCTGTACTCACCTGGTAAGGCTCCTGGCCGTGCTTGCAGGATTTGAGCTCTGGCTCTTGGGTCCCGCCTATCTGGTAGAACTTGCGGGATAGTACCAGTGGAGTGCAGTGGTGCTATTGGCACCTTTGGGGAACACTGTATTACCATCAGAGGTCTGTGCTTGTTACACGACCTACTTGCGAGCATAAGCCTTCTTGCTGGTTCGTCTGTGGACTTCCAGGGCGCACTGGCCTGTTTTCGTATGGCAGTTCCGGCCCGTCTTGGTTGTGGGGGTATGTGGGCCGGTGGACTGCTCCTAGTAGCTGCCTGGTGGGCCATCCTCTGGCCGGTCTAGCCTGTCCTTGGGCCGGGCTTCAGGTGTAAAAGAGCTCCCAGTACCTCATCCAGCAGGTATCGAGCGGGGTTTCTCCACCGTCGGTCGCCTGGTGCAGGTTTTTGGGCCTGCAGGGTTTTGTCGTGTCTCCGTTGGCCCTGTCTGGGGTCTGCCTGCTCCGTTCTCTGCCTTTGCAGAGGGGAGTTGCTATTTACGTGTTGCAGTGGTGCCTGTTGCTGCTGCTGCACGTGTGCATTGGTACCGTGTTTCACGGTGGCGTGTCCTTGTTCCTGTGTCCGGTTGTGGAGTAGCACTTTGCTGCCGTTTTGTGCCTGGGGATTGCGTGGGGTTTTTGTCCCTGCCTGCTTGTCCACCCCTGGTTGTTCTCCTGGGGTTTTTTGTGCTTCTGCTCTTTCTTCCTGCCTCCTCTGCAGCAGGGATGTTCTGCGTGTGTTCTTAGGCATTGGTCAGCCTGTGTCCTGTGATGTGCTTCTTTGTCTCGGTCTATTGCAGTTGTTCGTGCCCCTTGGTTCGGGTCCTGTTCTGGCGTCGACCCTTCCGCCTTCTTTGGTTTCCTAGCTTGCCCTGCCGGTTATTTATTTTTTTTTTTTGGGGGGGGGGGGGGGGTCTTGCGATGTCTCGCGTCGGACCAGTCGTTTCTGAACTCCTGGCGGGCTTGCATGCTTTGGGGAGTTTTTCTGTTCGGCAGACGTTCCATCTCCTTGTGCCGCCTGGGTTTCAGTGGTCGCGCCCGAGATCTTCTCGCGGCTCTGCCTTTTTCCTGGGCTCGGAGGGGCCTTGTCGGGGCTGCTTATGTTCTGCCTCGTGGTCTCGCCTCCGGTTGGTGGTCGGGTGGCTTCGTGGTAGGTGTCCCACCTGCGTGCTTCTCTTGGTGGCAGTATGGGGTATTTTGGCGGTCCTTCCTTTTCCTGTCCCTTCTTAGGTGGTTACTCTTGTTAGCTGGGTTTACTCTCGGCTTGGTTTTCTAGTGGGGGTTGGGGACCGTCGTCTTGCCACATACTGTCGCCTCTTTTCGTGCGGCGCAGGCGGAGCCGCTTCAGCTTGCTTTCGGTCTTGGTGTTGCTTCTGCACCGTTAGTCAGCTGTCTTGTGCGTCGTTTCACCTCCGGCCTGTTCGTGCGCCGCTTGCACCATCCTGGTCTCTGGTCAGCGTGCTCTGTCTTCTCCTCGGTTGGTAGTGCCCCTTCGGTTCCGGTGTTTTTTCGTCGGCTTTTTCCTTTGGGCCTTTGCCTCTGGGGGTCGAGTCGCTGAGTTGTTTTGCTCCTTCGGTTTTAGCGTTTTGGTTGTTTGGTGGCAGCAGTCTCCATCTTTTCTGCCGCGGGGTGGGGCTGCTGCATTCTGGAGGGGTCCAGGGTTTGTTGGTGCTTCGTTAGTCGGGCCGGGGGTGTGTCGTTTTTGTGTTCAGTGGCAGCCCTCCGCTGTTGTTTGCGTGCCACGGCGTTTGGGTCCGGAGCGCGTTTTGCGTTGATCCGGTTCTGTTCTTCCCGGTTCGCGGGTGATAGTGTCCCGGGTGGTCAGCCGTGTTCTTGCGGCTAAGCTGCCTCTGTTCATCCCTCATGCCTGTGGCGTTCGTGGCTTCGCTGCTCTCGCTGCCGTCTGGGCGACGTGGCCTTGCGGTCGTTCGGGCATGGATTTTTGGTGTTCGTGCAGGGGCCTTGCTGCTCGTGGTTCTCGTGTTGTTCCCGGGATTTTCGGGGCTGTGGTGCCTTGGGTTGGCGTTTGCTGCCGGTTGTCTCGCCTCCTTGGGGGGTGCGTGGTGTCCGCCTCCCGGTTCTGTCCCTTTGACCTTCCTCTGTGGGTAGTTAGCTCCGGGGAGCCGACGGGGCTCCCCCCAGAAGACCAGCGTTGAATGTAATGAAACTCCATTTTCTGGGTGAGACCCGGAGGCTCCCCGGCAACCCTCCCTCCCTCCGGTCAGCGTTTTTCGCGTGTTTTGACATCCAGCCTCAGAACTGATGGGTGGATAGCCGGCGTGGGAGGTCTGGGGCTCCCCCTTCCCCCTCCCGGGGAGGGGGGAGCTGCGCAGACAGCGGCGCGGTGACGTATGACGTCATACTAGTTTCCTTGTTTTCTGTTGGAGTTCTATCCACTAGTTCGGCTTAGGTAGCAATTTTCACCAGAATAGGGGTTTGTTTTGGAATGCTTACCTTTCTGGATGCTTGACCCGGTCGATGGCAGACATAGAATGCTTCCAACCACACAGGGGTTTCTATAGGCCATTGCTCCCCTTGCCTCTCTGAGGGGGCCAGGTTCTGGCTCGTGGTCCCCGGTAGGCCCTAGAACTCCATACACATGACTGATGCCAAAGTCTGACATTAGCATATCAGCCGGTAAAGCTCCGGGGAGCCTCCGGGAAAAATGAGAAACCCAGAAAATGGCGTTTCATTACATTCAACGCTGGTTTTTTTATATATTTAGAATGTGTCCCTGGAAATTCAGCTTGTGGTCAATGAGAATGCCAAGGAATTTGCCATCTACATTGTTACAAATTTGGGTATTGTTAATCCTGAGATTTATTTAATTTGAGGATTTATTGCCAAACAAAATATAGAAAGTTTTGTCAATATTGAGGGTGAGTTTGTTGGCAGTTAGCCAGTGATGGACTTTATTTAGCTCAGTATTCACTGTGATATTTAGAGCAAGGGGGGTCAGGACTGGAGTAAAAGAAGGTCGTGTTGTCAGCAAATAGAATTGTTTGAGATGTTGGAGGGCATTTGGAAGGTCATTAATGTAGATGAGAAAGAGGAGAGGGCCAAGTATGCTGCCCTGGGGAACACCAATGTTGATGGGTAGGGTGGGAGAAATTGAATTATTCACAGAAACATACTAGAGCCTGTCAGTAAGGTAAGGCTTAATGTACTGCAGGGAGTGATCTCTGACTCCGTAATGTTGTAATTTAAGAAGAAGGTTTTGGTGGTTAACAGTGTCAAAAGCCTTATGCAGGTCTACAAATAACCCAACAGGGAACTCATTTTTATCAAGAGCTGTATATATCAAGTTAATCATACTAATAAGTGCATCGTTAGTGCTTTTTTGGGGTCTGAAGCCATATTGAGAAGAGCTAAGTATATTGAGTTTGGCTAGATAAGAATAAAGCTGCTTATAGATTAGTTTTTCAAATATTTTTGACAAGTTTGGCAAATTGATATAGGTCTGAAGTTAACATCAGTAGGATCACCACATTTGTGGACAGGGGTTACTCTTGCTTTTTTTAGAATATCTGGAAAGGTTTGGAGTTCAAGTGACTTATTGAAGAGCAATGCAATGGCAGGAGCTAAAAATCTGGAGGCTTTTTTGTAAATAAAAGTTGGTATCTCCTCAAGGGCACTAGACTTGGTTTTAATGGAAAGGATTATGTCAGTAACATCAGTGGAATTAGTAGGCATTAGATACAGAGACTGTGGATAGTTACCTGTAAGATAGTCCTAAATATTAATACTGGAAATGGAATATCATTTGCAAGGGATGACCCAATGGAAGAGAAGAACCTATTGAATTCAAGAACAGTGTCATAGGCTGAAAGCAGACCATCATTATTTGACAGGAGTATTGGTTTGTTATTTAAAATCTTCTTTGATCCCATTATTTGAGAAATTGTGCTCCATGTTTTCTTAACACTTTAATGCGCGCGGTACCTGCGAAAAAACTCTGCGCATTGTGCGCGCGTCGTTTTTTTCTCATGAGCGTAAACACCAAACAGTGTGTAATCTTTTCAATCTCCTGACACCAATTCTCGAGCTACGTATTTCCTTTTGGTATCAATGTGTTGGCAATAAAATTCTCTACAAGATCATATGTATAAAATGTAACCAAAGCATTAGCTATTCCATCACGAAATAAATAAAAACGTAGATCACTTGCCGTCTCGCTGTACGCCCAAACAGCTACAAAATGTTCATACTCTTTTGTTTGTTGTCAGCTCCACATTAGTCCTACAGCGTTAAATTTTATATCACTGAACTCGCAATAAAATTCTCTACACAGGCATATGCATATAAATGTAGAATCATGATCGCGGCCAACACAATAGAGTGTGTGGAGTGGGCGATTACCCTCGTTGTGTCACCAACTCAGTAGTCTCTCCTCTAAGTTACAATACATTGCCGTTTTCTCAAATAGGCACTGTGCCTATTAGAGAAAACTGAAATTTAATGGCAAACATATTCATACAAACCCCAAGTCAATCGAGTAGTATATACCCACTATAACACGGACCGTAAATGTACGTCGTGATCCGACAAGCGCTTAAATAAACCGCCCGTACATCCAAGTGAAGATCTCAGAAAAGTGTTAATATTGCCCTTTGTGTGGGTAAATTTATCTTCGTAGTATTTAATTTTGGCTCTCCTAATTATTTTAGATAGCAATGATGAGTAATTCTTTGAAAATTCTTTGGAGACGATTCCAAACCTATACTTCTTCTCAAAGTCATGTTTTCTGGGGGGAGCCCCTACGGCTTCCCGGAGTTATCCATGGCTGATATGGATACCCTAACTATTTTGCATCAGTCGATGTGGGTGGAGTTCTAGGCCTACCGGGGACCACGAGCCAGAATCTGGTCCCCCTCAGAGAGGCACGGGGAGCAATGGCCCATAGAAATGCACATGTGATTTGGAGCATTCTATATCTGCCATCGACCGGGACAGGCACCCAGAAAGGTAAGCGCCACAAAACAAACCCCTATTCTGGTTAAACAACAAAATTGACAAACGAGTAAACAGAACTCCCCCAGGAAAACGAACTAACAAGCATGACGTCACGCGAGCCGCGCCGCATGTCTGCGCAGCTCCCCCCTCCCCGGGAGGGGGAAGGGGGATCCCCAGACCCCCTTTCATCCCATAGATGCTTTGCTTCCATTCTGTCTAAATTTGGTCTCCTATATATAACTCCTATTATAATATTACTAGCTTTTTCGTTTAATTCTATCCAAATAGTTTCTGTGTGTGGCTCAGTTTTGATTCCCTCTTTGAGACTACATTTCAAATTGTCCCTAACATATATGGCTACTCCACCTCCTCGTCTAATATATCTATCTGTGTGAAATAGTTTAAATCCATTTATTTGATATTTAGCTAATAGTTCTCTTTTTTTCTACATTCATCCACGTTTCTGTAAGTGCAATAATATCTATTTTTTCTGTGCAGACAAGAGCATTTAATTCGTTAATTTTATTTCTTAGACTTCTACTGTTAGTGTAATATACCCTAAGTGAATTGTTATTTTGAGGCCTTTCTCTTTCCCTGATCATTTTGCCAATTCCTTTCTCCCATAAACACATACTTTTATTACCTCCTTCCTCCAAATCAATTCCCATACCTCTATCTACTAACAGTTTAAACCCAAACAAACACCTCTAACCACTTCTTCCAACGAGTTCGCAACAGCAACAACCCCAGCTCTCGATAGATGCACCCCATCACGAGCATACATTTCATTTCTTCCATAGAAGTGTTCCCAGTTGTCTATGAAAGATATTGCATTTGATTTGCAATATCTTTCCAGCCGGCAATTGACACCAATTGCCCTCGACATCCATTCATTTCCCACTCCCTTTCTTGGAAGAATGCCACATATGATCGGGATTCCTCCCTTGCTCCTAACTAATTCAATGGCTGTCCTGAATCTCTGTATTAGTTCCTCACTCCTAACTCGCCCAACATCATTACCCCCTGCACTAATACAAATAATGGGTTTGTTTCCATTTCCCGTCATAATATCATTTATGTTTCCAACAATATCACCAATTCCAGCTCCCGGATAGCAAACCCTTAATCTGTTCCCCCTATCTCTGGCACAAAACGTTCTGTCTAAATACCTCACCTGGGAATCTCCCACAACCAAAATTCGCTTCGATTCTCCCTTTTCCTTTCGAGCAGTTTGAGGGACCTGCGCTTCAATGCTCCTCGTTGCTTTGCCTCCTCTTTGAACAACAGGTTCACCACAGAACTCGTCCTCTAATACGTCAAATGCATTAAAAGTCCTTAGGTGTAGGCTATTAGTTGTCGGTTTTGCCAAGGTCTTCTTAATACCCCTGTCTTTCACAACTTGCCAAGACGAGGTCTTCTTAATACTGGTCCCGTCAGTCCTTCTTAATGAGGTCCCGTCAACACTGGCCTCCTCCTTCGTTTCCTCCCGAAGTCTCAGCTGTCGTACCTCCTCCCGCAGGAATCCATCTCTGCTCTCAGAACTCCAACCAGACTCACCAAATCCTTCACTAATCCTTCCATTATTGCAATAATAATGTTACTAGAATCGGAGCTCCAGCTAACACAACCTCTCACTGACTGCACCTGACTGAATGATGACTGCACCTGACTGACAACACATTCAGAACATAGCTGGACATTTTGTTCTGGTTGAACAAAACAGGGAATAGTGAAGCAGAAGATTTTCTAGAATTAATTGACGATTGCTTTCTTACGCAACACATTAAGGAACCAACACGGGAAAATAATATTTTAGATTTAGTGTTAACTAACAGGGAAACGCAAATTAATGACATCGAAATAGGGAGTGAGCTAGGGAGCAGTGATCACAAAGAAATCAGATTTAGCATAGAATGGAATAGACCAGTAGGAGAAAATTCTGTTAAAGTGCCAGATTTTCGAAAAGCTGATTTTAATAGCCTAAGAAATTTTTTGGGTCAAATTGATTGGAAAGGCTTGGGTATGGGATGTGGGCCGGTCTTGGAGCGAGACATGAACCCAGCGATAGGTGACTTAAATGGGGATTTCGATGTGGATTCAATATATAACTTATTTAAGAATATTCTAAACAAAGCACAGGAACGTAGTATACCATACAAATTGAATAGATCGTATACTAATGACCCAAAGTGGATAACAAAGAATTTGAAGAACCTTATAGGTAAAAAGAGAGCTTGGTACAAAAGGATTAAAAATGGGGAGGTCACTTTAGAACAGGAATTCGTACAACTGGTTAGAAATGTTAAAAAAGAGATAAGGAAAGCAAAAAGAAACTATGAAGTTCGCATAGCAGGGCAAGCAAAGACAAATCCTAAAGGGTTTTTTCAGTTATATCGTACTAAGACTAGGGAAAGGATAGGTCCATTAAAAACTGAGACAGGTCAAATAACAGATAGTGATGAAGAGATGAGTAGTATTTTTAATAAATATTTTGTATCTGTATTTACTAAAGAGGAACTTAACAATATGCCTTCAGCCGAACAAGTCTATGTGGGTGGGGACGAGGACAGGTTGACGAGTTTAGCAGTTACCAGGGAGGATGTTCTTAAACAAATAGTAAAACTCAAACCAAACAAATCCCCAGGGCCGGATGAAGTGTTTGCTAGGGTGCTTAAAGAATGCAAAGAGGAGCTTTGTGACCCACTGTCAACCATATTTAATAAATCAATAGAGTCAGGCAGAGTGCCAGAGTTTTGGAAAGTTGCTAATGTGATACCAGTTTTTAAGAAAGGAGATAGATCACTTGCGTCTAACTATCGACCAATTAGCCTAACGTCTATTGTGGGAAAGTTACTCGAATCTATAATAGCAAATAAAATTCGTCTTCATCTTGAAAAACATAAATTAATAATTGAGTCGCAACATGGTTTTATAAATGGCCGTTCATGTTTAACAAATTTGTTATCTTTTTATTCTAGCATTGTTGAGGCAGTTGATAGTGGTAAGGATTGCGATGTTGTATACCTTGACTTTAGCAAAGCTTTTGATACAGTGCCACATGAAAGACTGATTAAAAAAATAGAGTCTCATGGTATTGGGGGTGCTATATTAAGCTGGATTAGGGCATGGCTATACCAAAGGAAACAGAGAGTTAGTATAAATGGAATCAAGTCAGAGTGGGAAAATGTTGTAAGTGGAGTGCCTCAAGGCTCTGTCCTGGGACCTCTGTTGTTTATAATATATATAAATGATTTAGATTCAGGTTTGAGTAGCAACATTTGCAAATTTGCCGATGATACGAAAATCGGTAGGGAAATTAATTCGGAGGAGGACTCACTATCACTTCAAGTTGATCTAGATAGGGTTTTGAAATGGTCAAAGGATTGGCAGATGCAGTTTAATGCTGATAAATGTAAAGTTCTGAGGTTAGGTAATGATGATAGAGTTACAAGATACGAGCTAGATGGTGTTGTGATTGCGAAGTCGGATTGCGAAAGGGATCTGGGAGTTATGATTAGTAAGAATTTAAAACAAAAGGATCAATGCATAAATGTTCGTAATAAGGCAAATCGGACACTTGGATTTATTAATCGCAGCGTTAGTAACAAGACACCTGGTGTGGTTCTCAAGCTATATCTTGCTCTAGTTAGGCCCCATTTAGATTATGCAGTTCAGTTTTGGTCGCCATATTATAGAATGGATATAAATTCACTTGAACGTGTCCAGCGTAGGATGACTAAGTTAATTCCCCAAATTAGAAATCTTTCATATGAAGAAAGATTAACAAAGCTTAAGTTGCATTCACTGGAAAGGCGAAGAGTTAGGGGTGACATGATAGAGGTTTACAAGTGGATGAATGGACATAACCGGGGGGATATTAATAGGGTATTAAAAGTATCAACACAGGACAGAACACGAAACAATGGATATAAATTGGATAAGTTTAGATTTAGGAAAGACTTGGGTAAATACTGGTTCAGTAACAGGGTTGTTGATTTGTGGAACCAATTGCCGCGTAACATTGTGGAGGTGGGGTCCCTCGATTGTTTCAAGCACGGGTTGGACAAGTATATGAGTGGGATTGGGTGGTTATAGAATAGGAGCTGCCTCGTATGGGCCAATAGGCCTTCTGCAGTTACCTTTGTTCTTATGTTCTTATGTTCTTAGCGTAGCAGCTGGTTCAGTAACAGGGTTGTTGATTTGTGGAACCAATTGCCGCGTAACATTGTGGAGGTGGGGTCCCTCGATTGTTTCAAGCACGGGTTGGACAAGTATATGAGTGGGATTGGGTGGTTATAGAATAGGAGCTGCCTCGTATGGGCCAATAGGCCTTCTGCAGTTACCTTTGTTCTTATGTTCTTATGTTCTTAGCGTAGCAGCTGCTTCATATGGGCCAATAGCAGCTGCCTCGTATGGGCCAATAGCAGCTGCCTCGTATGGGCCAATAGCAGCTGCCTCGTATGGGCCAATAGCAGCTGCCTCGTATGGGCCAATAGCAGCTGCCTCGTATGGGCCAATAACAGCTGCCTCGTATGGGGCAATAGCAGCTGCCTCGTATGGGCCAATAGCAGCTGCCTCGTATATGCCAATAGCAGCTGCCTCGTATGGGCCAGTAGCAGCTGCCTCGCATGGGCCAATAGCAGCTGCCTCGTATATGCCAATAGCAGCTGCCTCGTATGGGCCAATAGCAGCTGCCTCGTATGGGCCAATAGCAGCTGCCTCGTATGGGCCAATAGGAGCATTTGGCCATGAACACATTCAGAACACCTCGAGTGAGAGCAGCCACACCCAGCCAGTCTCCCTCACTCCAACATCTTACTCGCCAACATTGCTCCTCCCACTATACTGTTATAGTTCTTATTACACATGTTCTATATGCCTATCTACATGTTTTATTTACCAGAACTATGCAAGTAAGCCGGTATTGTGTCCAAACAGTACAGTGGCCACTATACACTGCATGAAAAATCACACAGCAGACGACGCTACGATTACGTCACCTCCCTCACCAAAATAGCTCCTCTCAACATTCTCCTGTTGCTGTTCTTACACTATATACACACACTATATATACCCATGTACATATGTTTTGCCCATAGCGAACCACTAAGCTAGCATGGTGAGCAAAACAAGAGTGCCTGCCACACACACACACAATGAGGCTACCTCAATTCTCGCCCTCCCTCCCTCACCAAAATTCCTCCTTCCACAATACTATGCACAATGCTAATTATAACCACATTCCTGCTATTATCACAATCCTGGTCACTAATTCCTGTAAATGAATAATTGACCACACATTTATTTTGAAAAGGAACCTAAGAAATCATTTGAAGATTCCTAGATGGACGTAATAATGCTGTGGTGCTGTGGCTAGCGCTGTGAACATCGTGAACAGCACTGATATTTGAACATTGTACCCAGTCATTATCACACTGAGGCTCTTCTATAACACTATCATAGCTAAATAATACAAGTTATATATATATTTTGACATAATTAGGCGATGCTGTGGTCACACGCTGAACAGCAGTGCTGTGCGCTCATGCTGCGAGCGCCAGCCTTGGTTGCTCACGCACTACTGAGGCTCCCACACCTGGGAATGTGGACCACGATTTTTTTTAAAGATGGCGTCTGTTTACAAGAGCCCTGAGGAAGCTGATGTGAACCCCATATAGCCGCGGGAGTTTTGAATGGAACGTGAAAAATACAAATACCCGGAGGCGCGTTACGCAAACCAGACGTGAGCCTGCAGGCACGTTGCGCAGTTTAAGGGTTAAAGTGATCAATGGTGTCGCTACCGTACTAAAATTCTTCACAAACCTACAGTAGTAGGAGGCAAGACCAAGGAAGCGCAGGAGCTGCTTCCTGGTGGTAGGCTGTGGGTAATGCTGGATGGCTTGAGTGTGTATGTTTAACGGAGCTAGGCTGCCACTCCCTATCACATGACCAAGATAACGCACTTTACCTTTAGCAAAGGTGGACTTGCCCAAGTTAATGGTGAGGCCGGCGGTCAGGAGCTTGGCGAACAATTGTTGCAGCTGGAGCAGATGTTCGTTGCAGGTGTTTGTTGCCACAAAGATATCCAAGTAGGCATAGGTGTTATCTAAGCCATGGATGACGCGGTTGACAGCTCGCTGGAAGGTGGCCGGGGCATTACATAGTCCAAATGGGAGGCGTTCATATCTGTAAAGGCCAAAAGGAGTGGGGAAGGCAGATATTTCCTTAGCTCGCTCTGTCAAACATACTTGGTAGTATTCCTTGAGTAAGTCTAGTTTGGATAAATACCGAGCATTACCAATGGCGTGAAGGATGTCATCTATTCTAGGTAATGGGTAAGCATCCTTGACAGTCACTAGATTCAATTTCCGGTAATCGGTACACAACCTCACTTTACCGTGCGGTTTCGGCACCAAGATGCAGGGTGAGGCCCAAGGGGACTCACAAGGGGTGGCCAGCCCATGATCCAGGAGGTACTGTACTTCAGCATGCATAACTTCCTTTTTGCTAGGGCTGATTCGGTAGAAAGGTTGACGAATTGGTCGGGTGTCAGGGTGTAGCTGGATGTCGTGCTGAACCACATGACACTCCTGTGGATCATCGCTGAACAACTTCTAATGTTCCTTGAAGATTCTGATGAGAGGAGCACTATTACTGTCCTGCAAATAGGTATGAAGATCAGTTATGATTTCCGAGTTGGAAAGCACTGCCTCAGTGTTAGTGCTTTCGGGAGGAGAAGCAGGGAAGGTCTCACTGTGGAGGTATGGACCTTCAAATGTGGATAATGATACCAATACAGTGGGGGGAGTACCTTGATACTGCTTCAGGAGGTTGACGTGGCACAACTGGGTCTTCTGCTGCCTATCTGGAGTCTCAAGAACGTAGTTGTGGTTGTTTCTGCACTCCTTGATGCGGTAGGGTCCTGAAAACTTGTTTTGCAATGGAGAACCTGGGATAGGAAAGTATGCCAACACGAAGTCTCCTGGTTTAAATTTCCTTAATTTGCTGCTATGGTCAAAATGAGTCTTCATCCTCTCCTGAGCTTTCAATAGATTGTCATTAGCAAATTTACATACTCTCTCTAGAATGTGTTTTAAGTTTTGAAGAAACTGGGGCACATTCTGAGGGTCACTGAAGGTGGCATTACATAGAGAGTCTTTAAAAGCTTTGAGAGGAGTACGGCACTTACGTCCGTAGAGCATCTCATAAGGAGATACTCCTAGAGACTCATTAGGGAGACTTCTGAAAATGCACATATTGAGGTCAAGTTGTTTATCCCAGTCCTTCAAGGTTTCATTGCAAAATTTCTTTAGGAGTGCTGTAATAGTCTGATGACTACGTTCAAGAGAACCCTGTGAAGCAGGATGATAGGGGCTGGACAATACCTGTGTGATGTTGAACTCTTCCAATGTCTTCTTGAAGAGATCACTGGTGAAGTTGGTGCCACAGTCACTTTGAACCTCTTTTGGAAATCCATACTGGGTGAAGATCTTCAATAGTTGTTTCACCACAGTAGCAGCCGTAATGTTCTTTACTGGAACTGCTATGGGGAATCTGGTGGTAGGACACAGGATAGTTAGTATATAGGCGTTGCCAGAACTGGTCCGGGGTAAAGGACCAACACAGTCTATGATGAGTCTGTGGAAAGGTTCTGCAGGCACCTGGATAGGAGTCAATGGAGCCTGGGGAATAGAGATGTTAGGTTTATCTGCCATCTGACATGTATGACACTGTTGCACGTAACTTTTGATGTCTTTAACCATACCTGGCCAGTAGTAGCCTTGTCTGATTCCGTGGTAGGTTTTGTTCAAACCATAGTGAGAAAGTGCTCCGTGGGCCAGAAATAGAATATCGGGCCGTAGGCTGGTGGGAACCACTAGTTGTTCGACATTTGCCCAATCGTCATCCTCCTTCAGCTTACTGGGTCTGCACCTGCGGTAGAGCAACTGATTCTCTAGGAAGTACCCAGGGATACTGTCAGGTTGAGTCTCAGCCTGGAAGAATAATGGTGTTAATGAAGGATCCTCCCTCTGTAACTTACGGAACTCCAAACTAGTAAGATTCGGTGGTAGATTCTGAGGGTCTTGAGGGACAGCGGTTGCAGTAGAGTCAGCTGGTTGCGGGCGTGCAGCTTGTGCACGGGTGGTCACCAAAACCGGAGAGAAACTTCATCACTTTCTTGAACCTCTGCTGAAACATACTCAAAGATGGGATTGTCCACTACAGAGTTACACACCTGGGGTTTGTCCATGATGATCAGGTTGGACGGTTGCAGATATTCTGCCAAGTCGAAGGCCCAGGAGAAGTTGCACTCCAGACATGGGAAAAGGCTTTTCCCTGATGGCGACTTGGACTTCACCGGTCACAAAGGACAATCCAGGTGGACTCTGGCGAGTGGATACGGAGCGGTAGCAGTGAGGTCAGTGATAAGGACGGTTTCCCCAGTGTAGGTGATATTAGGCACAGCTGATTTCAATATTATTAACTGAAGAGCCGCTGTGTCCCTCAAGATCTTCAATTTGAAACGTCCCTCCGAATCTATACCGTTGGTAGAGACAGTTCCAAGATACAGGTGTTTGCTGAAGAGAGAAAGATCATTAACAGGAACACCAACATTCATCACAGGCTTACCGGACTTAGGAGGAGTCGGTTTGGGTTTAGTAGTTTCATTATTGCCTTTGTATTGAGCCTTCCCACATTTATCTATGGTATGTCCATAGAGGTTACAATACAGTACTTAAAATACAATTGAGAGCACGCTTGATCTGTACTCACTTTATCATAACTATACCAAGACTTCTTACTGGAAGGTGGTTCTGGTGTTAGCCAGTGGATGAGGCTGTAAGTGGCAGCCGACTTCGCACACCTGATGTAGTCGGTTTCTTCTTTGTCTGCTAAATATAAACGGACGGAAGGGGGAACACGTCTCAAGAATTCCTCAACTAGCATGAGGTTGACGAGTTCTGAAAATGTAGACATGTGCTGCTTCCAGCCATTTCATGAAATATCTTTTCTTTGTATTGGCAAATTCTAGAAAGGTGGTGGTACTTGCCTTTAGATAATCACGGAATTTTCATCTGTAGCTTTCGGTGGAGAGAAGGTAGGCGTCCAGAACTGCTTGCTTCAGGGTCTGGTAGTCATCCTCAGACACTAAGGTACTGAGAGTAACTGCAGCTCTACCTGTGAGGTGCACTCTGAGAAGGGTAGACCATTGATCTGTAGGCCAGCTAAGTATTTTAGCTAGGGTCTCAAAAGTGGTGAAAAAGACATCGATCTCTGTCTCAACGAATGGTGGCATTAACTTGCATGGGAGACATTGAAACTTAAGGGAAGACTAGCTGTAGCTTGTTGACGCTGAGTGTGGTGTGTAGTTTCCAACGTGAGTTCTTGTTGACGACATGCTAGAATCATATCAGCTTGCTTCTTATCATGTTCGCGTTGCATCTCCAGGTGACGTTGTTTTGCTTCAAGCTGTACTCGCTCACGCTCTTGGAGTAGGGCCGCCTCTTCCTTCTTTAGGGCCATCTCGCGTTCCTTGAGGGTGGCTTCACGTTCCTGTTCTTCTTTCCTGATTGCAACCTCTCTTTCCCTTATCTGGAGAGCTTCTTTTGCCAGGGCCGCCTCACGTTCTTGTTGTTCTTTCTTTATGGCAGCCTCTCTTTCCCTCATTTGTAGAGCTTCTTTTTTGTAGTTCCTGTTCAATTTTTGCAAGTTCGAGCTTCAACTTCATAGTTGCCAGGGCATGTCTATCTGCAATAGAATAATTTTCGCGAGTTTCCGAGTCAATCTTCCCTTCATCTAAGAGGTGATCCAATATTAAATTGTGCAAGTCATTTTTGTTGGCTTCATGGGGAACATCTAGTTGATACTCCTGTGCAAGAGTTTGTAATTCGTTCTTCTTGGCATGAATTAAGTTCCCTATTTCACCTGCTGGATCGTTACGGAAAGCTGGGAGACGAAACATGGTGAAAATAGCAAATAAATGTACACTGAATATACTTGTGATATGGTAAGTGTCAGTAACAGGATGACGTGGCAACTGGTAACTATCCTGTGGAATTTTAATCGTTAACAATTAACGTTAATTTTAGTAGGGTAAATGATTAGTCAATCAAAAGCACAGGAAATCTTATACCTGGTACTCAATGTAAGAGAATAAGGGCAAGAAAATCCTACTAAATAAATGAAACCGATTGTTTCTAAAACAAATGAAACATTTAATTGTTTCAAAAGTGAATAAGGTAGTCCAAGAATGTAGGCATACCTTGCCGAGTCTCTATAGGACAGAAGCAAGGGTTTTCCCACTAAATGAAATATGATACTTACAGAATTAGTGAACTTTGTGCTCTGAAAAAAGAAAGCTAATTCCCTACCTAAGTAAATATCATTATCTCTGACCGATGTGTAGAGGTGTGAGTGTCAACTGGTGACGAGAACTGCTGTTGAGGTTCCAACTCAGCAACTTAGTCCGTGCTAGAGGAACTATGGCCCTCTGTATCCTCCTTCGGTTGGATTGCAGAAGATAGGGTGCTTTGACCCGAAGACAAATCAAAGTACCAGGGTACCAAAATGATGATTGGTCGAGATTGAGAAATATCCTAGGGACAAAAGGTGGAAAACACGAGTAATAACACAGAGGGAGGGATGACCAACTAAGAGAATGACTGAGGCCTTCAGTCACCACGTAATCCAAAGTTATCCAACACTCGCAATATGCTACTCTCGGAATGCACAATACACACACAGCACCATATAAATATTAAAAGTAATGAAAATATTGAAAAGCAACTGTATCAAAGCCAAGTACACTTACCACAAATTGATGTTCTAGTACTAGTACCTGAGTGAGGCTCCCGGACAGGCCCCTATTTAATGTGACAGAAAAATGAAGGAGTGTAGATGTTCGGCAGTCCTCCTAATGGCTGGTGTCAATGCCTATCACATTAAGAAAAAAAAGATCGACTGCTTGGCTGTTGTCTGTGGTAAAGTAAGGGACTACACACAAAACACGTAGTATGAACAATGAAACTTTAATTAAACTGAAAGCAAATTAAAAACAGACAATTCCTTGGCTATGTACAGTGCAAGCTAACAAGTCAAAAAATATAACATAAAAATTAAGAACAGGGATGACGTTACTCTATAATATAAAGACAAAATGAAATAAGCAGGTGCTGAGAATAAAGCGCTAGCTGAGAAACATCCACCTGATAGACAGAGCGTATATCAGTTAGTTGTTCACAGCTTGAGAGCACAAGATATTCTAACTTCAATGGCTGGTACAAGCCCAGACATCGACTTGGTAAAGTGCGCTGAGGTGCAGTCGGCAGGTAACCAATCAGAAGCAGGCAGGCTGGGAATGGTAATTTGCTGGTTGATGAAGGTGGCGAGCCGGCATGGAGGGAGTGTGGAGTAGGGGGGAGTTTAGGGTACGTTTCCCTCCTGGTCAAAATTTTTTGTGCTACTGGTAGATGTATCTTGAAGGTAGCATCTTATTGTTGTATGTATATAAGTAACTTTATGTAGGGAAGAGGAGGCTCAATCTCTCTTGAAAGAGATTATCGTCACAGTTCAAAAAGTAAAAAATCACCACAAAAACGGAATTTCTTATTGGCGTGATCGTCACTAAGCGGGCAGCTCTAGTAAATTGAGGCAGGTCGGCCAGTGTGACCGGGAACCATGCGCTCAATCGACCCAAACGTGTACCAACAAATATCGTTAGTCGACGACACTATCGTAAGTTGTCGCATTTTTATATCAAATTTACATCGTAACTCGAAATTATCGTAAGTTCGGTCAATAGTAAGTCGAGGTGCCACTGTACATTCAAAATTAGTTACAAACATAATGTTGTCATTCTAGATAGAGCTAGTTTATACTATGCCTAAAGCTACTAATATGGATTTTGGTACAGTCCACAGGCTGAATTAGAGGAGTGGTGTTAGGAGGAAGGAACTTTATTGTGAGAACATTTTGGGCAAGATGTGGGAAAAACTTAAAACTTATTGAGATCAAAAGCATGAATTCAACTGAAATGGATTGGGGGGTGCAGAATGATGACAATTACATATTGGATGGAACAGCAGAAATTGCAACAGAACATCAGGAGTAATTTAGCTAATAAACAGATAGACTATAATTTTCTTTAAGTTTATACATGGCAGATATCAGCAATTATATGAGTTGGTGAATAACCAATATTGTTTGAAAATAGCAAGACAGGTTGACATTTTGGAGGTAAGGTAGTTTACGTTGACTTGATTCATTTGATTTTTTATTACCAGTCCCTTTGGTGTAGTGGTTAAGACGGTCGCCTGGCATTTCGTGATCTCTTTGTCCTGGGTTTGTATCCTGGCCGGGGAGGATTTGCTGGGCGCACATCCTTAACCCTTAGACCGCGCAATACATACGTATATGATTTGACAAAATAATTTAACGTAAGTTTTTAAAACTTGCACAAGCATTTTCCAATTTTTTTGGCATAATCAACTAGGCAAATGCTCTAACTTTGTCTAAATGATCACTTGAAAAATAAGAGAATCAAAATTAATTTTAAAATTGAATATTGAAAACTTCAGATTTTCAATTCAGAATATAAAATATGAACTATCACCAATTGTTCATTTAATGTTATTCCTCTCTCAGAATAGCATATGATCTTTATTTTCATCAAATTAGAATACAGTGGTTACTCGGTTTAAGAGTTTAATCCGTTCCTGGAGACAGCTCGTATTCCGAAAACTCATAATCCGAAGCTAATTTCCCCATAAGAAATAATGGGAAATGAATTAATCCGTTCCTGACTACCCCAAAAATCTCACTTCAAACAAAATTTTATACCTAATTCATCTAAATAAACCTACAAAACTATGTTCAAGTTGTTACTTACCCTTGCTGATGAATGCTGTAGGTGTATGGAAGATGGTTCCCGATAGAGCAATTCAGAACAGGACAGACTTATGCAAATTTTATGCAAAGGGCATATGCAGACATAGATATGCTGGTAATAAGAAAGGATTAGAATGCAGTTACCAACATCCCAAAAAATGTTTAAATATGCTTAGGAAAGGTGAGTGTCGATTTGGATCAATATGTAGGTTTTTCCATCCTGACATGTGCCAAACCTTACTGAAGGACAGAAAATGCTATGACCTCAGCTGCCCACACTTTCACGTGAAAGGCACGGAACGCTACATAAAGAGTGGCAAGCAGGATAATGAATTTGGAGGAAACCCTATAAATTTTTTATACCAGACGGGCAGAGAATTCAAAAGGAGCAGCATGGAGAATGTATGGAACTGGATGCCAGATCCACTTACATTCCAGAATTACAGATACAATTACCCACCGAAAGGGAACTACAACTACGACAGACAACTGCCCTACAACAATCAGTACTGGTCAGAACAAACTCATTATGTCCACGAATAATGGGCTTGCCGAAAAAGTTTCCAATTCAAACTATCACTAATAGAGTAACCTCATTCATCTTTGCCAACATACAAGGACTGAAAACAAGAACAAACAACAAAGTACAGTTCATAAATGGCCTCCTCACGGAGTCAAATGCAGTATTTGGAGCTTTCACAGAAACCCATGCAGGGGAATTGTTGGACAGTGAGATCTGGATTCCAGGATATAACCTATACAGGTGTGATAGGAAAATTCAGCCCGTCCTCCAAAAATGGGGTGGTAAATGTAAGGAGACAAATGGGTGCAATTATGTACTATTCATAGCAGTTATAAATTGTACTTATTTTCACTTAGTATTAAATCGTACTGTCAAATATATTGTGAATATTTGAGTTTACCTGAAAAACTGAATAGAAAACCACACCCTCACCTAACCGTCTTAGTTTTTGAAGATAATAATTTTATAGCTTCTTAATTACAATTAGTACTTAACCTATAGCTATATTGATATTACAGTTTTATAAAACTAATAAAACAAAACTAAAATATATCAATAAATTGTAAAGTAACTAAGGATATTTTAAAATTTTGTATAAAATCTATACTGTTTAATAAACCTGAAAAAGAAATTCCTGATATTTAAAACTTTGTGTATTGCTAATTGAAATTGAAAACTGCATCCTAAAATTCTGAGTGTGTTAACAGAAAACGAGGAGAATTAAATCGGGGGAGGGAGTTGGGTAAATAAGTACAATTATGCACTGGTTATGACAGTACGAAAGTGTACTTATTACACTTAGTATTAAATCGTACTGTCAATTCGGAGGATGGGTTGGAAAATTAGGTCACATGGAGGAGTGGGTCTGTATATTAGGGAAGATCTTGTATGCTCGGAGTTCCTAAATGTTACAAATGAGGTGGTAGAGGTACTGGGATTGAAAATAGAGAAAATAAATTTAGTGATTATTCTAACATACAAACCACCAGATGCAACGGCTGAGGAATTCACAGAACAGATAAGCAAAATAGAGAATAGCCTTGATAATTTGGAGAACCCGATACCTGATATTATCTTCCTAGGTGACTTCAACTTGCCTAGTCTCAGGTGGAGAACAGCAAACAATAATATTATACCAGGAAATCTATCAGGACCTAACCAACCACAGATTAGAGAACTACTTAGATTCTGTGACAAATTTTCACTCAATCAGCAGATATCGGAGCCAACGAGAAATGAAAATATTCTAGATCTGGTCTTTACGAACAATGAAGACATTATCAGAGACATTACGATATCAGATATCACATACTCAGATCACAAGCTCATTGAAGTGCAAACGACCATCAATACTCAGAATAGACCTAAAACGTTGATAAAGCGAGAGGGGCTATTCAGTAAATTCAATTTTAATAATAAAAGGATAGACTGGGAGATAATAAACAGGGAACTTACAAACATTCCATGGGGAACTGTTCTAAGTAATACAAGTCCTACAGAAGGAATAGAAAAAACTGACTTCAGAAGCGTATCAAGTCTGTCTGAAACATGATCCTTTGAGGAAAGCCAGAAAGAGATCTAACGTAGAAAGAGAACGCAGACGACACTATAAACGCAGGAAAAAATAACGGAACTGCTTATGCAGACACGAATTTCCCGTCAAAGAAGGAATAATTTAAATAGGGAGATTGAAGAAATCGAACGGAAATTGAAACACTCATATGAAACTGAAGAAAGGCAGTTAGAACAGAAAGCAATTCAGGAAATAAAGAAAATCCAAAATATTTCTTCTCATATGGGAAATCAAAAGCAAAAACCACTGCCAGTATTGGACCTATTCGTACAAGTGAAGGTTCATACATGGAGGATGACAAAGAAATTAGTGAAATCCTAAAAAAGCAGTATGAGGACATGTTTAGCACTCCAATAAACAACATGAAGGTGGAAGATCCAGACAATTTCTTTATGCGGGATATTCAAACCCCTGTAAATATAACTGATATAAACATGAGCGCACTAAATTTTGAAAGAGAAATTGAAAACATGCCCATGCACTCGGCCCCAGGTTCAGACTCATGGAATTCAATATTTATAAAGAAATGCAAAGTGCCAGTAGCACAGGCACTCAGTATAGTGTGGAGGAAGAGCTTGGACACGGGGGAGATACCAGATGCACTTAAAGTAGCAGACATAGCCCCTCTACACAAGGGAGGGAGCAAAGCATTGGCAAAGAATTATAGACCAGTTGCACTAACATCGCACATCATAAAAGTATTTGAGAAAGTGATTAGGAGTCAGGTCACCAATTTCATGGAGACCAATGACCTTCACAACCCAGGCCAACATGGATTTCGAGCGGGAAGATCGTGCCTCTCACAGCTACTTGAGCACTACGACAAAGTCACTGAGGCATTAGAAGAAAATCAGAATGCTGATGTGATATACACGGACTTCGCAAAGGCTTTCGATAAATGTGACCATGGCGTGATAGCACACAAAATGAAGTCAATAGGAATAACCGGTAAAGTAGGACGCAGGATACTCAGTTTTCTGTCAAACAGGACTCAGCGAGTAACGGTCAACCATATAAAATCTAGTCCAAGTGCAGTTAAAAGCTCTGTACCTCAGGGTACAGTCCTTGCACCGCTGCTTTTCCTTATTCCCATATCAGATATAGACAAAAATACAAGTCACAGCTTCGTATCATCCTTTGCAGATGACACAAAAATCAGTATGAAAATTACCTTGGCTGAAGACATTGAAAAACTTCAAGCTGATATCAATAAAGTTTTCGACTGGGCATCAGAAAATAACATGATGTTTAACAGTGATAAATTCCAGGTACTCAGGTACGGTAAAAATGAGGACCTTAAACATAATACAGAGTACAAAACACAATCAAATGTACCCATAGTAGGAAAACAGCATGTAAAGGATTTGGGAATAATAATGACTGACGACCTAACGTTTAAGGAGCATAACCAAGCAAATATTGCGACAGCCAGAAAAATGATAAGATGGATTACGAGAACTTTCAAATCCAGGGATCCCATCACAGTGGTTGTACTCTTCAAGGCACTTGTGTTGTCCCGTCTTGAGTACTCCTCAGTACTCACTTCCCCCTTCAGAGCAGGAGAGATTGCTGAAATAGAGAGAATACAGAGAACATATACGGCACTCATAGACGCAATAAAGCACCTAAATTATTGGGATCGTCTCAAAGCCCTCCAAATGTACTCACTAGAAAGAAGACGAGAGAGATATCAAATAATATACACCTGGAAGATACTGGAGGGCCAAGTACCAAATCTACACAGAAAAATAACAACGTACTGGAGTGAACGATATGGAAGAAAATGTAGAATAGAACCAGTGAAGAGCAGAGGTGCCATAGGCACAATCAGAGAACACTGTATAAACATCAGAGGTCCGCGGTTGTTCAACGTCCTCCCAGCAAGCATAAGAAATATTGCCGGAACAACCGTGGACATTTTCAAGAGGAAACTAGATTTATTCCTCCAAGGAGTGCCAGACCAACCGGGCTGTGGTGGGTATGTGGGCCTGCGGGCCGCTCCAAGCAACAGCCTAGTGGACCAAACTCTCACAAGTCAAGCCTGGCCTCGGGCCGGGCTTGGGGAGTAGATGAACTCCCAGAACCCCATCAACCAGGTATCAACCAGGTATGGTGAGGAGGTGGGAGGAGGAGAGGTGTTACTGTTTGGAAGGGAAGTCCCCTTCCATTATAACATCAGGCAGTGAGGACCTTTCTGGTGTGCACTCCCTGGCACGTTTTGCCTGCATACCACTAGGTCCTGGTTGTGGCTCACTGCTCGATTTTCTCAAATCTGTCCATAGAAGCTTGTTTTTCCCTTCTTCGCAAGCTGTCTCTGTAGTAAGGCATCACATTGTCATTGAAAAGATTAAGGCCAATTACAGCTTTCTCTGGGTGAGTCTTTTCAATAAAAGTTTGCATCTCTTCCCACATCTGACACACCACCTTAATTTCTGCAGAAAGGACATTCGCTACTGCCTCATCCTCCTCCACTGGAGAAACATCCTCGGCTGAGTCTTCTTGCTGTTCCGTTTGAAGGGCTTGGAGTTCTTCGGTGGTCAGTTCTTCATTGTGTTCTTCCACTAACTCCTCCACATCATCATCGTTCAATTCCAAGCCCATTTACTGGCCCAGAGTAACAATTTCCTGAACAATAGGCGCATCATTTACAGGCTCAAACCCCTCAAAGTCTAGTTCTGTCACACATTCAGGCCGCAATTTTCTCCAGCCAGAGATCAGGGTTCTTTGAGTCACTTCTTACCAGGCTTTGTCAACAAGTTTTAAAGAACTACAAATGTTAAAATGGTCTTTCCAGAACTCTTTGAGAGTGAGGTTTGTGGCTTCAGTCACTTCAAAACATTTCCGGAAAAGTGCCCTTTTATACAGTTTCTTAAAATTCGCTATGATTTTCTGGTCCACAGGCTGAATTAGAGTGGTGGTGTTAGGAGGAAGGAACTTTATTGTGAGAAATTTACTGTATCTGTGCATCAATTCATCTTCCAATCCTGGAGGATGAGCAGGAGCATTGTCGAGGAGAAGCAGGGCCTTGAGTGGCAAACCTTTCTCCTGCAGATATTTTCCTATGGTAGGGCACACCACTTCATTCACCCACTCCGAAAAAAAATCTTAGTCACTCTGTTAGCCTTCCACATTACACACATTTGGTGTTTCTGCACTTTATACTGTTTGAAACCCTTGGATTTTCAGAATGATACACTAGCAAGGGTTTAATTTTCAAATCGCCACTTGCATTTGAACACAGCACAAGCGTAACCCTATCTTTTATAGGCTTGTGTCTGTGCAAGGATTTTTCCTCCTTGGTAATGTATGTCCACTTAGGCAATCTTTTCCAGAACAGTCCTGTTTCATCACAATTAAAATCTTGTTGCAGTAGGTATCCCTCAGCCTCTGCAAACTCTTTAACCCTTTAACTGCGCAATGCGCCTGCAGGCCCAGGCTTCAGGTGCGCAACGTGCCTCCGGGTATTTGTATTTTTCACGTTCCATTCAAAACTCCCGCGGCTACATGGGGTTCACATCAGCTTCCACAGGGCTCTTGTAAACAGACGCCATCTTTAAAAAAAATCGTGGTCCACATTCTCAGGTGTGGGAGCCTCAGTAGTGAGTGAGCAACCAAGGCTTGTGCTCGCAGCATGAGCGCACAGCACTGCTGTTCAGCGTGTGACCACAGCATCGCCTAATAATGTCATAATATATACTGTAACCCCGCGATTATCCGGGATTCAAACATCCGGAAAACGCCCTTATACGGCCAAAATCGTGATTGGATAAAGTTGTCACAATATCCGGCCAAAATGGCCACAGGAACCGGATAAAAGCTGGTTTGGCCGGATGAATATTCGGCCATACCGTATTAATCCCGTCTGTGGCTCTAGACGCATGGTGGAGGAAGGAGTGGGGTGGGTGGGTGGTGTCGGGAGGGTGGGAGAGGTGCGTCGGAAGGGACCACCTAGGTACAGGAATTACCATTAATTTTAGAACACTTAATCATAGCCAAAAACAAATGAAATAAGTACTAGTAATTATGTAATAACAAATAAATAAGTTTCCTAAAATTAATGTGCACAGGCTGAAGTTTCCTTCAAAAATATTGTGAGTTTTTTTCCTCCTGGCGGTCTACGTAACGCGCTATATCTGCCCCAGCCCAAGTGGACCTGTCCAACACTGGTCAACCCATGTGCATCCGTCCCTCGTGTTACACACAGTGCTGCGCCATTAGTGAAATATTTTTTTAAATAACTTTTTTATTTTCATAGTAACTTTGAACATTTTTGCCCAAGATTATGTCTGGTAGCAGCATTAATCGTTCTGCAGGTGTTAAGAGTAAGAAAGTTGTCCTAACGATTAAAGACAAGTTACTGTTATACACCTCAAACAGTGCGGCGTCACAGTGCTGCTCCATTAGTGAAATATTTTTTTAAATAACTTTTTTATTTTCATAGTAACTTTGAACATTTTTGGCCAAGACTATGTCTGGTAGCAGCATCAATCATTCTGGAGGTGTTAAGAGGAAGAAGGTTGTCCTAGCAATTAAAGACAAGTTATGTGTTGTTCAACCAGTGAGGCGTCACAGGCAGCCAAATGCCTTCAACAAGTGAGGCGCCACAGGCAAGCCAAGCGCCTTTAACAAGTGATGCGCAAGCAAGCAAGCGCCTTCAACAAGTGAGGCATCACAAGCAAGCCAAATGCCTTCAGCAAGTGAGGCTTCACAGGCAAGCCAAGCGCCTGCAACAAGTGAGGCGCAAGCCAAGCGCCTTCAACAAGTGAGGCATCACAGGCAAGCCAAGCGCCTTCAACAAATGAGGGCATGCAAGCGCTTCAACAAGTGAGGCACATGCAAGCGCCTTCAACAAGCGAGGCCTCTCAGGCAACCCAAATGCCTTCAACCAGTGAGGCTTCAGCAGCTGGCAGTCAAAACTAACTTTGCTTAATGAACTGTACAGTAATTTTAAGTGTTAATTTTAGTGTTGTGTTAGTATAAGTTACGTAAATTGTTAAGAATTCTTAACTTCAAGATGTGTGGCATCAATCAAGAAGACGAACACCAACAAGGTAAGTTGAGGTTTCTAGTTGAATATTTAATAATTATATGTGGCAAGGCAATTCAAATTATGTTGTTTGTAGTATAAAAGTAGTTGGAAATTGCCACTTTTGGACTCGTAGGTGAAAAAGTACCATTATCCGAAAAATGTGATAATCCGGCTGGGGGTCCTTCCCATATAGTCCGGATGATCGAGTGGAGACAGTATATAACTTGTATTATTTAGCCATTATAGTATTATAGAACAGCCTGAGTGTGATAATGACTGGGTACAATGTTCAAATATCAGTGATTCAATGCTGTTCACGATGTTCACAGCACTAGCCACAGCACCACAGCATTATTTCGTCCATCTAGGAATCTTCAAACGACTTTTTAGGTTCCTTTTCAAAATAAACTTGTGGTCAATTATTCATTTACAGGAATTTGTGATCAGGATTGTGATTATAATTAGCGTTGAGGGTAGTATTGTGGAAGGAAGAATTGTGGTGAGGGAGGGAGAGAATTCAGGTACCCTCTCTGTGTGGCAGCCACTCTTGTTTTGCTCGCCATACTAACTTTGTGGTTCGCTATGGAGAACACACATGTACATGGGTATATACAGTGTGTGTATGTATGTACTGTAACCCCGTGATTATCCGGGATTCGAACATCCGGAAAAAGCCCTTATACGGCCAAAATTGTGACCGGATAAAGTTTTCTCAATATCCGGCCAAAATGGCCACAGGAACTGGATAAAAGCTGGTTTGGCCGGATAAAAATTCGTACTGTATTAATCCCGTCTGCCTGTGGCTCTATAGATGCATGGTGAAGGAGGTGGTGGGGTGGGTGGGTGGTGTCGGGAGGGTGGGAGGGGAGCGTCGGGAGGGACCACCTGGTTACAGGAATTACCATTAATTTTAGAACAATTAATCATTGCCAAAAACAAATGAAATAAGTACTAGTAATTATGTAATAACAAATAAATAAGTTTCCTAAAAGCAATGTGCACAGACTGAAAAGTTTCCATAACCCTTCAGTTGCGCATCGCATCATATGATGCTTTGACCGACTTGCAGTAAATTGCGCATCGCATCATGTGATGCTTTGGAGTACTACGCAAGATTTAAATGGCCCGCGGATACACAGGGTTCACCACACCTTCATCAGGGCGCCAACAGACGCCATTTAAAAAAAAATCGTGGGCCAAACTACCGGGTGTTAGGGGCCTCAGTATTGAGTCAGCTACCAAGCCTGACGCACGCAGCATGAGCTCACAGCACTGCTGTTCAGCTTGTGACTACAGCATCGCCTAAAAATGCCATAATATACTTGTTCATGCTATTATGTAGCGATGATATTATTACAGAAGACCCCTGACTGTGATAAAACTGACCAGGGTTCTGATAATAACAGGATTGTGGTGATATTTGGTGCTGTGCGCCATGGAGGGAGGAGTAATGCTGTGGGAGGGAGGATGGTGGCGTTGTCTTTTGAGTGTGTGTGGCCACCTTTTATTGACTGCACTCACCATACCAACTTAGTGGTTCGCTATGGTGAACACAAATGTAGATACTTATATATAACGTGTGTATAGTGTGAGATAACAGCGAGAGTAGGAGGTTGGGAACCGCCATGTTGGTGAGGGTGGAGCGTCGTCTGCAGGACTTATCATGTTGTTTACTGATGACCACGATGGTCTTTGGGCACCATACCAGTTTACTTGTACAAGTATGGTGAATAAAACAGGTAGATATTTATATATAATGTGTGTATATAGCGTAATAACACCACAAACAGTATTGTTGTAGGAGAAATATTAGTGCGTCTGGCCGTGAGGGCGGCCGCCACCAGCTGACTGTGTGAGTAGCTACATCTCTGTGCCTTTACTCACCATACAAGCTTAGATGTACCAACACTCTCCCTCCCTCACTGCTTCTATCCCTCCCTGCCTCTCCCCCTCAATGCCTCCTTCCATCAATCACTACCTCCCATCCCTCCCTCAATACCTTCAAGGTTGGTGGCCCGTTGCCATGTGAGGGCCCGCCGATACCGAAACAAACCCAATATCGACCGCCAGACCGGTATATGAGGTTCCAGATACCGGATCTCCCAAACCGGTCAATGGAACCGGCAGATTGGTAAATAAGAGACTGTTAAATAGTCGATACTGTATCTACATGTGTGTTTTACCATAACAAACCACTAAGTTGGTATGCTGAGTCAAAAAGCAGCAAGGAGTGGCCAGCACACCAGCCAGCCACTGGCTGCCACTCACTCCTTCACCAAAATTCTCCTCCCACTATACTGTTTTTGCTTTTATTCACTATATACAGACATTATATATAAGTATCTGCATGTTTTGTTCACCATAGCAAACCACTATGGTGAGGGCCACTATAGTAAGTGCAGACAGCAACAGGTGGCCACACAGATTCGGCAGTCGATGCTTCAGCCCTCCCACCCGCAACATTACTCATCTCACAGCACAGCACAAATTATCACACCAATCCTGCTATTGTCAGAATCCTAGTAATTTTTATCACAGTCAGGGGTCTTCTGTAATACTAACATTGCTAAATAATACCAGTTACATATATTTTTGACATTTTTAGGTGAAGCTGTGGTCACAAGCTGAACAGCAGTGTTGTGAGCTCATGCTGCTTGTGCCAGCCCTGGTGGCTCACTCAGTACCGAGGCCCCCACACCCGGGAATGTTGCCGACAATTTTTTTTTTAAATGGCGTCTGTTTACAAGAGCCCTGCAGAAGGTGATGTGAACCCCTTGTATCTGTGGGCCGTTTAAATAGTACTCCATATTTTTTATGGAGTTATATTATTTTTATTTAAACTTCAGTTTAAATAGCAGGTAGTACTCCAAAACGTTATATTGCGCAGCCGTGCGTCAATTACTCAACATGTCATATAAAGTGTTGTGCAATTTAAGGGTTAACCACCGCACTGTGCAGAGTGCCTTGAGGCATTAGATTGGGGGTACGCAGAGCACCAGATTGGGGGTTAGATCGGGGGTGCGCAGAGTGGTGCTCTTAGGTATAGGGAGCGATTCAAAACTTCTGCGGGTATACGAGGCTCGCATCCTGTGTCTCAGAACTCCTTTAAACAGACCCCATTTTTAAAGAAAATCGTTCTTAAGTGTGAGAGCCTCAGTACTGAGTTAGCAACCAAGGTTGGCACACAGTTTGCCACCAGACTAGTACCCGAGCTGAGAGGTATGAGCTACGAGGAGAGGTACGGAATTAAACCACTTCGCTGGAAGACACAAGAGTTAGGGAGGACATGATCACCACATTCAAGATTCTCAAGGGAATTGATAGGGTAGATAAAGACAGGCTATTTAACACAAGGGGCACACACACTAGGGGACACAGGTGGAAACTGAGTGCCCAAATAAGCCACAGAGATATTAGAAAGAACATTTTTAGTGTCAGAGTGGTTGACAAATGGAATGCATTAGGAAGTGAGGTGGTGGAAGCTGACTCCATACACAGTTTCAAGTGTAGATATGATAGAGCCCAATAGGCTCAGGAACCTGTGCACCTGTTGATTGACGGTTGAGAGGCGGGACCATAGAGACAGAGCTCGACCCCCGCAAGCACAATTAGGTGAGTACAGCATGAGCTAACAGCATCGCTGTTCAGCTTGTGACCACAGCATCGCCTAAAATTGTAAAAATATATATGTAACTGGTATTATTTAGCCATGATAGTATTAGAGAGGAGCCTGACTGTGATAAAGACTGTGTACAATTTCCAGATATCAGTGAACACAATGCTGTTGTGGGATAGGTTGGACATGTATATGAGTGGGAAGTTATAAATAGGAGCTGCCTCATATGGGCCAATAGGCCTTCTGCAGTTACCGTTATTCTTATGTTCTCATGTTCTGTTCAAGATGTTCACAGCACTATGCAGGTAGCCACAGCACCCTACCATTGTTTGGTCCATCTTAGAATGTTGAAATGAATTCTCATGTTCCTTTACAGAATAAACTTGTGGAAAATGATTAATTTACAGGATTTAGTGACCAGGATTCTGATAATAGCAGGATTGTGGTGATAATTAGCCCTGTTCGCAGTATGGTGGGAGGAGTAATCTTGGTGAGGGAGGGAGGGAGGGAGGTAGCGTCGTCTACTGATTCTGCGTGGCAGCCTGTTATTGTCTGGACTCAGCATACCAGCTTAGTGGTTCGCTATGTTGAAAACAAATGTAGATTCTTATACTGTATATGATGTGTGTGTATATAGTGTAATAACAGCAAAAGGAGTATGTCGGGAGAAGGAATGTTGCGGAGAGAGGTGTTGGTGAAAGAGGGAGTGAGGTGGCGTCTGCTAGTGACCCTGAGAGCTTTATCGCTCAGCGCCCATTATTTGCTCAACTTCTCAGCTCCATCATGGCTATAGTATGTCACATACAATATTTAATTTTATTTTGCCGTGATCAGAGGCTACAATTTAACAAGAGAAAATAATTTTTTGCGCAGAATTTATTTTCGGCTCACCACAGAATTGTCCTTTATTATGGCCGTACAGCATGGTGGTTAAGTCTAGCCAGCCTGCTATCTGTCCGCACGCCCATGGCGTTAGGAAGTTTGCTGCTTTGGCTGCCGTGTTTGCCATTTCTTGGGTCAATATTCAGGCGCAGTGCTTTTGGAGGTCGAAAAGTTCTCAGTGATCCCTGGAGGCTCCCAGTCACCCTCCCTCCCTCCCTCCTGCTGATGTTTTTTTTTTTCTCATTGTTTGGATGCTTAGCTTCCGAACTGGATTGCTAGGTAGCCAGCACAAGGGGTCCGGGGCTCCCCCATCACCCTCTCGGGGAGGGGATGGCTGTGCTTACGAGTGGTGCGACGGCAAAGTGTGATGTTTGCTTGTTTCCCCTGTTAACTTGGGACTGGTGGGTGTTTTGCCTCTCCGGTTTTTGGTTGCAGTTTTCTTACCATGTGGGGTCTGTTTTGTTATGCCTACTTTTCTGGGTGCCTAACCCCATTGGATGGCAGATAAGGAAAACCCCCAACCATGGGGTGTTTGCCAGGGCCATTCCTCCCTGTACCTCTCTGAGGGGGGCCAGGTTCTGGTTCATGGTCCCCGGTAGGCTGAACTCCATTGACTAATGCCCTGATCGAGCTCAAGTCATTTCCAGTGCTGTGCCTTGTGGTGTGGTCCTGTTCTGTGGTGGTGTGTGAACCAGGAGTAATTTCACAAGTACTCGGGGCTGCATATGCCTAGGGTTCCTTTCCCTTGGTGCCCAGTAGGTATTGCCCTTGTGGCTTGGGGTTATCTTCCACAAGTCGCTTGGGGTCTGCCTCTGTAGAATCTTTTGCTTCTCGGTAATTGCTTAATTGCCTTGGTGTCAGCTGGGGTGTTTCTTGCACCACTTGTTTTGTCACTGGTAGGGGCGCAAGGTACTGTGCAGCTAGTTTTCACCGGGTCGTTGTCCCTCATGCAGGGGTTTTCTTTTATTTTTGTTTCCTGCCTGGTGGGGGTCTGCCCCTTGGTGTTGGTACCCCTTCTATATAAATTGGTGGTCCTACTAGGTCCCTGTGAGTGTACACCTCCCAAGGGTTCAACTGTTAGTAGTTCGCTGGATAGTTTGGGGTGCCAGTTATCAGTATCTTGCCTGGGCTTCCCTTAGCAGAGCATGTAAGGGCCCTGGAAACCCCCTTTAGGGCTCCGTGGTCCGATGGATGCATTCTCTGGGTCCCATCTCACTTCGTGTGAGTTTGAGGGTTGCTCTGTCCCCTTGTCTCAGGATGACAATCACCAATTTGTGCCTCCCTCATGCTGCCTGTTGGGTCCGTGACACCTTTGACCCGGAGTCCTGCGAGTGGTTTTCCTTGCTTGTACTCCAGTTCATCCAATCCACTGATCTTAATACTCGGGTGCAGGCAGCTTCGGCGTTGCATGCATGTTTTAGGTTGCTGCAGTGCGCTGGGTTGGTTACTAACCCGGATGCCCCGAGCCTGCCCAGTTTTGCATATAGGGATTCGAACTTGGGGTTGTTATCGCCTCAACTTTGTTTCGTCCATGCCTCCCTTGTCCTTCCCCTGCTGTTCTTCGACCCTCTGCACCCAGTTCTGAAGTGTTTAAGGGTTTCAGAGTCAGGGCAGGGTTTAGTTGGTGGTGAGATTCGGGCAGTTTCAGGGGATGCTCCTTCTGGTGTGATGACGGAGGCATTCGAGCCTTTTTCTCCAGCCGGTGCTTCTGGGTGTGACCAGTGGGCCCTGTTTGTTCCAACTTTTCCGGTGGACTCTGCCTTATCTCTTGAGGCACAGGGTTTGCAGGACGACTCGGCCTCGGGTCCTAATGTGGAGGTTCCCGAGGCAAGGGAGGGGGTTGACTTGGGGGGGCTTGGGCTCCATTTGACCCCGCTTGGGTGTTGGTACCCTATGAGCGAGGCTTGTTGTTGCAGGGGGTGGGGTTTTCTTATCCTCTCCCTCCCTATACGATTTTGATATAGCATCAACCCCTCCCCGGGATCCTTCTGGTACTTCTGTTCCTCGCTTCCGGAGGTTTTCGGCTTCCCGCATCGTGCCCCATTAGGTGCGGGAGGCCATTGTGGCTCGAGGCCATCTCTGCACGACCTGGATTGTGCCTCGATAATGGATCCTGCCTCATTTGTGATCGGTTTTTCCTTTCTTTACTGGGTGCGTTACGAGGTTCCGGAGTCGTCCTCTTTGGCAAAATAGCCTGTATTTTCAATGGCGGTATGACATACGTTCTGTCGGTCCCACATGCTTCAGTGGCGAGAGGCCCTGACAGTTGTTCAGATTTACCCGGGGGGCGAGATTGAACGCTTCACTGCTTGTTTGTAGCAGTGTCACGGACATCCCTGTCCTTCTTTGGGATGTCAGCCTGTGTAGCTTCGCGTGCAGGTTCCCTTCCTTTCGGCTACCCTGGTTGCTGAGGACTTATATACTCATCTGTGACCATTAGGCTTCGGTCTTGCGTTTCTTTTCCCTTCTCAAGCTGTCTTCGGACTGGCTTAAGGAGGACATGGAGGGGTTGGTTGCTGATCCTAGTTCTGGTGCGTTGGTCGCAGTGGTGCGGGCATCGGCTGCCTTGTTGAAGCTGTTTGTGCCGATCCTGAGGGAGGCAGTGTCTCTGTTTTTTGCTTCTCGTTTTGGGTGCCATCAGGCGGTGCTCGCTCAATCCTTAGAATCCGCTTGAGCTCTGGCTCTTAGGTTTTCTATGCCCATTTTGTCCTTTCTGTTTGCAGAGTATGCGATGGTGCAGTTTCTGCAAACGGAGGTTTCTAGTTGTCGTCCCATCTTGGACTTTTTGGTTCTTAGGGGGGCCCGTGGGGTTTCTTCCCAAAAGGGTTATGCCCCAGGGCTCGAGGTTCCTCTTGTCGTGGTATGCCAGTGGTGCCATTTTCAGAGTCGGAACAGCCTTTTGGGCCGACGACGTCTGGTTGGAGCGGTAATTGCTCTGCTCATCTATCGGCTTTTCATAAGGGGCTTCGGCCCTTTCATTGGTCATCCTATTGACGAGGCAATTGGGGGGAGAGGTTCGTACAGTTTGCTCACGCCTGGTCCCGCGATTTGTCGGCTTTTCGGGTCTCTTCATGCGGCTTG